>NC_057814.1:430498608-430798608 GCF_018294505.1 Triticum aestivum
TAGTCATGTCTCCCTACCACACACAAACTTACCCTGTGCCCTCTGACGTTCTGGTAGGTCAGTCACCCTATATCTTTGACTTACACACACACAATTTCGATGGCTCTCTTCATCGATCTTGCACCCACACTTGATTCTCTCTTCGACTCTATCGATATCTATGACCCCTCCCTCTCTTCTCGTGGATCGCCCCCTCTATATATGATATAGATAGGCCTCTATTTCACACACATTGCATGTGTCAAAATTTTTTGAGATATCATCGACACATATTCCCACAAATACATTCACGAAATCACCCACCCCCTACAAAAAAACACTCATGTACACACACGCCATCTCTCTAGGTTTGTATATCTCTCACACACACCCACGTAGGTGGGGGACGTGCACGAAGAGAAGAGGTGCACGCACGGCGCACGTACTCCCTCTCTTTCCCAACCACACCCATGCGGGTACACCGTGGAGCTCATTTCTGTACGAAAAGGCAGCCCACATGGTAATTTGACACGTGTACTGGTTGTCCACTTGATGGAGGATCGTGTACCACGGGTGAACAAACAAATTGTGACTTGACGCGTTATTTAAAAAAAGAGGCAAACCATGTGGGGCCTACCTTAGAGGCAAGGCTCTATACACTGGAGATGCTCTATATTACTTTTGATCTGTCCCGTAAACTCGCAGAACGAGGAGAAGCTTGCTTAGTATGCCCTCTCCCCTGCCCACGGGCGCGGTGGCTCACAGAGTCGCGGGACGAGGAGAAGCTTGCTTGCTACGCCTACGCTCGCTCCCTCGCCCACGCGCGCGGTGGCTCGCATGACGAGGAGAAAATTTTACTACTACCTTGGTTAGAGAGATTATCATATTGTTTGAAATATATGTCTTTTAGCAGGTTTCAATATGAACTACTAGTACATAGTCCAGACACTGATGTATATAGACGTATTTTCGAGTGTAGATTCACTCATTTTACTCCGTATGTAGTCCATATTGAAACGGACGTAGTAGTACGCACTCTCCCTCGCCCCTCGCCCCTCGACCCTCGACCCTCGCCCACATGGTGGACGTGCAGCAATTCATTCGGTCTCAGATAGCAAGAATCATGTACTGTAGTACCATTATTGCTCGACTTCCCGAAGAGGCGAAGAGCCAAGCGCAAGGTTAATATTTTTGAGATGCCAAGCGCAAGGTTTATAGGAGAACGAGTAGTAGTAGTACTAGTAGTACGTACTGTATGAGGAAGAAGGCAACAAGATGTATGTTTTGTGTGACGGTCTCTTCTTGCAGGACGTGCTAGACCAAGTGGACCTCATTGTTGCAATGGGAGTACTATCATAGATGGCACGATTCAAAGTGGTGGGCAGCGGGAATAATTCGGAGCTGCTTAGTCTTAAACCCCATGAAGAAGTCCCATCGAAAGGAATATCCATCCTCTACACGTGCTCCTATGTAAAATGAGTAAATGACACAAAAAGAGAAAGAGACAAAGTAAAAGAAAGTCACCAACCTTAGAGCCAGCCCTATTGTATCAGTGAATGATATTTCCACATCGTGATTGACATGGCTATATTATTAACCATGCTGTGGAGGTAGAAGCGGATTTTTATTTATTTGCGGAGGTAGCAGCGGATGGATATTCAACGAGGAGTGAAATGATGGCTGCTTCCTTGGTCAAACATAGAGAAAGGTGGGCCTCGTGATTTGACGGCTTATTAGTCATTATTACTGCTTATACTCTCTGCCCATATAATAACCGCGTGGTAGAGTAGTGGGCTATACTTTTAATAACCATGCTCGAAGAGAAGAGGTGCACACACCCACACACGTATAGTACTAGTAGCACTCTTTGCGTCTTCCCCAACCACACACATGACACAGTGGAGCTCATTTCTGTACGATGATGCATCCCACATGATAATTTGACGCATCTAGCAGTAGTTACTCACTTATAAATAATGGAGGGTCGGGAACCACACATGAACGGTGCCGCGTCATTCATAAATAAAGTTTTAATTCTTCAGTGGCACGTACGCAATATAAATAGGTTAATATGGAGAGAAAAAGAAACCGCTCCACTATATACATAGCCAGGATGAGCCTACACGGTTGCTTGCTGGGGTTGCTCTCTTCACACTGTCTCGCACAAAACGACTATGGCCACATCTCTAACATCCGGGCAGATCACGTCCGCTAGGGGAAGGGGTGGATGCTTTGTGTAGATGCGGTCGCCATCGCCGACGGCGAAAACCCACTGTCGGCACGTCCCGATTAGGGGTCCCCGTCGTTCTCTCTCACAAAGCCGGTGCGATTGCCTTCGTCCCTTGCTCACTGCCGCGACGTGGGACGTTGCCGCCTCCCACCGCCCTCCTCTAGGTTGAGCTACATCCTAACATCCCTCAAGCACAACTTCCTTTACAGCCGGCTTGCACCACTGCACCAGCTGCCCACATCGCTCCATGTGGATATTTCTCTACTTCTTTGCCCGCACGTACCTCTACTGGCTTCTATTATATTTGTCATGAGTTTATGTCTCATCAAGTAGTCCCAGTAGTCTTATTCTAATCACTCTTCTTCAATTTCTTTGCCACAGGGATGCTCATCTCGATTTTAGTGAAACTGCACAAAATGATCCGATGGTCAAAGGGTTGCAAACTTCATTTCTTCGAAAGGTTCAATGTCGCCATTAAATTAAAGCCTGGTTAGGGTTTAGGGTTAAGGGCTAGGGACTGCATGGATCATTTTTTTCTTTAGTTGTCTCTGTTCCAAAATAAGTGTTAACTTTAGTAGTAGTACAACTTTGTACTAAAGTTTGCATAAAGTTGAGACACTTATTTTGGAACGGAGGGAGTACATATTGGCTATGATCTATCAATCATTGAGATGCAATAGCATGCATGTTAGTCTCCTTTGTATTTGATGAAATGTTGCAACGGGCAACCTTGGACGCCAGATACATGAAACAGAAGCTGGAGGCTTCATAGCATTGTACAAATTTATCTCGCTAAGAAATTACAGTACGTACTACTATGTACTAAAGAGTTAGGTGTCGCACGGTGTCCAGAAAATATGGTGATAGTGTGAGGTGGGCTATGTAATCACTGAGCTTGCGTGTTTTCACTACTTTCACACTCCTTCGCTGTAAGAATGGAGAAAATTGTAATCTACCTCCTTTCGCCAAAACTTGGGACATCCAGCAGCCGGTGCATGTGTCATGCACCAAAGTAAAGTGTACAGTGCAACTGAGACTCAGCACGGTCGTACCACCTCAGTAATAATGACCAATGAGCCATCAAATCACATAGACCCAGCAGTAAGTTGGACGGACGAAGCAACCATCACTCTTGAATCCGCTTCTCCCTTCAACGCAGGGGCCGGTGAGAGGACGCGTCTGCTCTGCACGGGCATGAATGCGGCACCGATTCTCTGGAACGGCGCTGACCGTTTCGGGCGGGAAGCGCGCACGGGCAATGGAGGGGCTTTGGGTGGGCCAGGCTAGTCAGGAGCGGGCATGGCAGCTGTCCCAATCGGACGCCCAGAAACGAGAGGATGCACCAAGTCTCGCGGCTAAATTGTACACTACACACCATCTCTGTGTAGGAGTAGGTCGATGTGTCGCTCTCTCTAACACACACACAGGTTCATAGAATAGGAATATCGTGGGAGTGGGAAGCCACAGGAAGTGAGATAAATGGAGTATGTACAAGAAGAGATGAGGTGATGAATATTCCATCAAACCTGGACTGAGGTAGTACTCCCTCCGTCTAGGTGTTCAGTCATCTTACCAAAATCAGATATTTCCAAAATGTTTAGGCGTTGTTCATTAACTTCGCATCCCAATCCCCTCCTAGCCTCGTTGCTAGCGAGCGATACTTACTCTGCCTTGTTATCTCCCCCGGAAACCCAATGCATGGAGCGCAACTACGCGTTGATTAGTCAAGGAATCAAAGTCGGCTTGCATGCGAGTTAATACGTGGCCCTGCATGGTAGCTAAAATGACATCTCTTAATTTTTGTGATTAATTGTTGCGTTTAGAGAGAGAAATCAGGGCTTTGATTGGAGGAAGGACCGGTCAAGTTTCTCCTTCTCCAATCTGCTTGCACCTTGGTCCCGCTGCACCTTCTAACGTGACTTAGACTAGTCACAATGGAGAGTAACTTAGGCTAGTAACATGCATATGTTAATAGTCTATGTTACTACCTCTATAGTGGGGAGTAACATATGTGTGGCGTCATGCAACACTTCAGTTATTAGGTTGTAGACTCATCTTATCTTGGTATGTGTGATGTTGCAGTAACTAGCTATGTTACCACATGCCCCTATTTCCTCATTAATTACTCGCCCCATCATCTGTTTTGCCTAGAGATGTGTGATGTTACCACCTATGTTACTCCCATTGTGGGTAGTCTTATACACATAGATGGAGGGAGTAGTACGAGATACGGTGGCACACTGACTTAGGTCGAATACAAGTGCCCAAAATTATTGGAAGAGAGCAAAGTGTACAAAGTAAATAATTAAAATTGAATTTCTCGTTTTTTTTGAAACGGAGGCAAAAGATTTGCCTCATCCACTAAATAAGAGGAGAATAGAGTTTCACAGTTTGCAAGTGACCCTACAAATAAGCGGCATGGCAATT
Source organism: Triticum aestivum (assembly GCF_018294505.1). Classification (NCBI taxonomy): domain Eukaryota; kingdom Viridiplantae; phylum Streptophyta; class Magnoliopsida; order Poales; family Poaceae; genus Triticum; species Triticum aestivum. Next base: position 430,503,245 of record NC_057814.1, read on the forward strand.
ACTCTCAATACGCCCTAGTTTCACCCGTTGTAACCCTTAGTACATACGGTGGCACACTGACTTAAGCCGAATACAAGTGCCCAAAATATTTAAAATTGGAGGATGGTGCAGCCCACCTTTCCAATATTTTGACGGTGTGTGGCTTAATTGTTGCTTCGGAGGGTCGTGTACCACACGTGAATGATAGTAAGTGCGACCCAGAGGCGTGGAGCGTTAATTTCGAGTTGACTCCTTCGAGCGTTAAATTTTCTTCACGTGTTAGCTTTGCCCTAGTATTTTTCTTCACTAGTAGTACGTTAAATAAAGAGTTCTGTTTCATGCACAATTTAAAACCATTTTTATGGAGAGAAAAAGAAAACCACTCCAACTATATACGCTGCAGCCTTAGCGCTTGTTTTCTAGGGTTTCCTCTCTTCACACTCTCTCTCCACTATATATACACGCTGGAGCCTCAGTGCTTGTAGTTGCTCTCTACACACTCTCTCACCCTATCCAGATCTAAACAACTAAAACAAGACTGCATTGGCCTCTCCTCTCTCTCTCTCTCTCTCTTCCCTCACTGCTGGTCAAAGAGCCGGCAGGATCCTGTCCGTCGGGGAAGGCAAGGAGGCTTAACGCTGTCGCCGTCGGTGAGGGAGGGAATCCACTGACAGCGCCGATGTTCTCTTTCACCCAGTGGTGGCGCGGGAGGACCTCTGACCCCTTCTTCCTTGCCATCATACATAGTGTGGGCAGATCAGCCTCCGGCCGCCCATCGAGCCACACCCCGAGAACCTTAAGGTATAATTTTCTTAATCCACAGGCATTGCTCTAGCTGCATGTGGAATTTTTTTTTGCTTCTGCACTCAAATCTAGGTGTTGGATCAAATAGGAAAGTAGTGGGGAAAGTTGTATAGCATGAATCTAGGACGTCGTTCAAAGAGGAAAGGAAGGGGGGAAAGTAGTACAGACTGGCTATCCAACACCTATGTTGGTCGAAAAGGGAAAACAATGACAAACGCAGTACACACATCTGTAAGGAACTGATCATTCTGTGGGTGGGGGACAAGGCTGTACAGTTTGATCAGGACTAGATTTGCTTCCCTCACATAGGGAAAGGTGTCTAAAGATAACAAAAATGGGACCAACACAAATATTCTCCTTGGTTGTTTGTTACAATAGACTATGCATCACCCCTTTATACATCGGTAGATGCACATGGTTCTTGTGCGTCCACTGTACCATACAACTCTTTAGCTGTTGTTAATCTAATAATGCCGCTGGAAAATTGAAGCAATGCCACAATTAAAAGTAAATTACATGTTTAACAAATTTTATTGTTAATATAATCTCTCTGTTAATATGAATCAATGCCACTATTTGAGAAATGCTACTGTCTTGCTTTCTTTCCCATTTAGATAAGTTAGATGCTTCTTTTTGTGGGATTCTGTGTCCTCCACCGTTATTAACCAGTAGTTGTTTCCTTTGCACCTCTGTGTAAACATGGTTATCTACTTCACCTAGTTGCTATTTCGACCTTTTGTTGCACTGCACAAAACACTTTTCTTTTAAGAGTGCTTTGTGCAGTTCAACCAAAATGTCACACCGACAATGTTGCTTGATTGCTTGATGAAAGGATCGAGAAGAGGTGTCTAGAGGGGGGTGAATAGACTCTAATCAAGAAAAGTTGCAGTTTTTAATCTCTTGAGTTGAATTGGAGTATTGGCACAAGTTTAAACATTCACAATACATATCAAGCAAGCATGCAAGCATACAAAGAGTATATGAGCAGCGGAAAGTAAGGCATGCAAGTTGCAAGAATGTAAAGAGAAGGGATTGGAGTGTGCAAACGCAATTTGGAGACACGGAGATTTTTTATCCGTGGTTCCGATAGGTGGTGCTATCGTACATCCACGTTGATGGAGACTTCAACCCACGAAGGGTAACAGTTGCGCGAGTCCATGGAGGGCTCCACCCACGAAGGGTCCACGAAGAAGCAACCTTGTCTATCCCACCATGGCCGTCGCCCACGAAGGACTTGCCTCACTCGGGTAGATCTTCATGAAGTAGGCGATCTCCATGCCCTTACAAACTCCATGGTTCAACTCTACAATCTTGACGGAGGCTCCCAAGTGACACCCAGCCAATCTAGGAGACACCACTCTCCAAGAAGTAACAAATGGTGTGTTGATGATGAACTCCTTGCTCTTGTGCTTCAAATGATAGTCTCCCCAACACTCAACTCTCTCTCTCAGGATTTGGATTTGGTGGAAAGAAGATTTGAGTGGAAAGCAACTTGGGGAAGGCTAGAGATCAAGATTCATGTGGTTGGAATGGAATATCTTGACCTCAACACAAGTGTAGGTGGTTCTCTCTCAGAAAATATGTGTTGGAAGTGTAGGCATGTTCTGATGGCTCTCTCCACGAATGAAGAGTGGGTGGAGGGGTATATATAGCCTCCACACAAAATCTCACTGTTACACACAAATCACCAAAGTCGGTGGGACCGAATCATGAAACTCGGTCGGACCGATTTGGTTCATAATGTGACCGTTAGGCATTTCGGTGGGACCGACTGGATCAACTCGGTGGGACCGATGTGCTAGGGTTAGGGTAAATCCAAAACTCAGTTTGACCGATTACTCAAACTCGGTGGGACTGATTTGGGTAATAAGTGAAACAGAATGTTGGCCAAGCAAACTCGGTGGGGCCGGTTGCAAATCTCGGTGGGACCGAAATTATTGCAACAGACAACAGAGAATTTGCAACCCCATCTCGGTGAGAATGAGATCCTATCGGTGAGATCGAACTGATTAGGGTTTCTGGCAGTGGCTTATGTCAACTGAACTCGGTGGCTCCGGATAGAAAGAATCGGCAAGGCTGAGTTGGACTTTTGGTTGGGGACATATTTGGAAGTGGTAAAGTGGTTGAGGGCTTTGGAGCATATCACTAAGCACTTTGAGCAAGCAAGCCATTAAGCAACACCTCATCCCTTCTTAATAGTATTGGCTTTCCTATGGACTCAATGTGATCTTGGATCACTAAAATAGAAAATGTAGAGTCCTGAGCTTTGAGCTTGAGCCAATCCTTTGTCCTTAGCATATTGAAGGGGTTCCACATCCTCTTGTCCATGCCACTCCATTGTTGAACTTATCTGAAACATACTAGGTAGAAGCATTAGTCCAACAAGAGATATGTTGAAATTAATTATGAAAATCACCCAGGGAGCACTTGTGCTTTCAATCTCCCCCTTTTTGGTAATTGATGACAACATACATCAAAGCTTTAGATAAAGATATAGAGAGCAATAAGCAAAGCTTTGGAAAGACATGTAACATGCGTAGGCTCCCCCTCCATGTATGCAATCATGTAAATATGAAACATAGGAGCATGTGAATGCATAAGCATGACAGAGTAAGCCAAGTGTTACATGTATCTTGGCTATATGCATCAGAGGAAATGATGTGAATATAGGAAATGTACCTTCATGCCCATGAGTCCTTCTTGCAAACAGTATGTACATCAGCAAGAAATCCTCATACACATGACTGTGATGCATATACTTACCTTGTGGTCTTGAGTCGGCTTAGGAAGGAATGAACCTAAGTAAACAAGGTTAGACAACACAGATACACCTACTAGCCAGAGCAAACAGAAGAAACCACAAGAGAACCAAGATTGGGATGACATGTATAGAGTGAGTACTGAGTACCCCATTGGGTATAGACATGTCCCCAAAGGTAAAGATATGCAATAAAATCAGAGATTTCCTTCCCTTAGATGTCTTGCTCCCCCTGAATCTTGCATGGGATATTGGGAGAAGATAGGGAACAGAAAATCAGAGCAAAAGAAAAACAACATAATTAATGCAAGCAATCAAATATGAACACGTCTTTCCCCTCTTAAAGACATGTAATTTCTCTCCTCTTGAACACCAAGCATCTGAGGTCTGAGGTTTCTTACACACTCCCCCTGAGTATCCTCTCCCCCTATAGAAATGATTAAGCATAGAGCTTTGATGTGATCCCTCTCTCCCCCTTTGACATCAATTTCCAAGAAGGGCTCTTATGGATTTTTGTTTTATTGCAAAAGGGTTTGGTCCTTAAGTCACAAAGCAAAGCGACTGTGATGCTGGTAGAGAACAAGAGTCATTGAGTGGAGCTAGAGCAAAAAGACTGCAGAAATAAGTGGCAAGTTGTCTTTCGTGTAGTGAAATCGGTAGCACCGAGTTGTGTGCTTTGGTGGCACCGAGAGAATTCGGTTGGGCCGAAGAAAACAGACCGGTGTGACCGAGTTCATCACAGTAAAACACTTGTCACCCCAGCTCACTAGGTACTTTAAGATCTCACAAGGATTTGCAAGGAATTAGCTGAAAGATTTGCAATGAATTGGATGCAGAAAATGGAGAACAGAAAAGAGAAGAAAAGATCTAGATGAATTTTTTTTGAAAGAGGAAACACAAATGCATGAGACAAATGCAAGAGGAAACACAAGAGAACTTCATCTAGAATTGGGCGGTGACAAAGTCACCTATGTTAGAGTATATTGACTTAGGAGTCAAGTGAGATCACTTGATCTTTGGTCATACTCATCGTTTAAGCTCAAAATGGGGTTACCATTTTTCGTTTAAGCTTCTTGATGTATTCACATCTTGTTGAGTTGCTTTATCCCATGACTTGGAGTAAAGCTTCTCTAAGATGGAATAGCATACCTTGGGTGGTGGTGTTGATCTTGATCATGTAGTCGAACTTGTGTGGGTTCCTCAAGGTTGATGTAGCTCATCAAGAGTTGGGAGCACCATTTGGAGTTTGAGTTCATCTTCCTACATGGGTTAGCTTTGCAAGGAAGAGCACTTGTTTATCCAAAATGACAATCACAAAATTTGACATAGAATGGGTCAAAGGATATATTTGAGGGGTTTTGTGCTTCCTTGACTTCAACCACCATTGTGTAGAGACTTGGTGATGTAGAGATTGCTCAAGATGTGAGTGAGTTGCAATCTCATGGATTTAGATTCATCCAAGTACCTACAAGGGTTAGATAGCATGCAAGGGTGCAAAAGTATCCAAGACATATAGATAGCATCATGAAAGAAATATCAAGGATTAGTCAAAGGCTCATGCCTTGCATGTATCCAAATGGAGTTCCTACTCCAAGTTTGAAGCATCAATGATGTTCAATTCACCTCTCAAACGGCAAAAGACTTTCTCATCAAGCGGTTTGGTAAATATATCCGCTAATTGCTTATCGGTGCGAACATGCTTAAGATTAATGTCCCCTTTGGCAACATGGTCTCGAATGAAATGATGACGAACTTCAATATCTTTAGTTCGAGAATGTTGCACGGGATTGTGAGCAATCTTAATAGCACTTTCATTGTCACACAGCAATGGAACATGTTTCACATATATCCCATAATCCTTAAGAGTTTGGGTCATCTAAAGTAATTGAGCACAACATGAACCAGCGGCAATGTATTTCGCTTCGGCGGTGGATAAAGATACCGAGTTTTGTTTCTTGGAGGACCAAGACACAAGAGATCTACCAAGAAATTGACAAGTACCTGAAGTGGACTTTCTATCAGCCTTGTCTCCGGCATAGTCCGAATTGGAGTAGCCAACAAGATCGAAAGAAGACCTCTTAGGATACCAAATGCCAAAATTTGGTGTATGTATTAAGTATCTCACTATCCTTTTCACAGCCTTAAGATGACATTCTTTAGGGGCCGCTTGATATCGTGCACACATGCACACACTTAGCATAATATCAGGACGAGAGGCACATAGATTTAACAATGAACCAATCATAGAGCGGTAAACTTTTTGATCCACCGGATCACCGTCTTTGGTCAAATCAAGATGTCCACTAGTAGGCATGGGTGTAGACATACCTTTGCATTCTTGCATATTGAATTTTTTGAATAAGTCCTTGGTGTACTTTGTTTGAGATACAAAGGTACCTTCCTTAGTTTGCTTGATTTGCAAATCGAGAAAGAATTTGAGTTCACTCATCATAGACATCTCAAACTTCTCCGACATTAGCTTTCCAAACTTCTCACTAAAAAGAGGGTTAGTCGAACCAAATATAATATCATCAACATAAATTTGGCACACAAATAGTTCTCCATTAACCCTTTTAGTAAAAAGAGTAGAATCAATTTTACCAATTTCAAAGCCTTTTTCAATAAGGAACTTGGTCAAGCATTTATACCATGCTCTAGGGGCTTGTTTAAGACCATAAAGGGCTTTGTGAAGTTTGTAGACATGATTAGGTTTCTTAGGATTGACGAAGCCGGGAGGTTGCTTAACATAAACTTCCTCCTCAATTTCACCATTTAGAAAAGAACTTTTAATGTCCATTTGGTACAAGGTGATATCATGGTGATTAGCATAAGAAAGTAAGATGCGAATGGACTCAAGTCTAGCAACGGGAGCATATGTCTCACCATAGTCCATACCTTCGACTTGAGTGTAGCCTTGGGCGACTAGGCGTGCTTTGTTGCGGACGACTTGACCATCTTCATCTTGCTTGTTGCGAAACACCCATTTGGTACCAATGATGTTGTGGTTGTTGTCGGGCTTCTCGACCAATGTCCATACTTGATTTCTCTCAAAGTTGTGTAGCGCTTCATGCATAGCGTTTATCCAATCCGGATCTTCCAATTCTTCTTCAACCTTCATAGGTTCAATGCTAGAGATGAATGAGTAATGTTCACAAAAATTAGCCAAACGAGTTTTAGAGCAAGTTATTCTCCCGGTTTGGATATCATTGTAGATTTGCTCGACGGGATGATCTTTGGCGATTCTTGCTCGAACTCGTGGGAGCTTTGGCTTGGCTCGGGGTGGAACATCTTCTTCATCTTATTCTTCTTCTTGGCCTTCTTCATTGTTGACGTTGTCATTCTCTTGTCGTGGTGGAGAAGGAGGTTGTTGATGTTCATCTTGGTGTACTTCCTCGTTTTCTTTGTCTTGGTGTGTCCCACTTCTGGATGCTTCCGAATCAATTCTTGGTTCACCATGTCGTGAGGTAGAAGCTTCCACTTGGACGGATGAGGTACTCTCCTTCACCTCTGTTGGATGAATCTTGCCAATAGACAAGTCTTGGATTGCTTCCGAAGGGTCTTTGTCTCCTACATCAATGGGCAATTGCTCTACTTGCGAGCCATTAGATTCATCAAACTTCACATCTACCGTCTCTTCAACCTTTCGGATGAAATTGTTGCAGACACGGTAAGTGTGAGAGTTTGAGCCATAACCTAGTAGGAAACCTTAGTGAGATTTAGGAGCAAATTTAGAACGACGATGCTTATCAAGAATGTAGCATTTTGAGCCAAATACTCGAAAGTATCCAACTTGGGGTTTGTTACCGGTGAGGAGCTCGTATGCCGTCTTGCCGAGTAGCTTGTGAAGATACAAGCGATTTGTTGCATGACAAGCTGTCGCAATCGCTTCCGCCCAAAAGTGTTTTGGTGTCTTGTACTCATCAAGCATCGCTCTTGCCATCTCAATAAGATTCTTCCTCTCAACGACTCCATTTTGTTGAGGTGTGTACGTAGCCGAGAACTCATGTGAAATCCCCTCTTCGTCAAGAAAGGTATCCACATTTGCGTTCTTGAACTCCGTTTCGTTGTCGCTCTGAACCTTCTTGTTCTTCACGTCAAATTGATTTTGGGCCTTCCTAGCGAAGTTTTTGAAGATCTTTTGGACCAGCGATTTGTCATCAAGAAAGAACACCCACGTAAATCTTGAAAAATCATCAACTATGACTAGTCCAAACGAGTTACCACTGAGACTCTTGTAGGCATTTGGACCAAAGAGATCCATGTGAAGTAGCTCGAGTGGTCTTCTCGTGGTCATGATGTTCTTCGCATGATGACTTCCTCCAACTTGTTTCCCTGCCTGACAAGCACAACAAAGTCTATCCTTGTCAAATATGACATCTTTTACTCCAAGGATATGATCACCTTTAATAAGCTTATCAAGATTTCGCATACCCACATGACCTATCCTTCTATGCCACAACCAACCCTTAGAAGATTTAGCAAGTAAGCAAGTTCTAGGTTGAGCCTTTTTAGTGAAATCAACAATGTAAACATCACCTCTACGTATACCGGTAAAGACCATTTTACGATTGTCTCTACGAAACACTTGGCAATCTACTTCAGTGAATAGGACATTGAAACCAAAATTAGCAAGTCTAGAAACTGAAAGTAAATTGTACCCAAGAGATTCAACGAGCATGACATTTTGTATGGAGCTATCATGTGAGATGGCCACCTTACCGAGGCCAACCACCTTACCATTTGAGTTATCACAAAAAGTGACATATTTTCGAGGGCCGTCGTTTTCAGCAAGCTCACGGAACATATCTTTATCTCCGGACATATGATCAGTACATCCACTATCAAGAACCCATTCCTTTCCTCCAGCCATGTAGCCGCGAAGATTTGCCATAAGACCAAAGTGTCTCATCGCATCATCAAGATCAGAGTCACTATCATCATCATCCTCATCATAGTATCCATGTTCAACATCATCTTGTGATTGATCAATTCCTAGAGAGGGTAATTCATTAGATAAATGATCACTTCTATGGTTATCTTTATGGATTCTAATAGCTTCGGAAATGATATTGCTAATGATCCCAACATCTCCTATGGCATGCATGAGATTTGTAAGCCCAAATAGACAATCACCAAAGCTAGGATCACCAGAATTCATCTTACTCAAGGCAATAGACTTATGGAGAATTTCGTCAAAATTTTTCAAGGAATAATATGGAAATCGTTCCTCAAGAAATCTCCATATAGTATAGGCACAATCAAGAGTAGGCAAACTAGCAATCAAATTTTTGGGCAATCCTCTTATGATAAGATTGATAGTTCTAAGATTGCGAATCATGTCAAGGTCCTCTTCGGGTGTGGGTTGCAAGGGATCAATATGAGGTGCACAAGGGCTAGTAATGTACTTGTTCAAATGATATTCATTGAAAATATCAAGCATTTCATTTTTCCACTCATGAAAAGATTCTCCATCAAGAATAGGCACTCTACGTCTAAGACTCCCCAAAGTAGACACATCCATCTTCCTCCAAAGGTGTTTAAACCAAGGCAATGGAGACCAAAGCTCTGATACCAATTGAAAGGATCGAGAAGAGGTGTCTAGAGGGGGGTGAATAGACTCTAATCAAGAAAAGTTGCAGTTTTTAATCTCTTGAGTTGAAGTGGAGTATTGGCACAAGTTTAAACATTCACAATACATATCAAGCAAGCATGCAAGCATACAAAGAGTATATGAGCAGCGGAAAGTAAGGCATGCAAGTTGCAAGAATGTAAAGAGAAGGGATTGGAGTGTGCAAACGCAATTTGGAGACACAGAGATTTTTTATCCGTGGTTTCGATAGGTGGTGCTATCGTACATCCACGTTGATGGAGACTTCAACCCACGAAGGGTAAGGGTTGCGTGAGTCCACGGAGGGCTCCACCCACGAAGGGTCCACGAAGAAGCAACCTTGTCTATCCCACCATGGCCGTCGCCCACGAAGGACTTGCCTCACTCGGGTAGATCTTCACGAAGTAGGCGATCTCCTTGCCCTTACAAACTCCTTGGTTCAACTCCACAATCTTGACTGAGGCTCCCAAGTGACACCTAGCCAATCTAGGAGACACCACTCTCCAAGAAGTAACAAATGGTGTGTTGATGATGAACTCCTTGCTCTTGTGCTTCAAATGATAGTCTCCCCAACACTCAACTCTCTCACACGGGATTTGGATTTGGTGGAAAGAAGATTTGAGTGGAAAGCAACTTGGGGAAGGCTAAAGATCAAGATTCATGTGGTTGGAATGGTATATCTTGACCTCAACACAAGTGTAGGTGGTTCTCTCTCAGAAAATATGTGCTGGAAGTGTAGGCATGTTCTGATGACTCTCTCCATGAATGAAGAGTGGGTGGAGGGGTATATATAGCCTCCACGCAAAATCTAACTGTTACACATAAATCACCAAACTCGGTGGGACCGAATCATGAAACTCGGTCGGACCGATTTGGTTCATAATGTGACCATTAGGAATTTCGGTGGGACCGACTGGATCAACTCGGTGGGACCGATGTGCTAGGGTTAGGTTAAATCCAAAACTCGGTTTGACGGATTACTCAAACTCGGTGGGACCGATTTGGGTAATAAGTGAAACAGAATGTTGGCCAAGCAAACTCGGTGGGGCTGGTTGCAAATCTCGGTGGGACCAAAATTATTGCAACAGACAACAGAGAGTTTGCAAGCCCATCTCGGTGAGACCGAGATCCTATCGGTGAGACCGAACTGATTAGGGTTTCTGGCAGTGGCTTATGTCAAGTGAACTCGGTGGCTCTGGATAGAAAGAATCGGCGGGGCCGAGTTGGACTTTTGGTTTGGGACATATTTGGAAGTGGGAAAGTGGTTGAGGGCTTTGGAACATATCACGAAGCACTTTGAGCAAGCAAGCCATTAAGCAACACCTCATCCCTTCTTAATAGTATTGGCTTTCCTATGGACTCAATGTGATCTTGGATCACTAAAATAGAAAATGTAGAGTCCTGAGCTTTGAGCTTGAGCCAATCCTTTGTCCTTAGCATATTGAAGGGGTTCCACATCCTGTTGTCCATGCCACTCCATTGTTGAACTTATCTGAAACATACTAGGTAGAAGCATTAGTCCAGCAAGAGATATGTTGACATTAATTACCAAAATCACCCAGCGAGCGCTTGTGCTTTCACTTGATCTTAGTGGAACTTCACAAGAGGATATCTAACTTCCTATCCGTGTTGGCAAATTTGTTTCAGATCTTCTTCTTGTGAGTTGTTTGAATTCCGCGTCATGAGGGTCAGTACTAGCCTTCTTTTACATGATTGTGCAGTGTGCTTTCATATGTTGTGCTACTTATACGGTAATGTTGCTTGATTTTAGTGAACTGCACAAATGGAGGCCAGACTTCCAATCTATGTGTGCACCTAATATCCCATTGAGGTAAGATAATTACATTTCACAACTGTTGGCCTGTATTTTGCTACTATCATCAGAAAATTAATGTCGTTGTTTAGTGCTATACTTGTGCTCCCTAATTGACATGCCAAATCTTACATTGAAGGCGAAGCTTGTCTGTTATTGAACCAAGTGATGAAGGGGAAGAACAAGTGGAAGAAAAACAAAAATCAACTCCCGGTGCTGTAATAAAGCACTGGAACTGTGATGACATAAGTAATATATAGCTTTGCATCTTAATTTATTGCTATGGCTGGAACAAGTAATTGTTTTGCCACTGATTTGATGCCACTCTTAATGTAATATGTAATTATCTCTACTTATGCAAACAGGGATCTTCTTTGAAGATAACATATATTTTAGTGGAACTGCACAAGATGATGTTGGAAACATTAAACTAATCGAGGAGTATATAGTAAGCATGGCAACCACAATAGATAACAACAGATGGTTCCCGAGAAGTGCTTCATCTGTATGCTCTACACAATAAGCCTCCTAACAAAGGTTGGTACCGTCCCACGGATTTCATCCATATGACTGAGCTTTGTCATCTTTATTGGTGTTGTGCTATTGTTTAGCTACTGTCATGAGAAAGCAGTATTGTCCTGGAGAAGTACTTCATCTGTGTTGTTTTAAATATTTCCTTTCCTTTTTTCGAGCAAACAGGGATGCTAGCATTTAGTTGTTCTCTTTTCTTTCCACAAACTAACTTCAGCGCAGAAGGACTCATGGATCTCCATCTTTGTTGTTGTGATGGCCAATACAATGCTATTTTAGGATTATTTCCGGTGACTTCCATTTTTTAAATGTGTAATGTGTGCTCTGCATGGATCATGTAGGTTTCTGTTTAAACTATCAATTCATAGTATAGTTTGCTTTATACTAATCACTTTTTTTGTATTTATGCAAACAGGGATGCTCGGCTTTCCTGCCCTCCATTATACTTCATCATGCACCATACATCGAATGTTCTTGAATCATTCATTTCCACCTCCAGCCACAAAATTAGATACAAGAAAGAAGGTGCAGATATGTTCAAGGCGTTGCAACATATAAAGGCAAAATCATACAAGCTACGTGCGAAGTTGGTTAATTTTAGTGGAACTGCACAAAAAGAATATCTGGTTTATTTAGCACGAGGTGACATGTCAATGTGCGAACTGATGGCAAACCCCGCCCATTCCACAATCGTAGGCACTTGATATTTTGGAATGGGAAAACCTTGTCAAAGTTTACTTGTTGATGTACGCAAAGACACGCATTTGATATTTTGGAATGGGACAACCTTGTCAAATTTTGCTATTGATGTTAGCAAGAAGACATGCAGTTGATATTTAAGAATGGGAAGCCCTTAGCTGTTAGCAGCATCTCGATCGATTTTTCTTTATTCTTTAGTTGTGAAGTTAATATTTGCTCTGACATGTGAATCACTGAGATGCATAATCATCGATTGGTTTGAATGTTCTCTATGAATTGCCAGGCCTGTGAGTTTGATTGCAATGGACAGGCACGCTAAAAAGCTGCTCAAACTTTTTGTACATGTGAAACTGCTGCAAACGAGGTGATCACCATGCGTCCTGGGAATAATGCTAATACATATTGTTTTGCATGTTCATCCAATGCCAGTGATACAAGAATTCGAACTAATCGTACTAAATTCATTCATACATGGCCGGATTTCATATAAACATGCGGATTTCATTACATTTCATACATTCTTCAACTAAAAAGGGGTGCGCTGGAGGTTTAATTAATCTAATCTAATCTATGATCTCCGGCGCCCATTTCCGGTGTCCGGCTGAGCCGAACATAAGCCTCCAGCACACCTCTCCGACTCCACGTCGCCGCGAAGAAGCTAATCGACCGTCAATGCTCAACCCGCCAAGCTTGGCTTCAACCGAAGGGTAGCAGCGGTGGCCTTACTTGGACCCGAGCGGCGGCGACCTACTGTGTTCTACTCTTCCTCGTTTTTGTGTGGCGCGGCCTCGTTGGCAGCGGCCTCGTCGGCAGTGGGGCGGGGCCTCGACGGAGCCGGCGATGTCCTCTGTCTCGTTGCCGGCGGGGCGGCGCCTGGGCGGAGCAGGGGAAATCCTCCCCCTCGTTGCCAGCAAGGCGGGGCCTCGTCGGAGCCGGCGATGTCCTCTGCCTCGTTGTTGGCGGGGCGGGGCCTCGGCGGAACAGGGCCTCACCGAAGCCGGCAAAGTCCTCCGCCTCGGTGCCGGCGGGGCGGGGCCTCAGCGGAGCTGGCATTGTCCTCCGCCTCGTCGTCGGTCCCGCCAAATAGTGCCTCGCCCGCTTCATCGTCCTCTTTGTAGACGGCCGCAACCTCTGCCACCCGCATGCGGTATCGCCAGCGCGCGAGGCGGCTCTCGCGGGCGGAGAGGTATGACTCGAGCAGCACCTCCTGCTCCGCCCACTCCATGGCGATCTGCTCGTTCGCCTGCAGGTGCTGCTGGAGGAGATGGTGGTTGTAGGCGGCGTCGGCCTGCACCTCCCGGAACTGCTCCTCACGCTTCTGCCTCACCATGTCCATGTATTGGGCACGGGCCTCGCCGATGGTCATGGTGCAATGCACCGGCGAGGATGGCGTCGAGGAGGGGGTTGGCGCCGAATCGTCGACTACCATGTTCTCCATTGGGACATCGTCGTCCTCCGGCTGCCAGCCGGCCAGCCAGTCGGCAACAAAGGCTACCATCTCCTTCCGGTCCATCGTCCGCCCGTCCCGAAGAGCGCTGGAGCACGAGGAAGCCATGGTGGGAGTGGTGTGGACAGGAGAAAGGGAACAGAGGCGGATGACTGCGGCTATGGCCGGCGCAGCAGTTTATATAGCAATGGTGGGCGACTGAGGGACGGACGGGTGGCGCCGGAGTAGCCGCCTCGGCAACCGTGTATCATTAATGTGGGCGGTAGATGGACGGATGGACGGCACTTGTGTCGTTTGAACACGGAGCAATCGCCTACACCGGTCAGCAGCGCGGGCGGCGCTGACCATTTCGGGCAGAAAGCGCGCGCGGGCGAGGGAGGGGTCTGAGTGGGCCAGGGCGGTTAGACTCGTGCTTGACAGCGGTCCTGTCCAGCAGCCGGACATGCTGGCTCGCCAGCAAGCTTGCCAGGCTCAGCGACGACAATCAGACAATGGACATGGATTTCGACCAGGAGCCGGTGCCACTGCCCAAGCCGGTTCATGTCGTGTTGACCATAGAGCAGGTGCGGCCGCACCTCGACGCCCTAATGGCGGAATAGCTACCAGCACAGGAGGACCTGTGCTGCAACCTCAGTCTCCTCAATGAGCACCGGCTCGCGAAAGGATGAATCACCGGTGAAGAAGCGACCGACAATGACGTCGCGGACATGTGGCCGTATGATCCTGGCTTCCTGAATGAGCAGCGGGTGCTGTATCAGACCATCCGTAGGGCTTGCGAGGCCCTCTCCATCTTCCTTCGAGTTGTTGCACTCGCCGTGGCACCGCCGTCTTGCGTTGTCAACATGGTCAACGAATATGAAGAATCAGGAGATGACTTTAATTGGAGAGGATGACAGTGGATCCCAGCAGGGCCATAGCCGCACGTACGCAAGTGCCTCCTTATTGGTATATACAACTATATTTTTTTTCTTCCTCCTGGTTTCTTGACATCACGGTCCCACACCATTGTCAACCTATATAGTCAATAAATGAGAGAATTGCACAAGGAGCGGCCGACAGCTGGGACCCAGCAACTCGAGCAGTATTTGTGTTTTTGAGGTGTGAGCAGAGTTTTTCTTGAGTGATGTTTTTGTTGTTGTTCAGAGGAGTAGGGACTGGGCGGGCTGTGGCCCGTCTGGCCCAGGTTATTATTTTATGTCGACCAAATATCCAGCCCAGAAATTAATTTTTCAATGTGAAAATGGCTTGCCCGGCTATTCTTTTTTTTTTGCGGAATACCCAACCCAGGTCAACTTGTTATTCTCCGGGCCACATTAGACTTGCCAAGAAAATAGGCTTTAAGAAATAATAAATGGGCTGTAATTAAAAAAATTGGTTGTAAATATAAAAACGCACCGAACAGGTACATTTTTTAATTTCATTACTTGTTGCGCACGCAAAATTTCTTTGGATTTTTACCTAATACAAATTTATTTTGAAATTATATTTGATCCGACTCTAAATTTCGGGTTAAAAAATATTTTGGATCCCATCAAAATGTTTGAAATTTTGTTGAATTTTTTTTGAGCGGTTGGCTGAAATTATTAACCGTTGTCCTGGCTAGAAAATGGGTTGTAATTTTAACAAACAGTAAATGGGCTGAGTAAATTCCATTAGAATTAAAAAATGGGTTGTACATTATAACAAATCACAAATGGGTTATATGTTCTCTGCCACAGATGTGATGGTCACTTGTGGGCCTACTAAGTTGACGCGTACGCAAGGCTTTGTCAACTTATAGTCAACACATGATTCTAGTAGCAGTGGTCGTTGGATGTCCATCTAACAGCTGTGGTGCTTCTTCAATCTCGGATATTCATGCTTCAGCCGCCCAAACCACCACCGGCGGTACCGCCTACTACCACCTCCCGTGGCCGGCTGTGCTGACGCGCAGGCCTCACCGGCCCACCCTACTCCCATCGCCGTCCAGGCCATTCCTCTACTCACCAACACCTCCTGTTATTCTCCAGCGACGACAGCCTCACACCGCAGCCGAACCAGTGAACCCTCGTACTCCCCTCCGTGTGGGCACCCACTGTTGTGTCTTCGCCGGCTCCGGTTCATTCCGTTCCTAGGCCTCGCCATCGTCCATCGCGTTGATTCTCTTGGCGCGGCGTGGTCAACTTTGTCAGCAAACGACAGCCATCGGAAGAGGCACGAACATGGAGTGGCTGACAGTAGGGACCCGCATGGCCCATGGCCACACGCGAGCAAGTCCCTCCTTATTATGCAAAAACAAATGATTTCTGCCCCTGACAGGTTTGAGCCACCAGCTACATCTTCGCACGCAGGGAAGTGTTTCCTTTATTACTTGGAAAAAAGTTACCTCTCCCTGACAGCTAGGACCCACTAGCTTTATTATGATCCATTTCGCGAAAATATAGATTGTACCAAAGATGCTAAATTGTTTTCTTTTTATTCTAACTCAAAAAAGAAGAAATTAAAAACCCAGAAAACATCTTCGCACGCAAGGAAGTTCCACCTTATTACGAGCAAAAAAATGACCCCCTGCTAGCTGGGACCCACCAGATTTGGAGGCTGACTTGTGGGCCAACTAAGTTGACGCATACGGGCTTTGTCAATTAGTCAAAACGATTCTAGCTGCACTAACCGTTGGATGTTAATCAACGGCCATGTTGCGTCTTCAACCTCTGGTCTTCTTGCTCCAGCCGCCCAAATCAGGCCTGCTGTACCGCCTGTTCCAGCCTCCCGTGGCCGGCTGTGCTGCCGCGCAGGCCTCACGGACCAACCATACTACGACTGGCCAGACCTTCCCTCTACTCACCCACACCCCCTGTTATTCTCTAGCGACAACGACCTACACCGCAACCAAACCAGTGAACCCTCGTACTCCCCTCTGCGTGGGCATCCACCCGCCTCGTCTTCTATGGCTCCTCGTCATTCCCTTCCTAGGCCTTCCTGTCATCCATCGCCTTGATGCTCTCAGCGCCTCATGGTCAACAAGGTCAATGAACGATAGCTATCGGAAGTGGACTTTAGGCTGTGAGGCTGATAGCTAGACCCACAAGCTACATCTTCGAAACCAAGGAAGTGCCTCCTTATTAGTCGCAAAATAAAAATGATTCCTCCCCCTGACAACTGGGACCCACCAGCTATATCTTCGCACGCAAGGAAGTGCATCCTTATCCTCCCTGACAGCTGGGACCCAGCCGGTCAAAGCGTACGTAGCGTTGTCGCGAACGTGTACATACATACTGGTCAATCGGTCTCTCTGCAATGATGAACCGTGGCCGAGCAAGCAGCGGCACGTGTAGTAGTAGAGCCCCCGACGTAGCAGTACAGGCAGTCCCTTCTAAACTATGTACACGTACGTACAGCCAAATGCCAAAAAATACGGCCACGTACGTACATACGGCCTGGGTCTCAAACGCCTACTCGCGCATACGTACGGCCAGGGCTCTTGTACATGGAGAGGCAGTCGATGGCAGCAACGGCATCGTGTTCATCGGGAGCCAACCGGCTTGGACGGAGCAGCCGAAAGGAGGTCTGGCGTACCGCAGAACGGAGGAAACGGCCTTCTGTTCGACCGCGTATGGTCGAAACCGGGTCCTGTTCATCGGGAAGGGTCTGGCGTACCGCAAAACGGAGGAAACGGACTTCTGTTCGAGTGCCTACTGTCGAAAAACAGGGTCATGTTGATCGGGAGGGGTGTGGCGTACCGCAAAATGGAGGAAATGGACTTCTGTTGGAGTGCCTACGGTCAAAACGGGGTCCTGTTCATCCACTGTCTACTTCCTCGCTCCAACCTCCACGGGCTACTGTTCATCCACCGTCGACTTCCTTCAGCCTCCACCAGCTACTGTTCACCACGGGCTAATGTCCATCCAGCCTTCACCGGCTATTGTTCATCCAGCCTCCACGGGGTCCTGTTCATCCACCCCCAACCGGCTGGGGTGCGGCGGCCTCCTCGGGGTCCTGTTCAGCCAACCCCCATCGGGAACTATTCATCCACAGCCAACCAACTGGCTTGACTCACCACGTCTCGACTCGTTCTACGTACCGCGTGCATGGTAGCAACGGTCACTGTTCATCGAGAGACAACCCAACACCGGCTAGCTACGTCTCGCATGGGGGCTCGATCGGCTTCAGTAAGCAGCAGTAGTGATTGATCGCTCGGGTTCAGTTAGCAGCAGCAGCGAAGGAATCGATTGGGTTCAGTCAGCAGCGAATGAATCGCTCGGGTTCAGTTAATAGCCAAGGGATCGATCGCTCGGGTTCAGTAACGTGCGATCGCTCGGGTTCAGTTAGCCAACGCCTCGCACACCCGCACGTACACGACAGAAACATGCAAACCTCTATGCATCGCTCAGCCACGACCACCCATCGTAACCGGGAACTCCCCGATATTTTCCTCGCCCTCGCTTCTACCATGATTTTTTCCGTCATGGACGGCCCAAAGAATGTCATGTAGTTGCGTCTCCGGCCCGCCTAGGACGAAAAGCCCATTTTCTGTCATTATTTTTTGTTATAGAAGTAGAAGCCCACCACATCTATGATGATACGTGCTTTTGTCACAATTATCGTCATAGAAGTGTCATAAGCATGATAGAAAGAAAAATTGTTCGGCCCAAATGTCACGGATGTATCTTTTTTTGTAGTGATATATTCATTGCCTCATCGCCTTAGGGTTTAGCTCATGCTGATCTCGAGGTAGATCTACTCTGTAAACCATACTATACATCCAATTTAATCAAGCAGGACGTAGGGTATTACCTCTTCGAGAGGGCCCAAACCTGGGTAAACACTATGTTCGTCGTCCCTTGTTCCCCATTTATCCTAGATCCACAGCTCGGGACCCCCTACCCCGAGGTCTGCCGGTTTTTACACCGACATTGGTGCTTTCATTGAGAGTTCCGCAGTTGGATCGCCAGAAGAATTGATGGCTCAACCGGTCATTGGAGACCACACCCGTGCCGAGGGCTCTGCCCCTGGTTATCTCCTCGTTTTTGGTGACATATTAGTGCGCGTTGAACCGACTGGTCGCCTCGACCAGATCGAAGGCTTCACCCCCATAGAAGGATTCATTGGTTCAGGGGCATCAACCCCAGGGCCAGCAGACTCACAAAAATCAGCTACCTCTCAGAGTCCGGCCCTGAAGTCCGACTCCGACAGACCGCCCACAAGATCTCCCGCCGAGTCGCCGGAGTGTCCGGCACCCCCATGTGCCTAGTCGGCAGACCAATTGGCGAGTCTGTTCCGTGCAATGGGAATCTCTGTTATCAGCCCATGACCTACATCTGATCGGGCTTAAACCCGATGACCGAGAAATCAACACCCCTCCAGTCACGCACCTCGTCGCCACAGTCGAAGAGGCCTAGGAGGGGCCATAGCCTTGCAAGCTAAGAACAGTATACACTCAAGTCTCCAGCTCGGAGTCAGACACCAGCCCAGATGTACGTCCGGACTTGATCCCCAGTGCAAAACTCGGCCTTGAGCCTATCCAGTCGCACACCAGTCCGGATCCGAGCCCTGTGCGATCAGAACCGGACATGACTGCGCTACCCATTAAAGATAATCCGGGTCCGCTGCAGGAGGGAATCCTCGAATTTTTCCCACCCATCCACCATACGGAATACTCCCCGGATTCGGGAAACCCCAACATATGGGATCTCATGTATGTCAAACAGCTGCCAAACGAGACAGTCCATCATTATTGGGCTAGACTTCTCCTGGTGAAGAACATGATGGTGCCTTGCTGTGACAAAGAGGTAATAAAAGCCTTCCAGTTCAACTGCAAGGATGAGGGCCTCTTAAACGCCCTCGCTCGTCGCCAAATTCAAAGCTTCACCGAACTATCGGACATGGTGCACAAGTATTGCGCCATGGAGAATACGTGGAGGGCGCAACAGATGAACATGGGGCCATCGCCCGCCACGCATCACAGAAAGCCACGCCGAGCCATTAAATCTCAGGTGCTGGCCAACTTCATAGCCGAATGGACCGAGGCCGAACTACCCCGGGAGTACAGTACATATTCACACTAGAAAATGTATTTCGACAGCTCAAAGATGTTAGCCGGACTAGGGGCTGGGGTCATCCTAATCTTATATTCACACTAGAAAATGTATTTCGACAGCTCAAAGATGTTAGCCAGACTGGGGGCTGGGGTCATCCTAATCTCCCCTACAGGCGACATTGTTCGGTATGTCCTCCAAATAATGTACACGGACTCCAACAACGTAGCCAAGTACGAAGCACTACTACATGGTATTCGTATGGCCACGACAATGGGCGTGTAGTGCCTTGAGGTAAGGGGAGATTCAAACTTGGCAATCTCTCAAGAATGGCGAATTCGATGCCAAGGACCCCAAGATGGCGGCATACAGAAATGCGGTCCTCTGGATATCGGCCCGATTTGAGGGCATAGAATTTCACCATGTCGCTAGAGACGACAATTAAGCAGTTGACGTCCTCGCCCGCATGGGCACCAAGTGCAACCCGGTTCCCAAAAACACCTTCCTCGAGTGGCTCTTTAAGCCCTCCGTGGTGTGGCAGGACGACGTCACTGGTGCACCATCCAATGAGCCCGCTCACAATGTCTCGCCCGAAAATGAACAGGATGATCATGTCATTGGCGGCACCGCACTCGAGGAAACACCTTCCACCCATGAAGTCATGGCCGTAATCCCACCCTGGACAAAACCCCTGCTAGCCTACCTCACACAACATCAACTTTCGAAGGATCAAACTGAAGCACGACGTATAGTTCGGCGCTCTGAAGCATACATGGTCCATGAGGGTGAACTCTATAAGAAGAGTACCATAGGAATCTTACAAAGGTGCATCTTCGAAGAAGAGGGGCAGCATCTCTTGGTAGAGATACCCGCGACATGGGCAGACACCACGCGGCAGCTCGGGCTTTGGTCAGTAAGGCTTTCCGAGCAGGTTTCTTCTGGCCTACCGCCCGTGAAGATGCCCAGACATTAGTCCAACATTGCGTCGGATGCCAGCTGTTTGCAAATCAAAGCCACATGCCCCCCATAGCTCTTCGGACGATACTGGTAACATGGCCTTTCGCAGTCTGGGGTCTCGACATGGTCGGGCCACTCAAAGGGGGGCAAACAAAAAGAAGTACTATTGGTCATGGTCGACAAATTCACCAAGTGGATTGAGGCAAGGCCCGTCACTTCAGCAGAATCTGGACCGGTCGTCGACTTCTTATCCGATGTCGTACACCGTTACGGTGTCCCCCATAGCATAATTACCGATAATGGTACCAACTTCACCGCCCAGGAAGTTAAAGACTGGTGCGGCAAAATGGGCATTAAGCTCGATTACGCCTCGGTGTACCACCCACAGACCAACGGACGGGTCGAACGAGCCAACGGGCTTATTATGAGCGGCATTAAGACTCGCCTAGTCCGATCCCTTAAACAATCACACTGCCATTGGGTCGAGGAACTCGATTTCATACTGTGGGGGCTGCGCGCTACTCCTAACCGGTCAACCGGGTACACACCATTTTTTATGGTATACGGAGCAGAAGCTGTCCTCCCGTGCGACCTTATCCATGACGTGCCTAGAGTGCGCATGTACGAAGAAAAGGAAGCCGAGCTTGATCGGCAGGATGATTAGGATGCTCTGGAAGAAGAACGGGATATAGCTCATGTTGGCGAACGTTGCATGGGAAACAAAAAATTTCCTATGCTCACCAAGATCAATCTAGGAGATGACCATCTATGAGAGGAGAAATTGCATCTACATACCCTTGTAGATCACTAAACGGAAGCGTTAAGAATTCAGTTGATGTAGTCGAGCGTCTTCACGATCCAATCACAATTTGTCCAGCGAACTCCCGATCCAAAGTGCCGAACGGACGACACCTCCGCGTTCAACACACGTACGGCTTGATGACACCTTCACCTCCTTGATCCAACAAGAAATGGTGAAGTAGTAGCTCGAGTCCTCCGGCAGCACGGCGGCGTGGTGGCGGTGGTGGTGGAGAAATCTCAGCAGGGCTTCACCAAGCCTCACGGAGAAGAAGAAGGACTACGAGGGAGAGGGAGGGCAGCACCATGGCATAGATGGTTACGGCTTCCCTCCCTCTAGCCCTCTATATATAGGGGGAAGGGAGGAGGAGGGGCGCCCTACGGATCCCTAGGGGGGCAGGCGGCCACCAGGGGAAAACCCTAGATGGGTTTTGGTGCCCCCCCCGAAAGCCTTAGCCCCCAAGGCAAAGGGGGTGGCTGCCCTAGGGGAGCGCCCCCACCCCTTCTGGTTACGTGGGAAAGGGTGAGGGGGCGCATAACCCCTTAGTGGGCTGGTTTTCCCCCTCCCCTTGGCCCATGGGGCCCCCAACACTTGTCGGGGCCACCCGAAACCCCTTTCGGTGATGCTGGTCATCACCTGATACCCCTGGAACAATTCCGGACTCCAATGCCCTTTGTACAATATATCAATCTTCACCTCCGGACCATTTCGGAGTTCCTCGTCACGTCCGGGATATCATTCGGGACTCCGAACAACCTTCGGTAACCACCATAATGACTGAACTATACTTATATCGTCACCAAACGTTAAGTGTGTAGACCCTGCGGGTTCGAGAACTATGCAGACATGGCTGAGACACCTCTACGGTCAATAACCAATAGCAGGACCTAGATGCCCATATTGGTTCCTACATATTCTACGAAGATCTTATCGGTCGAACCTCAACGTCAAGGATTCTGCTAATCCCGTATGCAGCTCCCTTTGCCCATCGGTATGTTACTTGCCCAAGATTCGATCGTCGGTATCTCCATACCTAGTTCAATCTCATTACTGGCAAGTCTCTTTACTCGTTCCGTAATACAAGATCCCGCGACTAACTGCTTAGTCACATTGCTTGCAAGCTTCTTGTGATGTTGTATTACCGAGAGGGCCCTGAGATACCTCTCCGTCATACGGAGTGACAAATCCCAGTCTTGATCCATGCCAAGTCAACAGACACCCTCGGAAATACCTGTAGAGCACCTTTATAGTCACCAAGTTACGTTGCGGCATTTCATACACACAAGGTATTCCTCCGGTGTCAGTGAGTTACATGATCTCATGGTCATAGGAACATATACTTGACATGCTGAAAATGATAGCAATAAACTTGACACGATCATATGCTACGTTTATCGTTTGGGTCTTATCCGTCACATCATTCTCCTAATGATGTGATCCCGTAATCAAATGACAACTCATGTCTATGGCTAGGAAACCATAGCCATCTTTGATCAACAAGCTTGTCCGGTAGAGGCTCACTAGGGACATGTTGTTGTCTATGTATCCACGCATGCCTTTGAGTTTCCGATCTATACAATTATAGCATGGATAATAAATGATTATCATGAACAAGGAAATATAATAATAACCACTTTATTATTGCCTCTAGGGCATATTTCAAACAATCTCCTACTTGCACTAGAGTCAATAATCTAGCATTACATGGTAATGAATCTAACACCCATAGAGTTGTGGTGTTGATCATGCTTTGCCCATGGAAGAGGTTTAGTCAACGGATCTGCAACATTCAGATCTGTGTGTATCTTGCAAATGTTTATGTCTTCCTCCTTGATGTAATCGTGGATAGAATTGAAGCGTCGCTTTATGTGTCTGGTCCTCTTGTGTAACCTTGGTTCCTTGGCTAGAGCAATGGCACCAGTGTTATATGTGAGGGCAGCAAATCTAATCCTGGAGACCTTTTACTATGTGAGGGCAGCAAATCTAATCCTGGAGACCTTTTACTATGTGAGGGCAGCAAATCTAATCCTGGACATACTCTGTTGACTTGTCCACCAGCCGCCACTTTCTATCCTTTTTTGAACCAATAATAGATATGTTCCTTATCCAGTTTGTACTGAGTTTTCCCATTATTTCCCTTTTCAACCAAGAGACCGGTTGGGTATCCGGTCTCTACTACTTTCCCCCTGTTATTTCCTCTTTGGATCAACTCCTAGATTCATGCTACGACTTTCCCCCTTTCTTCGTTGTTTGAACCAAGTCATAGATTCGAATGCATGAAGTAGCTTTACCTCTAATAATACTAAAAATTTAGGTGGATTTGGAAGAGCTGATGGAAGTAGAAAAAGATGCACATGCAGACACGTGGGGAGCTGGGGCAGTAGAGCAAGGCCGCTTTCAAAGAACTTGTACCTGAGGGTCGTCGGGGTGTTGGCGGCGGCAGGTCCGATATGCGCACAATACGGTAGGGAGGAAGAAGGGTCGGAGGACCTCCCGAGCCGGCGCTGTGTTAGAGAGAACGGAACGGGCAGAGGATCGGGCCCCGCCGGCAGCTGTGGGTTTCCTCCCTCGATGGCAATGATCGCGTGAACGATGCATCTTTTAGTCCTCTACACACACCGGCCGAGGGGATCCGGCCGGATCTGTGACCAGCGGTGAGCAGAGAGAAAATGACGCTACCGCAGTCTTGTTTAGATCTGGAGAGGATGAGAGAATGAAGAGAGCAACCCTAGTAAAGCAAGCGCTCAGGCCCCTGCGTACATATATAATGGAGTGATTATCTTTTTCTCTCCACAACAAGCGTTTCAATTTGTGTACGTGGAATTAAAGAAAAGAAACTCTCTATTTAAGGTGACTAACTGTACGACTCCTACTTACTACTAGTAGTAGTATTATTCACTTGTGCTCCCCGGCCCTCCATTCATTGAATAACCCCACGGGTGAATAAACATGCAGTACTAGTATTTATATAGAATGAACAAGCTCGAACTATTTTCGCGTAGTTAAAAGTTGAGGGCGGGGCTTTTCCCGGGCAGTACGCGCGGCAGTTTTCACGTAGGTGATACGTCTCCAATGTATCTATAATTTTTTATTGTTCCATGCTATATTATATTCTGTTTTGGACATTAATGGGCTTTATTATACACTTTTATATTATTTTTGGGACTAACCTATTAACCGGAGGCCCAGCCCAGAATTGCTGTTTTTTTGCCTATTTCAGAGTTTCGCAGAAAAAGAATATCAAACGGAGTCCAAACGGAATGAAACCTTCGGGAACATGATTTTCAGAACGAACGTGATCCAGAGGACTTGGACCCTACGTCAAGAAAGCTACCAGGAGGGCACGAGGTAGGGGGCGCGCCTACCCCCCAGGCGCGCCCTCCACCCTCGTGGGGCCCATGTTGCTCCACCGACGTACTTCTTCCTCCTATATATACCTACGTACCCCCAAAGTACCAGATACGGAGCCAAAAACCTAATTCCACCACCGCAACCTTCTGTACCCGTGAGATCCCATCTTGGGGCCTTTTCCGGAGCTCCGCCGGAGGGGGCATTGATCACGGAGGCCTTCTACATCAACACCATAGCCTCTCCGATGATGTGTGAGTAGTTTACCTCAGACCTTCGGGTCCATAGCTATTAGCTAGATGGCTTCTTCTCTCTTTTTGGATCTCAGTACAATGTTCTCCCCCTCTCTCGTGGAGATCTATTCGATGTAATCATCTTTTGCGGTGTGTTTGTTGAGACCGATGAATTGTGGGTTTATGATCAAGTTTATCTATGAACAATATTTGAATCTTCTCTGAATTCTTTTATGTATGATTGGTTATCTTTGCAAGTCTCTTTGAATTATCAATTTGGTTTGGCCTACTAGATTGATCTTTCTTGCAATGGGAGAAGTGCTTAGCTTTGGGTCCAATCTTGCGGTGTCCTTTCCCAGTGATAGTAGGGGCAGCAAGGCACGTATTGTATTGTTGCCATCGAGGATAACAAGATGGGGTTTATATCATATTGCATAAGTTTATCCCTCTACATCATGTCATCTTACTTAAAGCGTTACTCTATTCTTTTGACTTAATACTCTAGATGCATGCTGGATAGCGGTCGATGTGTGGAGTAGTAGTAGTAGATGTAGGCAGGAGTCGGTCTACTTGTCGCGGACATGATGCCTATATACATGATCATACCTAGATATTCTCATAACTATGCTCAATTATGTCAATTGCTCAACAGTAATTTGTTTACCCACCATAATACTTATGCTCTCAAGAGAAGCCACTAGTGAAACCTATGGCCCCCGGGTCTATTTTCCGTCATATTTAATCTTCCAATACTTAGCTATTTCTATTGCCCTTTTATTTTACTTTGCATCTTTATTTCTCTTTATCATAAAAATACCAAAAATATTATCTTATCATATCTATCAGATCTCACTTCCGTAAGTGACTGTGAAGGGATTGACAACCCCTTTTATTGCGTTGGTTGGGAGGATTTTATTTGTTTGTGTAGGTGCGAGGGACTCGTGCGTGGCCTCCTACTGGATTGATACCTTGGTTCTCAAAAACTGAGGGAAATACTTACGCTGCTTTACTGCATCACCCTTTCCTCTTCAAGGGAAAACCAACGCAGTGCTCAAGAGGTAGCAGTAGGCGGTTTGACAGAGAGGCGAGGAGGGTGAGGGAGTAGCGGGTTCAAGTTACTTACTGCTGGAACGGTCGGGCTGTGCGATTTGACAGCGTGTTACTGCTGGAAAGACTTGTGATATGACTACTCACTATAGTCATGAATTAATGGCGCTACGACCGGGGTGATGCCCGCCTTTTGTTTTGCACTCTAATCTGGTGCATGACACATCGACCTGGATGCTGGATCTCCCACATGTCGGCGAAGTACGTAGTAAGAAGGAGCAAAGAATCATGCGGTATATACTACTACTACTCACGTCGGAGGAGTGCAGACCATGGCAGCCCAGTGAACCAGCAGTAGAAAACATTGTGGTGATATGGCCATAAAAAACAATGTGCTACGGTCCAGACTGTAGCATGTACAGTACTACTCCTCTTTGTTTGGATCCCTGAGTTAGAGCCAGTTTGGGTTGAAATAGCCTCAAATTATCCAAACAAGAGGGGTTAGTTTGAGCTAGTTTGCTCTAACCCAGCTAAAAAAACTAGCCCGGTGGAGAGGTTCTAATTGGGTTAGTTCTCCTCGAGCCCACTAAAAGAGAACTAAAAAAATCTCCCCTACCCGCACCAGATCGCTCCCTCCGCCCCCCCACCCCCCACCCTCGCACGACTCCTCTCTATTCCCCATCGGGCCGCCCACCCAAGCGCCGCTCCACCGCTCGCCCTCTCTCTCCTCCGGCCGCCCTCTCCCTCTGGCCTCCGCCGCCCTCTCCCTCCGGCCTTCGAAGCTCACCCCGCTCCCCCATTCACCGGCCGTTTTTCTCCCTCTGTCATGCGCGGCGGCGCATCTACTAGGGAGGTTGCGAGAGGGGTGAGTTTGTTTGTTCCTTCTCTGTCTCACAGCCATATCATTGATCTTGCTTGCTCTAGCGCTAATTCTGATTTGGAAAAGTAGATCCTGATTAAACTTGGTATAGATTTGTGGTGCACGCATGGAATTGTTTGATGCTGCTTGAGGAGGTAATAAATCTTTCTAGAGGCCCAAAGATTCAGTTCACCTTTCTAGGTATTTCAGTTTCAGGCTTGCATTATTTCTAGAGGCCCAAAGATTCAGTTCACCTCTCTAGGTATTTCAGTTTCAGGCTTGCCTTATTTCTAGAGGCCCAAAGATTCAGTTCGCAGTCGTCGGCAAGCGGCCCTGCTACCCATGCCGGTGTCGACCTCAACTCGCAAGCGTCGGCATCGGAGGGGTTCCTGGGGCTTGGGCTCTACAGAGCCTTCCTCCAGAGCGGCGATGACGAGCTCCTCCCTGGGTGCGTGAGGGGCTCCGGGCTCCCTCCCTATCATGAATGACTTCCGTGATGAGTTAGCTCATGCTTTGTTTCATGGAGTGTATTTTTTTGTGAAGCTTGATTGACAACTTGTATGTTTAAGTGGGATATCTCATTTATATGGAGAAAGTAAAATTTATTATGTTTTGCATGCTTGATTTGTAAAGATGGTTCGTTTATGTCAATTGTGAGTGGGAGGAGGCCACAAAAGAGTCGGCCACACCAAATCCGGCAGGAAATAGGGTCCAAAGTAGTCAAGTGATTGAGAAAGAGCATTTATTGTCAATCTAACCCTGCCATCCATACACCTCTTTGGTTTAGAGTTAGTTCAGGGTTAGAATCTAACTCTAACCTCTAACTGAGTTAGAGTTCTCCTCGTCTCGGTTCATCGCCATCATACTTTCCCCATTCCTGTGTTTTTTCAGTATCCTGCGAATCAAAGAGGCCCTTAGACTGGCTTAGGTCCGGTCATTTTTTATAAACGTGTTATGTCCAAAATTTAATGAACATGCTCCGGTTTCAACGAAAATAATCCGGTTTCATGTAGTAATTCATTCATTTATTTATTCTTCTGCGGGGGGTTTGCATGTAATTCGTGAGGTCTGAAATGTAAAGTACCCCGTCATATGCTCCGAGTCATGCATGCACTACGACCCAGATGCTCTATGTCCCACATGTCGGCGAAAGAGAGCACGTGGAAATAGCCTAGGAGTACATATAGGAGGATAAATGCGTGAAAAAATATGTACTGTGAAGCGTAGCTGCGGTTCGAAAAGGAGACCTAAAGTGATGACAGGTATACGCACCCAACTAGTGGTACTAGACATACGACTACTTTTTCCCTCAAAAAAAGAGGTACGAGTGCTCAGTACTCCTATTCTATCAACACGAGTCCCATCTGACAACAGCGTCCGTGCTACAGCTAGCTCTTCTCCCTCGTTTCTCTCTTCTAATTCTAAACTCAGTCGACGCCCGGTGGGCGGGGTGGGTACTTGCCGATGGTCAGTTTGCTCAACTGTGGCCCCACCTCACAGTGAAAACATTACGACTAGAATAAAAATGGCATATACTCCCTCTGTTCCTAAATATAAGCCTTTTTAGATATTTCAAATGGAATACAACATACGGATGTATGTAGACATATTTTAGAGTGTAGATTCACTCATTTTCCTCCGTATGTAGTCACTTGCTGGAATCTCTAGAAAGACCTATATTTGGGAACGGAGGGAGTACTATACTAATAAAACATTAAGGCCACGAGGCGATGCAGTGCTGGTTACAGGAGGCAAGAAGAAGAGATGCATCCACGATGACGTCCACCTCCTCAACTCAGGGCGGCGGCCCACCGAACGGCGGCTAAGTAGCAGCGGCTTTCGTGGCCAGGTCGACGTGCTTCTGAACAATGGCGTCCAAATATTCTAGCCGCTGGAAGAAGGCCAACGTCTTTCTGTCCTCGCTGGCCTTGTAGTGGCCTATGTAGACGATTTCCTCATAGACGTGGATGTGCAGGTCGACGGTTTCTTGCATGGCGAGGCGTTGTGCGGTGAGCGCGGCCTCGAGGTGCACATTCTTTGTCGCGACCTCCGGCACCTGCCGGGCCACCAAGGCTTGAAAGAATTCATCACCATGGAGGCCGATGAGGGTGGCAGGTAATGAGGAGCCTGGGCGCATGGGATGGAGCAGTACGGCAAGGTCGTCCACGCGCTTCTTGACGGCGGTGAACTTGCAGATGGAGTGGACCATCATGCCGTCCATGCGAGAGGCAAAGCCGGTGTCGGCAAGGGCTACGACACCAGCAGTCGCCAACACTGTCTGGAAACGCTGCTCGGTGCGGGGCCGCAGGCCGACGTCTTGGATGATTTGGCACAGCCGACTTCTGCTCGCGTCCATCGCCTCCATAGGTGCTTGTGGCTTCTGGTCACTTGGTCTTGGATTGGAGTGAGCAGTGTTGCGCAGAGACTAGGAGTAGATGGATTAGAGTGGTGGGGCGCCTTTATATGAGAGTCCAAACTTTGTTGCATTCACATCATGTTGGCTCTATTCTGCTTCTCCAATTAATTCCCTCTGCATGCTAATTGAGGATGCATCATTGACCGTTTAATGTCTCGGGAACCGCTACCCTCTCCCTCTTGGCATTCAAGTCGTATCAATATACTACCTCCGTCCTGGTTTATTAGTCGTCTTTGTACTTTGTGTGAAATTTTGACCAAAGATTTAACTAACAAAATATTAGTGCATGTCAACAAAAATTATATCGTTGGATTCGTATTTGAATATAGTTTTCAAAGATATAATTTTTATGACATGCATGAATATTTTTTAGTTAAATTTATGGTCAAAGTTTAGCATAGATTACAATAGGGACCAATAAACCAGGTCGGAGGTAGTAAATGCGTGTCACGAGACGTTCCTGTCGACGACGAGGTGCCTATGGTGACTTTGTAAATTTCAAGATGATATGTCGGCTCAGTCTTTCGGAGGTGCTCATAGAGGTAGGGTGTGCGTGTGTGCGTTCATAGGGGTGAGTGTATGCGCGTGTATATGAGCGCTTGCGTCTATACTATGTTAAAAAAATGTAAATGCGTGTCAAAACAGACTAGTCAGTACTAGTATACTCAATATTGTGCACCGCGACCAAGGCGGAGAGGAAAAGGAGAGAACTACGTATTTATTTACGGTGTAGATTCACTCATTTTGCTCCATATGTACTACTCATTTAGGGTGTAGTCTAGTCACTTGTTGAAATCTCTACAAATGCAAATACTCCTTTCCAGTTTACAGGGCTATACTAGCAAGTAGTGTACTACAATAGTGGGCTCAAATAGCAATTTTGTCTGATGCAAGAGCCTGGCTATATGCGTGCTCCAAGGCTCCGCGCCACGCCCCACCCCTACACAAAGACTGTCAGGCGAGCGTTCGCAACTGCCACGTTCGGGTTGCACTTGGCTCTTCACCTCTTCGAGAAGACGAACAATGATGTTACTACTACTTGTACAGTATTAAATCCACTGTTGGATGTCCGTCCACCGTGTGTGGGAGGGATAGCTTGTTGTAGTATAAGCAAAAGCTTGTCCTCGTCTGCGAGCCACCACATGCATGGGCGAGGGAGAAGGTGTGTAGTAGTAAAATCAAGCTTCTCCTCGTTGTACGAGTTGATGTGACACATCATAGCATTGGCCCCACATGCTTGCCTCTAAACTTGGCTAAAAGACCCGCAGTGTACAATATATTTGCTGCAACCTCTAACATTTACCCCACCACAAATTAAAA
The DNA here is from genome assembly GCF_018294505.1 of Triticum aestivum. Lineage (NCBI taxonomy): Eukaryota > Viridiplantae > Streptophyta > Magnoliopsida > Poales > Poaceae > Triticum > Triticum aestivum. Next base: position 430,533,877 of record NC_057814.1, read on the forward strand.
CATATATTCCTGTCTTGACCAGATGAGCGTGCAAACTACAATCACCAGGATGACAGGTAGGGCCAGAAGATTATTTTAATCAAAAAAATGCTTCGAGATGGCCTCATATCATGGAGCCGACCCCAACGATGTTAAGCTTACAGGCATGGTACATGCTATCCTAGACTACTCTACACATGAAACTGCCACACGAGCGTCCGGGCTGCGCTTGGCTCTTCGCCTATTCGGGAAGTCGAACAATGATGGAGTACTACTGCAGTGGAGGAGTACTACAGTATGCGTCTGTCCATCTGACACCGAATGAACTGCTGCATGTCCACCACATGCGGGGGGGGGGAGCGTGTAGCGAAAGCTTCTCCTAGTCCTGCCAGCCACCACGCTTCATGGGCGATGGAGGGACATAGCTTCATTAACTTACTGCTCCTGCCTTTGAGTGTATGACAGGTGGGCCCAACAGGTGGGTGGCCCACCTGTCATACAGCCAAAGGCAGGTGCAGTTACGAGGGAGAGGGCGTTGTAGTAATCAAACTTCTCATTGTTGTACGAGTTGACGCGACACATCAAAGCACTGCACTCGATATATTTCAATAATTTGCAGTTATCGATGCATTAATTACAACGCATGCATGCATGTCGTGACTCTCTTTTTGATACTTGCATGTGTTGATTTAATGCACCTTGAAGTAGTATGAATATGTGACGGTAAAGCTTTGTAATTCCCTGGCCCTAAAGCGAGAGATGGTTGTGCACGAGGAGGGTGAGATCATGCAGACGGAACAGGACCCGATGATGGAGCTCTCTATGGTCTCGATGGACCTCACCTTTTGCTCCACTGCCCCTTGTGCCTCAGCCCGTTGAAGCCTCCGTATATGAGGTTCGAATACACCTCTTCTGTTCGGCTGATTGAGCAAGGCGCAGGTTTCTTGATTGATGTGTTGTTCGATTGATTTGTGCACTTCAAGGGAGGGCACCTGGCCTGCGCGGACTACCGCGTCGAGCACCCCGGGAACCAGCGGCAGTGCCAGAAGTGCGAGTGCGATGGTGGCTTCGACGTGCGGAACACGGCGGTGGACGCCGTCCTCTCCTCGGTGAGGGTGGAGTGCCCGCACGAAGGCTGTGGGCTCTATGTCACTTACCACAAGATCGCCGATCACCAGAGCGTGTGTCCGCTCGCGCCCTGCAAATGCCCCGTGCCCATCTGCGGCTATGAAGGCCCGCCGCCGGCGCTCTCCCACCACATCAGCACCGTGCATCCCATTCCCACGCAAAGGATCCAGTACCGCAAGGTGCTCCAGCTGCAAGTGCCACTGTCGGAGCCACGGCTCTTGCTGTTCGCGGAGGAGGACGGCCGCGCATTTTTCTTGGTCGGCAGCATGCTCGACATCGGCGCGCCTATCGCCGTGTCGGTCGTCTGCATCAGAGCGGGGGCGTCCCCACTGCCGCACTATGTGGCCAAGCTGTGGGCGAACGGCCCGCCCGGGGAGCCCAAAGGCAGGACCGACGTCGTCAAGGTGGAAATGGAGGTGACAAGCAGCAAGGATCCCGATGACGTGGCCGTGCAGGAGCTGACCTTCTTCACAGTTCCGCCCAAGCTGCTGGTCGGGGCTAAGCCGGTGTCCCTCCACATTCAGATTGACAAGCTCACGTCCTAAATGATTCTATAGTGCCTTCTATTTATCTTAGTAATATGCTAATATAGGGGTTAGCTCGGTCTACTTTAGCTTAAGAAATGGTGGGTTTTGGTGGCGATGCAACAATTACTTCGACATCAGATCAGCAGTTAAAGTAATTTCCAACAGTCAAACGGATATTTTGTGTCTGTTGGATATACAGTTCCTTTGGGTAAGAAGTATAACAGCTTATATGCTTGTTTGTTCAGGAAGTGTTTCATATTTGTGCGAGTTGACGCGACACATCAGAGTAGTACTACCTCCGTCCTGGTTTATTAGTCCCCTTTGTAATTTGTGCGAAATTTTGACCAAAGATTTAACTAACAAAATATTAGTGCATGTCAACAAAAATTATATCGTTGGATTCGTATTTGAATATAGTTTTCAAAGATATAATTTTTGATGACATGCATGAATATTTTTTAGTTAAATTTATGGTCAAAGTTTAGCATAGATTACAATGGGGACCAATAAACCAGGACGGAGGTAGTACTACTAGTAGTACTCCCTCCGATCCTAATTTCTCTGTGCATAAGTCGAGGCGTAGATACCAAGGAGGGCCTGGTTGTGTCTATACTTGGGCAACTCACCCGACTGCGCACCAGGCAGACGAAGCTCGTGTCGTGTTGGTGCCATGTACGGCCGGCACATTAACCAAAACCTCATGCCTCCAGCTTAGCCTTCACGTTTTAAACTTCTAAATCTCAAGGCCAAGGAGCAACGTGAAACCTATGATAGAGCCAACTAGATGGTTGAGAACACTACAATTCGTAGCTAAAGATGTGTGTGAGAGAGAGGACGAGTGTGTGCTTGCACCTCTTCTCTTCCTGTATAACGTACTAAACTCAGAGTACAAGTGTATGTGGATGGCATCGACCTAGGGAGCTAGAGATGGTGCGTGCGAGAAGTCCCGAGAGATAGGTGTAATGCGTCTGAAAGAAAGACTAGTCTATAGCTCGCCACGAGGCTATTCCTGTCGAATGCCCCAATAACCGTAAGATATGTATCCGACGGTGCCAGTTATTGCACGTACACAACAGTAGAAAAAGAACTACCATGGCATATGCTACACCACAGCCGAGAACACGTGCCCACGTTACGCCATCCGGGAATAGTGCCGCACTTCGAAACTAGAACCGTCAATAAATTTTGAGCTTGCGTCTTGTCACATTCCAAATTACTACTACCATGCTATATTTAATTGCAAACCTATTCACACCGATCACAACCTAATTGGTTTCCCACTTAGGAGCATATTAGTACACGGTTATAAATACTACTATGCCAAGATGACTGCACATTCCTCCTCAACTCCTCATCCACAAAAACAAACAAGTCATTCAGCATCCTTCCCTTGCGTCTGCCATGGCCAGCGTGAGTTCTGGGTCGAGAGATTACCACCAGGGACAGGCGAGCATGGAAGCGGAAGCACGAGAGATGTCCCGCCTCGCCGCGAAAGCAGCCGACATGTCCCGCTGCGCGGAAGTAGCAGCATAGAGGTCCTACCATGCCACCGAAGCAGCACAGAGGTCCCGTTGCGCAGTTGATGTAGCAGACTGGTCCGACCGCGCCGTGGAAACAGTAGAGATGTCCCGCCGCGCCATGGCGGCCTGGGAAAATGTCTCACGGGCAGGCGACGACTCTTACAAGCGCATGCACGCGATCGTCCATAGCCAGATGGACCAGATCTCCGGCTAGGCGAGGTTGCAGGACGACATGAAAGCCTTGTTTGAACAGGCTACCGGCGTCATCCGACAACTAAGTGAGGGCAATGAGAGGCTCCGGGCCGAGCGCAACTTGCTGAGGGCGAAGATCGTCCGAAGTGCAGAGCAGCAGCAGGAGACCAGTGCCTTGTTGAAGAGGACCGGCGTCATCGTCAAGAAACTTATGGACGAGAATGACATGCTCCGCATGGAGTGCCAAAGGCTGGTGGAGGAATCCATGGATGCTCTCAAGCAGTGTCTTGAGGACACGACGAAGCTCATTGCCGCTCGCGGCGGAGACTAGTTCCCGCGGCCTGCAGCAACACATCAAGAAAGTAGAGATCAGCAAGCCAGATCGTTGTCTTCCTTCTTCTTTTGCCCTTGTGTATTTCGGGCGTAGCCGCATGTGGCTTTTTTAATTATCTTCCTAATTTTGTAAGACAATTATTATCCACTATCGTCCTCCTTATATATTCATCAGTCTTGCTATAAGTCGCAGTAGATGCTATATAGGTCCGTCGGATCTTACATTAAGATCCGTGCAAAATTTTCTTTTCAGATTTTCTTTTTTCTCTCTTAAATCTCAGTCGAGTGAGACATAGCCATGCCATTAAACAGAGGCTCGGGCGCCATTAATGGAGACCTTGGGAGAGAGGTGGACGGCAGATGGAGGTCAAAGGGCTCTCCTCCCAATAAGCACGCGGGGGTCTGATCGCACGCCTCCCGTACTCAAATAGCTACCCTGCACGGCACCTCCTAGCTAATAAAAAAAGGGGACGCATGGCGGCACGTAAATGGTAAATAGAACGCCCACGGTTTCAATAATACTTGTGTTTCCGATTGTAACGTGACAACACTTGTTCCAAAATGACTTTGTTGATTGTTAATGTGTGCGCCTTCGCAAATCGGAAAGCAAATTTACCACAACATGTTGGTGCCATGTCATGACACCAAACCAAGTTTCATGATTTTCATGCGTGTTTTGGATTTATAGGAATTAACAAAAAAGTTTCTTAATGTTTCCAGCCGAGCCACGACGCCCAGATGTTTGAATTTCATTCCCATTTTTTGCATGGGACCTAGAAATTTACCCGAGCACACACATGTGATTTTTCAACCAACTTTGGTGCACTAGAGCATGTGCTTGTATTTCAAATTTGAATTATGCACACAAAGGTGACACGTTCCCTCTCGGATCCACGAGCCTTCTTGAGAGAAGCTCCGGTTTGCAAGAAGCGTATACCAAACTTGTTCCTATTCGGCCAATTTTTTTACCACAACATGGTAGTACCATGACATGACACCATGCCAAGTTTCATGATTTTCAGGCGTGTTTTGGATTTACAAGAATTTTAAAACCAAGTTTCTCAATGTTCTCAGCCGAGCCACGATGCCCAGATGTTTGAATTTCATTCCCATTTCTTGCATGGGACCTAGAAATTCACCCGAGGACACACATGTGATTTTTCAACCTACTTTGGTGCACGCGAGCATGTGCTTGTAGTTCAAATTTGAATTATGCACATTAAATGACCGGAAACTCAATTAATGTATGAAAAGGCCAAACGAACCTGGAATTCCAAAATTTAATAGGGCACTCATGTAGTTCTATGTTGCCTCTATAAAGAAACTCAAGGGGGCAGCGTATATCGTTTCTCACTCAAAGGTGGCATGTTCCCTCTCGAAACCACGAGCCTTCTTGAGAGAAGCTCCGGTTTGCAAGAAGCTTATACCAAAACTTTGGTGCACCGGAGCATGTGCTTGCAGTTCAAATTTGGATTATGCACATTAAATGTCCAGAAACTCAATTAATGTATAAAAAAGGCCAAACGAACCCGGAATAATTCCAAAGTTTAATAGGGCACTCATATAGTTCTATGTTGCCTCTGTAAAGAAAATCAGGGGGGAGGCAGCGTATATCGTTTCGCACACAAAGGTGACACGTTCCCTCTCGGAACCACGAGGCTTGTTGTGAGAATCTCCGGTTTTGCAAGAAGCTTATACCAAAACTTGTCCCAATTCAGCCAAAGATTATACATATGAAAACATGGTTTAGATTATCCCGAACATCTTGCTACCTAGTCCAATGTACTATGATTTTAATTCAACATAAAATGGATACAAATATTTGAATTGGAGATCGTATGGTACATGTAGTTCATAGTGAAATACGATTACTGCTATATGCATGTTTTTTGTTATCAAGATAATATTTAAATGATTGTATAACTTGACAACAATCGTATTCAAATAAGGAAAATTGATTCAAATTTAGTCCATATGGTAGACGACAATATATATGTTCATAGGGTGGAGTAAAATGTTCATATATGATGGAAGAAAAAAATGTATGACTACATCCATTATAAACCGCAAGGTCACCTAACAATATATTCGAATTCAAAATAATGTCGATTCAAAAATTGAAATTCAAGGTCCTGGCATTTGTAACCATATAAAAAGGGACATAACTCTTTCTTTTGGTGGGAATTGATTTGTTTTTTGTTGTTGTTGAGGGAAGTGCGAATCGATTTGGTACTGTACAGGGTAATCTTGTTCTCCCGATTTTTTTTTACATTTTTCTTGTAGTTTTTTCAATAGCATTTATAGCAATATAGTAAAAGGGGACATGACTCACTTGTGTCTTGTATGAATTGTTTTTTTGTACACGTTAAGTTTATTATGCCGAACAAGGAATTCGCGCCTTGTTATCCCGAAATTTTCAAGCTCGAGTATCTTTTGTCTCATCTGTTTTGAAACTCCTGCCTCTTCAACCCGCGCCGCGCCTTGTTATCCCAAAATTTCGACGCACGCGAAAACTCCCTCCTCATCCGAAATTGGTCCCGCAGCCCAGACATGCAAAATCCCCCTTCTACCCCTCAGCCGAAAATGTCGGCTCGACGTCGCGAAGTCAAAACTGGTGGGGGTATGCTGGTAACTTACCCTACATTTCGGACAAGCGCGTCCCTAAGCCATGGCTCCCCCCTACCTTCCCCTTCGCCCCCCCCCATTCATACACCGAGGCCGCCAAAACCCGTGAAACCCCACGCTCCTCCATCAGCCTCTCGACCGCCGCCCAGCTGGAGACTCTTCCCCGACGACGTCGTCCACCGCAACAGCTCGCCGTCCCTCATCCACCACACCGGATGAGGATCCATCGTCGATCTCTTCATCCCGCCGGATCCGCCGCCCCGTCCTCCACCTCCAAGGAGCTGCCCCGACGTTCGCCTCGTCTATTGCGCCATCTCCATCCCCACAGTGTCGTCTTGACCTGCCCCACCGGAACCGCAGCACCCTCACCAATTCCTCTGATGAAGCCAAGGCCAACTCGGCGCCACCAAGGAGGTTCTGCACTCACCGCTGCATTTCATCTTTTATTCGATCTCACGGGGCTGCCGGTGCTCGATACCGAGCAGCCATGGCAGGTCTCCATCGACGGCACCGTCGCCAGCCACTTCATCCACGACGTCTCTCCCCCATGTCGTTGCTTCCACGACGGCGACTTCCACACCGGCGCTAGCTGCAACTGCTCCGGCTCTTGCTCGCACTGCTGCTGCTGCTCTGGCTCTCGCTCGCGTTGCGGCTCTGTTCTTTCTATCGGTCGCGCTGCTGCACTGCTCTTGCTTTCGTTCATGCTGCTGCTCTGCTCTGCTATTGCTGTCGGTCACGCTGCTGCTCCGCTCTTGCTCTCGTTCGTGTTTCTGCTCTGCTCTTGCTCTCGCTCGCGCTGCTGCTGCTGCACGACCTCCGGCAGCTACAGGAGTTGCTGCTTTAGCACTCGCTCGCGGAGCTGCTGCACGACTTGCTCTCTGCTAGTGCATTCCCTGCTCGAGCGTCTGCTAATTTAGATCACTGCTTCTCTGCTACTAGTGCTCGAACGCCCTAAACATCTATTGCAATGCTCTGCTACTAGTTCAATCAGTTTCGACAGTAAAATTCAGTTTCGACTGTAAAGTTTAGTTTCTTCAGTTAAGTTCAGAGTGAACAGTATTTACAGCATCTGTCGGAGTGGCCGTAGCGCGGCTGATGCATTTTACATCTAGCACTTTTTGGTGATGTATTTTACATCATCTATTGCAGATGATATTAGAGTCCCACTTCGGATTAACATTTTCTGTCTTGTCCTGCTTCAGCCTCGCCGCCGTAGACCTTACCGGAGCTGCTCCAACGACGGAACCGTCCATCACAGCGGAGCAGTACCCTCGGCGCCGTTTCCAGAGGCCTCAAATCTTCTTCCCCCCCTCCGACAATCACACCAGCATCACCATCCTCCACGTCCAACCCAATGATGTTGAGGTCGACAAGGCTATGCCAAAGTGGTTGTACACTCATCGCATCACTTTGTTACTCTGCATTCATGTCGATCCCTCAGGGGTCCTTTGCTATGGAACTACTATGGTACTACTATTCGTGCATTTGGTTAGAAGGAGTGGAGCAAAGCAAAACTGGAGGATTTTTTCCTTTGGTGTCTCTTTCAAAGAAAAAATGTAGCAATTTTAATATCCACTTGGACTACCTTTTCAAATTAATATGCATGAAGAACAGAACTAATTGCATTACTGGCATAATATGATTCTTATTTTTTTCATTTTCACGTGGTTTAAATTTAATTTGACCATGTTTCTCCATTCATGTGTTCTTCCAATTCATGTGAACCAAACACCCAGGTTGACAGAAATCCTATGTTTCCAAATGCTCTTTTTTGCACGTGCATTCCTATCCTATTCATGTGTTTTTCCTGTCCCTGCGTTTATAGAATCCTCCAATTCTAACGAGCCCTTACAGATTTACTTCATTTTCAGATAGGCGTCAAAGAAAACTCTGTGTGTTATGTCCTGCTCCTGCCGTGCCGTCATCCACCCCACCTAAGGTGCACCATCGACAGAAGCGTTCACTGCAGCAGAGATTCCCCCTGCAAACTTTCTTTCGCCGCCTCAGATCATCTTCCCCGTTGCCGGCAACCACGCCCACTACATTACCATCATCGACTGAGCAGATGAACCTGAGGACTACACAGTTCCGGAAGAGAGGTCGCGGTCTTTCGTGCTTGCTTACGTTATACATCGGTTATTATTACCTGCTACTTTATCGTTCAAACTTGAGTTTTGAAATGCCCGTGGGTCTCATATCGAGGCAGCAATGAATAGTACCTGTCTACTATCTGGTTAATCTGGGGTCTTCTATGTGGTTCATGTTGGGTGGGCAACAAACAGTAGATGATCCATTGTCTATCTTTTTAAACTGAAGCTATAATCTACCTGATATCATTAGTTTTGGACCTATCCACTCGTTTGCTACCATCAGTCTTGATTTCCTCATGCACCCCTTAGGCCTTACAAAATCTAACTATTTTTTTATTATGCATGTCAGTTATTATACACAACCATACTGAACATGTAGAGAAAAAGAGAAGACCGTTGCGTGGGAATATAATGTCATGCAGACGCCGCTCCATGGTGGGCGAAGTGCCCCCCCCCTCCCGCCATTCCAGATTGTATTCCAGAGGAAGATAACTGTTTAGATGGGGATTCCGAGGCAGCCGACCACTCCTATTTACCACCTGAGGTGTTTGCTCTAACCTGGCATGTTGATGTTGGTCATATCATGCATATGGCACCTCGCATTGCTTAAATTATACATCTTATATGTCATCAGCTTAGTTTAGATTTGCTTTGTGTGAATGCCACCTCTTTGGTTTCTATATCATACTCCCACCGTTCCTAAATATTTATCTTTTTAGAGATTTCAACAAGTGACTACATACGGAGCAAAATGAGTGAATCTACACTCTAAAATATGTCTATATACATCAGTATGTGGTAGTCCATTTGAAATCTCCAAAAGACAAATATATAGGAATGGAGGGAGTATATGGGAATTATGCAATGCCATCTTCTTTAGCCAGGCATCATATACGTGAATCATGCAATGCCATCCTATTTAGCCAGTCATCGTATATGTGAATTGTATCATGCCATATTTTTTTCATAATATATTCCATTTGTCAACAATGTTTATACATTCATCTACTCTTCCTGTGCATCGGCCATTTGAGTCGGTGATGGGAAAATCTGGAGTGAAAACAAGGTCTTCTGAGCAGTCAGTGCTACCTGTCGATGCAGATTTGTTGCTGGTTACAGATAGCTCCTCAGAGGAGGATTCAGAGACAGACGACCAGTCGTATCCCCCCCCCCCCCGAGGTGCATGCTCTAACTTGGCAGGGTTATATTGCTCATATCATGCATATGGTGTCTTGCATTGCCATGCCATCTGCTTAGATTAGACATGCTTTGTGTGAATGCCTCCTGTTTGCTTTCTATATCAGATATGTGAATTATGCAATGCCATGTTTTTCAGCCAGTTATCATTTATGTGAATTATGCAGCACTATGTAGCCAGACATCATATATGTGAATTATCTCATGCCATCTTTTTTTTCATTACGTATTCCATTTGTCGACAATCTGTGTATATTGAACTACTCTTCATGTGTATACGCCATTTGAGCCGGTTATGGAAAAATCTAGAGTGAAAACAAGGTCTTCAGAGCAGGCAATGGTACCTGTTAAAGCATATATCTCGATGGTTACATGGAGCTCCTCAGAGGAGGATTCAGAGAAAGATGACCAGTCCTATATCCCACCTGAGGTGTATGATCTAAGTTGCAATGTTTATGTTTCTCATATCATGCATATGGTGTCTTGCATTGCTTATAGTTTAGACATCATATGCACAATATTGAATTCCATCTGCTTAGTTTAGAGATCATACATGCAAGTGCCAGCTGCTTAGTATATGAATCAATTATGTCAATTATATCATGTCATCCTGTATACTAGACAACATGTATGTGAATTATTTCATCCCAACCTATTTTAGAAAGACATCATATAGTTTTGTCATGTCATCCTATTTAGATACTCATCATATGTTGAATTATGCCATTATATCTTGTTAAGCTATCCATCATATATCTAAAACTGTGTCATTCTATCCTGTTTAGTTAGGCATCATATATGTGAAATTGTGTCATGCTGTCCTGTTTGGTTAGACAACATATATGTGAATTACCACATCTGTCTATCATACAATGTCTGTACGTTCAATTTCTTTTCTTGTTTATTAGCCATTTGAATTGGAGGGGGTGATGGCAGTATCTAAGGGAGCAAAAACCCATTCTTCACGAAAGACAGTGCTACCCGTCAATGCAGATAGAATCATGGTTGTACTGGCCCACAAACTACCCCCACCACACATAATCGAGACTCTTCCAGATTGCACACTTACACCGTTGGGCAGAGAACCAGCTACAACCCATCTAACCCCAACCCCGGCGGATAGTAACCCCCTTCTAGTTGACAAAGCACCATGTCCACCACAGAGTACCCCCACATGAGCAGTTTGTAAAGCAACTGCATTGCCCAAAGCACGAAGGCCACCACAGCGAACCCAAACTCCACGTTTAAAGCAGAAGAGCAACTGCTCTCATGTCAATTTCGGTAGCTATGGTCCATACTCCTTTGCTGTTGCATCACTGTATTTACTCATACCAACTACTTCCGAATTTGAAGGATCCAATTGAAACTCCAATGGCGCAACAGGTATGTTATAAACCTATTTCTTTAACTGGATTGTTGTTCTAACTTCTTGCTCTATGTTGATTTCAGTTTCAGTTGTATAAACAGTTATGTTCTCATGTGATGCACATTACAAGTGTTGCCAATGATGTGTAGTTTCTCACACTTATATTTTGTCTATGCTGTTGTGTCTTAAAAATATATGAGTTGAACGGTGTCTCTATCTTGATTTGGCAACATAAACTAGAATGGTATGGACAATACAGTGACCATAGTACATAGATATATGTTTGTTTCATGTTGTTATCCTATCCACATTACTACTGAACCGGTTTACCCAAATGAGTTTCGTATACTACATGCTAAACATGTGATGTGTCTGCTTGTTTCTCTTGTAGTATGCGAACAGAATATTAGAGAAGAGCACCCCACTATGCAATGGTAGAGAGAGTAATGCAGATAAGGTTCAAGATAGTGAGACAACCCTGTTGGTCTCCAAGAAAGGTGATAAAAATGATCTTGTAGACAGTGAGAAAACCCCACAGTCCTGCGTTGATGTAGTGTTCGAGTTACTGGCCAGTACCGTTGTGTCGGGGTAAATGGCCACGGGTAGCCTAACCGCTACCCCTGGCTCTTCAGAAAATTTATCAGGCCTTTGGGCCTTCAAGCACTCCAAGCATTTTGGGCCGCCTTCCCTGGCCGGCTACCACTAAAGCCGACTCCCGGAAGGCGAACCAGCCGCACCGACTCCAAGAAGCCGGCCAGGAAGGACGCCGACTCCTAGAAGCCGGCCAAGATCACAACCACTCCTACATAACGACGACTTGACGGGGCATGGCCACAGTGCGGCCCACGACCCCCGAAGCACGAGGCGGGCATGGCTACAGGAGGCCGTACGGGGGGATGTCTCCCATGCGGCCCGGCACTGTAGCCACGCCAGCTACAACGTCATCCACGACCCACTCCTGTACGGCCCAAGGACTGCGGGCCCCTTCAGCCAGAGAGAGGCGTGAAGGCGGCCCGGCTCTTCCTAGTCGGCCGAGAGTATAGCCGGCCTCCAGAAGCCGGCCACTCCCTTCCTCGAAGCAGGAGCCCCATTAAGGAGACAAGACGAGGTGAGGCTACAGTGATAGCCCCCGAGGCGGCCCACTGTAGCCACGCTCACCTCGACAAAGCCCTCATCATCAGAGGCGCGGCTATAGTAAGCAGCCGCCGACAAAACCCTAGGCGGCGGGGCCGGCCTGTCGACCAGGTAGCCGGCAGCCGGCGGGACCCACCAGCCGGCGGGACCATGCAGCCGGCGGAGAAGCCGGCGAGCGTAGACACTGACGGCTGGGACCAGATCCCAGTCGGATTACCATTGTACCCCCGGGGGGTAGGCCTATATAAACCCCCCGGAGCACCCATGCAAAGGGTTCGCACCTCTGCAAGTTTGGCATCCAAGCATAGCACACATACACACCATAGATAGAGAGAAGCAAGAGCTAGCCTTGTTCTTCTTCTCCCTTGATCCCAACAGCTCTAGGAGCGATTGTAGCTACCCTTTATCGATCTAGTGATCATGCGGAGACCCCGCAGAGCAGGACTAGGGGTGTTATCTCCTCGAAGAGCCCCGAACCTGGGTAAGATTCGCCGGCGTGCATGTCTTCGTCTCATCCCGTTTCCAGGCACCGGCGACGTTTTATTGGCTCCCGCAATGATAAGCCATCCCTTGGCATATGTCGCACCAACCACCCGACATTTGGCGCCCACCGTGGGGCCAGGTGCACCGTCGTCCGGAGACCTGTTCTGGACGGGAACCCTCTTCCTTCCCCGCGAGCGCAGCCAGCCTGCTGCGCCCAATGGCGTTTGCCCCGACGCGCTGCAAGGCGTCGATGACGCCTGCGCAGCGAGCCGTCTCGCCGATCTGCTCGGCGAGACTCGCATCTCCGACGAGCCTGCGTCCGACGCAGGCACCGACTACCCCGAGAGCCACCTCGTCAGCCTCCTCGACCAACTTCACGTATCCAGCGAGCCTGCTGCGGACATGGAGTCGGTCGGCTCCACCGACCCGATGCTCATCGGCTCCGACACCGCGTCGCTCGACGCCTACCCCTCGGACGTGGTGGTCTTCGACGACCCCCTCCCTCGAGCTGACAACGGCAGAAGCGCTGTCACCGAAGTGCTGGTCATCAGCCACGTCTCCAACTCGGGCGAAAACGCCCGCGACGCTCAGCAAGCGGCGACGCACGACCTCTCCGTCCCCATCCCGGCCGACGCCGACGCCGAGACCCTGGAGGCACGTCGCCTTGCCCTCATCGCGGAGAGCAAGAAGATAGCCTCGATGAGACGCCTCACCGAGGCCTACCAGCGCGAAGTCGACCGCGCCGCCTTTGGGACGCCGCCGCCTAGCGGCCCGAGCCGAGCCGGCTTCGTCCAGAAGCGCGGCGCAGCCGTTGCCAGCATACTGGGCGCAGATCGCCCCGTCTACGCCACCCCGCTCGAGAATCTGCGAGCCGCTCAGGCGGCTGCAGAGGAGCTCAATGGGCTGGGAGCCGATGAGCTCCCCTACATGACAAGACGGATCCAGCAGCTGATCGACGCGGCTGCAGAACGGCACGAAGCCGGCGCCCGAGCTGATAGCCATCCCCCGCGCCGGGAGTATGCTGCGACGTCCCGCTCACCGACTGCAAGCGGCGCGCACCAAAAGAAAGACAAGGAGCCGGCTGCCAGCCGCAGCCGGACTCGCATTACCATCAAGCGCGACGCGGATGGCCGCCCTCGAGCTGTAGAGCACCAGGGAAACCTGCCTCCTCCCCCGCCTCGAAGAGAAAGATGCCTCACTCCACCGCCTGTCACCCATCCGACTCTTGGCGACCGACTCGGCCGCGGAGGAGGAGTCGGCGAGAACGACGCCCGCCACAGGATCGACCGCCTGGCTCGATCCTTGGCTTTAGAAGAAGAAGACGATGTCGGCCCGCCATGCTTTGGCCCCCGTATCCGCGACGAGACCTTTCCCAAAGGGTTCTCGCTCCCCAGAGACACACCCAAGTACAACGGCTCGGTGAAGCCGGAAGATTGGCTCATCGACTACTCCACAGCCGTCAGCATCGCCAACGGCAATCGGCGCGTCGCCGTGAAGTACGTCCCTTTGATGCTGCAAGGCACGGCGCGCACATGGCTCAACAGCCTCAAGCCCTACAACATCAACAGTTGGCTGGATTTCACTGAAGTTTTCGTCTGCAACTTCACCAGCACCTACAAGCGGCCTCCCAAGCCTCGCCAGCTCTCCCTCTGTGTCCAAGGGCCCAACGAGTCGACCCTCGACTACCTCACGTGATGGGCCGAGCTCCGCAACTCCTGCGAGGGAGTGCACGAGGTCCAGGCCATCGAGTACTTCACTGCCGGGTGCCGAGAGGGCACCCTCCTCAAGCACCGACTCCTCTGCGACGAGCCGGCAACCCTCGATGAGTTGCTGATCACCGCCGACAAGTATGCCACTGCCGATTCCTCCATGAAAACCGAGCTCCGAGTGGACGCCTCGGGGAAAGTAGTCGCTCCTGCTCCCAAGACGCCGGCTGGCGACCCAAACCGGCGCCCCTACCAGAACGACCACATGCGCAAGGGCCCCATGCCGACTTCCTCCAGCCGGCAGGTGGCCACCGTTGAAGACGAGCAGCCCGAAGAGCGGCCCGCTCCCAAGAATAAGGGAGGCCGGCCGCCCTGGCAGCCGTCCTTCTCCTACGAACAAGCACTCGATGCTCCCTGCAAATTCCACACCGGCGCGAAGCCGTCCAACCATACGACACGGAAATGCCACTGGCTCACCCGCATCACCAAGGGCGAAGGGATGGTGCCGCCTCCGCCTCCCGGCCCGCCGCCTCCAGCTCCCCAGCAGCCGGCGGCCCGGCCGGCAGTCGGTGCCATCCAAGACGAGTTCCCCGAAGCGCATGACGCCTACGTCGTCTTCACAAGTCAAGTTGACGACAAGCGCAGCCGACGCCGGCAGCACCAAGAAGTAAACGCAGTCGCCTCTAGCACCGCCGAGTTCATGCACTGGTCGGAAATGCCCATCAGCTGGAGCCAGGCCGACCACCCAGAGGTGATGCCTTCGCCTGGCTCCTATGCTATGGTCTTGGACGTCACCCTTGCGACGGAGAGGCGAGCTGCCAGATTTTCCCGCGTCCTGATAGACGGCGGAAGCAGTATCAACATACTGTACCGCGACACCATGGACAAGCTGAACATCAAAGCAAAGCAGCTCATGCCGAGCCGTACCGTCTTCCATGGTATCGTACCCGGCCTATCTTGCTCCCCAATCGGCAAGATCAAAATGGATGTTCTCTTCGGAGACAAAGATCACTTTCGCCGGGAAGCAATATGGTTCGAGGAGGTGGATCTGGAGAGCCCCTATCATGCGCTACTTGGCCGACCTGCGTTGGCCAAGTTCATGGTTGTGCCCCACTATGCTTACCTGAAGATGAAGATGCCGAGCTCCAAGGGGATCATCACGGTAGCCGGCGACTACAAGAAGTCCATCGAGTGTGCCATGGCCAGCAGCCGGCTGGCCGAGTCCCTCGTGGTGGCAGAAGAGAAGAAGATGTTGGAACGGGTTGTGGCCATGGCCGGCAAGCAGCCGGCCTTGTCCCCCAACCCCAAGGACTGTGATGCGCAGGGCTCCTTCCAGCCTGCGAAAGAGACAAAGAAGATACCTCTAGACCCGGAGCACCCGGAGAGGTTCGCCGTGATTGGGGCGAACTTGGACAGTAAATAGGAAGGCGAGCTCGCCGACTTCCTCCATGAGAATCGAGACATCTTTGCATGGTCCCCAAAGGACATGCCGGGTGTCCCGAAGGATTTCGCCGAGCACAAATTACATGTCCGAGCTGATGCGAAGCCGGTCAAGCAACCCCTCCGCCGACTATCAGAAGAGAAGCGAAGAATCGTGGGAGAAGAGAGAGCCCGGCTCCTTGCAGCCGGCTTCATCATGGAAGTGTTCTTTCCAGAATGGCTTGCCAATCCAGTTCTGGTTTTGAAGAAGAATAACAAGTGGCGCATGTGTATAGACTACACAAGTTTGAACAAGGCCTGCCCAAAGGATCCGTTTGCTTTGCCACGGATTGACCAAGTGATAGACTCCACAGATGGATGCGAGCTGTTAAGTTTTTTGGATGCATACTCAGGGTATCATCAGATCAAGTTGGACCCGGCTGACCGCCTGAAGACTGCCTTCATCACACCCTTTGGAGCTTTCTGCTACCTGACAATGACATTCGGCTTGAGAAACGCCTGTGCCACTTTTCAGCATTGCATGCAGAAATGTCTCTTGAAACAACTCGGCAGAAATGCCCACGTCTATGTAGACGACATTGTGGTGAAGACAGAGAAGCGCGGTACCTTGCTGGAAGACCTGAAGGAAACATTTGCCAACTTGCGCCGATTCCAGATCAAGCTCAACCCCGAGAAGTGCGTGTTCGGAGTACCAGCCGGCCAGCTGCTAGGCTACCTGGTCTCCGAACGCGGCATTGAGTGCAACCCTGTCAAGATCAAAGCCATCGAGAGGATGGAGATCCCCACCAAGCTGCGAGATGTGCAGAAGTTCACTGGCTGCTTAGCCTCCCTGAACCGTTTTATCAGCCGACTATTAGAGAAGGCCCTCCCCCTGTACCGACTCATGAAGAAGTCCACTCACTTTGAGTGGAACGATCAAGCCGACCAAGCCTTCCATGAGTTGAAGAAAATGCTGACCACTCCGCCTGTCCTGGCTGCGCCGACTGAGAAGGAGCCCATGCTCCTCTACATCGCCGCGACAAGCCGAGTCGTCAGCACTGTTGTTGTGGTCCAGCGCCCGGAGGAAGGCCGAGCCCAGCCAGTCCAGAGGCCGGTCTACTATCTCAGCGAAGTACTGTCCAGCTCAAAGAAAAACTACCCGCACTACCAGAAGATGTGCTATGGGGTGTACTTCGCTGCCAAGAAATTGAAGCCCTACTTCCAAGAGCACCCCATCACGGTCGTGTGCACTGCCCCACTCGCCGAGATCATAGGCAGCCGGGATGCATCCGGCCGGGTGGCCAAATGGGCCATTGCCTTGGCGCCCTACACGATCTTCTATCAACCCCGCACCGCCATCAAGTCGCAAGCATTGGCCGACTTCCTTGTCGACTGGGCCGAGACCCAGTACTTACCGCCGGCTCCCGACTCCACCCATTGGCGGATGCACTTTGACGGGTCCAAGATGCGCACCGGCTTGGGAGCCGGCATCGTCCTCACTTCTCCCAAAGGCGACAAGCTCAAGTACACGCTGCAGATCCACTTCGCCGCCTCCAACAACGTGGCCGAGTACGAGGCGCTCGTACACGGGCTCCGGCTAGCCAAAGAACTCGGCATACGCCGGATCCTGTGCTACGGCGACTCAGACTTAGTGATCCAGCAATCATCTGGCGACTGGGACGCCAAGGACGCAAACATGGCAAGCTACCGTTTCCTCGTCCAGCAGATGAGCGGATACTTCGAAGGGTGCGAGTTCCTTCACGTGCCAAGGGCCGACAACGACCAAGCAGATGCCCTAGCACGGATCGGCTCCACCCGACAAGCCATACCGACTGGCGTCTCCCTCCAGCGCCTCCTCAAGCCGTCCATCAAGCCGTCTCCAGAGTCGGATTCCATCTTCGTACCACCTGCGCCAGAAACAGCCGGATCCGGCTCAAGAAATCCCGCAGGCGGCACGGGGACTTCGACGACTGCCCCGGGGACTGACGTAGTCGCACCCGGCCCAGGGACTTCAGAGCCCAGCCCGGGGACTGCAGCAGTCGGCCCGGGGACTGCTACGACACAAGAAGCGGTGGTTGACTCCAATGCAACACCCAACCCACCCACCCGAGTCATGGTGGCCACATTAACAGCAGAAGAAGTCACAGCTCCCTCATGGGCCTAGCCCATCCTCAAGTTCCTAGTCAGCAGAGAGCTGCCGGCTGACGAGATCGCAACAAGACTAGTGCAACGACGAGCCGCAGCCTACACAATAATCAACAGGGAGCTTGTGAAGCGCAGCGTCACTGGAGTCTTCCAGCGTTGCGTCAAGCCAGAAAAAGGAGTGGCAATCCTCAAAGACATCCACCAAGGCGAATGCGGCCATCACGCCGCCTCAAGATCCCTCGTGGCCAAGGCTTTCTGCCATGGGTTCTTCTGGCCGACTGCCTTGGAGGATGCTAAAGAAATAGTCAAGACCTGGAGAGGATGTCAAGTCTTCAGTTCCAAACAACACCTGCCGGCTTCTACCCTCAAGACCATTCCCCTCACCTAGCCTTTTGCCGTCTGGGGACTGGACCTGGTGGGCCCTTTCAAGACAGCCCGCGGCGGCTTGACACATCTACTCATCGCTGTGGACAAGTTCACAAAGTGGATTGAAGCCAAGCCAATTAAGAAGCTGAACGGGCCGACTGTCGTGACATTCATCACCGACATCACTACTCGGTAAGCCGTGCCGCACAGCATCATCACCGACAACGGCACGAACTTTGCCAAAGGCGCACTGGCACGTTTCTGCGCGACACAGGGCATCCGACTGGACTTAGCGTCCGTTGCCCACCCGCAGTCAAACGGCCAGGTCAAGCGAGCAAATGGACTTATCCTCTCCGGCATCAAGCCCCGATTGGTTGTACCACTGGAGCGATCGGCCGGCTGCTGGCTCGAAGAGCTGCCGGCTGTCCTCTGGAGTCTGCACACTACACCCAACAAGTCAACCGGCTTCACTCCATTCTTCCTTGTGTACGGTGCCGAGGCTGTCATCCCAATAGACATTGAGTTCGACTCGCCTCGGATCACCATGTACACGGAGGAGGAAGCCAAAGAAGCAAGAGAAGACGGCGTCGACCTACTGGAAGAGGGCCGGCTGTTAGCCCTCAGCCGGTCGGCCATCTACCAGCAAGGCCTGCGCCGCTACTACAACCGCAAGGTCAAGCCAAGATCCTTCCAAGAGGGCGACCTTGTGCTCCGGCTGATCCAGCGAACAGCCGGCCAGCACAAGCTCTCGGCCCCTTGGGAAGGCCCCTTCGTCGTCAGCAAGGCACTCGGCAACGACTCCTACTACTTGATCGACGCGCAAAAGCCAAGAGCACGCAAGAGAGACGACTCCGGCAAGGAGTCGGAGCGACCATGGAACGCAAATCTCCTAAGACGATTTTACAGCTGAAAAGCAGTATGTATCACGCTACCCCTTTTTGTATTAAGTTACAAACCAACAGGCCCCCCGAACAGTACTCGGGGACTGCCTTTTATTTATCTATGAATGACGAGTGTCATATCCATGAATGTATTATTACATTTTGAATTCTTGTCCGGCACCGGGTCCGACTAGTCGGCCCGGGGACTGGCCGCCTTGAGCTATATTCTAAGTTCTTCCCGAAGTCAGCAAAGTAGCGTGCCGGCTCCCAAGTCCTCCCTTGTTGAAAGTCGCAGCTCAAAGAACTGACTGTCCGACTAGCAAGAGGAAAGACAGAAAGGACGTCCACACGAAAAACGGCTAAGGAACAACTAACCCATATAGCAAAGAGACGGCCTCCATATATGCCTGTCGGCTGTCACAGCAGCCGGCTGGCCGGCTTCCCAAAAAACTTAGCTTAAGTCCGGCAGAGCTAAAAGTACTTCCCCCTCCCCAATTGGCCAGGCACTCCCCGGCTACAGATTGCAGAGCAACTGTTTGACTAGGGAGGCGGCAACCAAGGGAGGGCGGCAAAGGAAAACAGCAGAAGGACAAAAAGCGAAAGAATAAGGAAAGACCGATTGCATAACTTATATACATAAAGCCGCTCACAGGCCGGCAACAGACTTAAGTTCGAATACACCCAGTGGGTGGAATTGTGCAGACTAACCAAACATTGTTCAAAAGTAACAAGACAGGAAAACAAAGAAAGAAGACTAAGGCGCGACTTGGAGGCCGAGCTGGTCGGTGAAGGCAGCTCGCCGGCTAAAGGAGTGGACGCCTAGCTGGTCCCGGCTTGACCGCCTCCCGCAGCAGGAGACGCACTCGCACGCGACGTAGTGCTGGAGGCGCGGTTAGGCTGGCCGGCTACTCCACCAGCCGGCTCGGCGTCTTCACCTTCCTCCTCCTCCTCTTCGCCCTCGTCGCTGGAGTCGATCTCCTCCACCGAGTCCTCGCCGTACGCCGGGTCCAGCCCGAACCAATCTTCCGGCTGGGCGACTCCATTGTCGTCCACCTCGGGGGTGAAGACGTTGGTGTCGGTGTAGTCGGCGATCGCTGAAGCCCGCCGAATGATGGCCGGCCGTGCCGGTTCCAGCTCCGTGTCGGCCTGCTGCCGCCAGGTCGACAGCTGGTCCAAGTTCAGGCCGGGATACCAGGCCTTGACGAACTCCAGCGCCCGCCTGGCGCCGGAGCGAGCCGCTGACGCCTTCCAAGCCTCGAAGCGGCCGACGGCCACCTCCAGCCAGTCGGCGGTCCGACTGGGGGTGCGAGGGACCACCTGGCCGGGCCAGAGGGCGGCCAAGACCGCCGACCCGGCACGCTGAAGCCGGCGGAGCAGCCTGTGAGCCGGCTGGATGCGAGCCTGGATCGCCAGGAGCTGCTCCTCTAGCGAGCGGCCGGCGGTTGGCGAGATCTCGAAGCCGGCTTGCCTCTTCGCCTGGCGACGAGCTTCGATGGCCTGGTTGGCGGCAGTGGAATAGCCGGGGAAGTACTCTGCGCAAAGAAGAAAAGAAAAGAAGAACACCAAAATCAGAAAAACAAGCCGAAGTGGCAGATGGCAAGAAAGGCTGAAGGGATAGACGACTTACCGTCAACCAGATCCTCGATCTGGCCATAGCCGGAGACCAGAGTCAGCCTGGCCTCTGCCCAGCCGGCCGCCTCCGTCTCGAACTCGGCCTGGAGGGTGGCTTCGCGATCCTGCGCAGCCTTCAGCGCCGCCTGGTGGCTTTCCTCCTGGTCGGCCAGCTTCTTGACCAGGCGGTCGCGCTCCTACACCAAGGCGGCGAGCTCCGCGTCCTTGGCACAAAGAGCAGTCTGGGACTCCCCCAGCTGTGCCCTCAGACCGGCGTTGGCCGCTGCAGAGATAGAAGAAGAAGAAGAATAATGAGAAATCATCAAGGAAGATCCGAGCCGACTGCTCAGCAGTCGGCTCGAATCTCGGGGACTACACCCAGTGGGTGCGCTGACGCGCCCCCACATGAGATAAAAATCAAGTCATATACCTCGGCTTTCAGTGATATCGGTGGTCTTCTGAGTCAGCTCCCGAGCCTGGGAGTTGAAGGCGGCCGCTCGGAGGTTGTGGTAGTCCTGCAAGACGGACAGAAGACCGAAGTGAGAACAAAGCAGCAAAAACAAAATCTCCAAGAAGTTCCAAGCCGCCTGCTCAGCAGCCGATTCGGAACTCGGGGACTACACCCAGTGGGTGCGCTGACGCGCGCCCACGAGAGAAATCAAGATCAAGAAACAACAAGATAAGAATACTAACCCGGATGGCTGCCCGCGTGGCGAGGAATTCGTCGGTGAACTGCCTCAGCGCCGCGGCTTGACCCTGCAGCCGGGCCCGGACGTCTTGTGCAGCGACGTTCACCACGGCTGTCCCTCCGCCCGGCGTCCACCCCGAGGTAGCGCTGGCCGCCTCCGCGTCTCAGGCCGACGAACTGGAGCCCACGGCCGGTCGTGGCTCCGACGTAGCCTTCTGCGGTTCAGACGCGGCCTTCCCCGCGCGCCGGCCTAGCGGAACCCGGACCGCCACCTCAGCCCCCGCGGCCGGCTCACCCTCCGCCGACTGTGCCGGCGCAGGCTCAGGCTGGCGGCCTTGGGTCGCCCTAGTCGGAGGAGTCGGCCCCGGCGCCTCCCCCAAGATGACGACGTCGTCGCCGCTTCCTCCCAGCCCTGGCTGGGAACCGCTAGCTCCCCCTGGCGAGGGATCCACGTCCCCGGGCGCCATGGTGCGCAGGGGGGTGACCATCAAGGCCTCTCCTGCCGCCGCCTCGGCCTCTGCCTGGGCCTTGGCTGCGGCCTCGGCAAGCGCCTTCGCCGCCTCCTCCTCCCGAGCCGCCTGGGCGGTGGCTGCCCTCCGTGCCTCCGCCTCCCGCGCTTCCTGCTCCTCCCGCGCCTCCCGTGCGTTCCTTTCCGTCGCCTCTAGGAGGGCGGCGCGGGGATCTACGCGGCGGGTGGTGCTCCCAGAGCCCCCTGGCGACTCGATGATGGAGCCGGCATCCGCCCGCTCAAGTGATAGCGGAGCCCTGACCGTTGAAAAAGAAGACGGAGATTCAAGAACCACCAAAGGAAAGAAAGATGGACAGTACATAGAAGAAAAAACTTACGCCGACACAGTCTGCGGCTGCTTCACCACTTTGCAGAAGCGAGCCGCCTTCGCGGCCGCTTCTTCCCGCCTGGTGGCTGCCGCCCCACCCCTGGGCTTCTTCGTCCGGCTGCCGAACATGCCCTGGGTGGCGCGACGTTTCTGGCCTCTACCCCGAGCAGGTTGCGCGCCGGAGGAGCCCGCGCCGCGCCCAGAGGCCGGCTGATGGGGCGGGACGGCTTCGGCTTCGTCCTCGTCCGGCCAGTCGTCGAAGGTCGCGGTGAACCCGGAGCCGCCTGCTTCCCCACCGGCTTGGCCGCCGGCCGGCTCGGTGGCATCCTCCATATGGACCGCCCCCAGGTCGGGGTCATCCTGGTCATGTTCGGTCCGGTCGGGGACGAAGCGGCGCTCCACGTCTGCCCCGCCAGCCGGCCGGAGCAGAGGACTTTGCCAAAAGAGCAAGCTGACTAAATTAGAGTCGGCCCAGAGGAACTCGGCGACAAAGCTGAGAGAGAGAAAGAGAAAAGAGACAAGGGAAGCGTACTGTAGGCGGAGGATTGGCGCGGCTGTAAGGCTCCTTGCCGAATTGCTAGTCTGCGGAAAGCTGGCAGTTGGCGAGGTAGTTCACCATGTCGGCGGCGTCAGGCTGCGGCATCTCCTTGGTGCACATCTGGCTCGGATCGAGCTGGCCACTCATCTGACAGATCAGATGAGGCCGGCTCTGGAGCGGAAGGACCCGGCGCGTGACGAACGCGGCCAGGAGGTCGGGCCCCGTCAGGCCCTCCGACTGTACCATCACCCGCAGGCGGGCGATGGCGGCGTTTCCCCCCGGCGACAGCGTCACGGCCCAGAAGGACCACTGGGGGAGCCTGCCCGCCGGCGGGCCGGCCACGTAGGCCGGCAGGTTGAGGTAGTCGCCCCGGGGAGCGATGCTCCGCACGTAGAAATATGACTTCTGCCACTTCTTCACCGATTGGATCAGGGTGATGATGGGGAAGGGGTTGTCGGCGCCTGATCTCCGCGACGCGATGAAGGCGCCGGTCTGAGCCGGCATGCCCCGCATGCGCGTGCCCAGCTTCGACTGGAAGAACTCCCCCCAAAGCTCGAGGGTGGGGAGGATGCCAAGATAGCCCTCGCACAGGGTGACGAAGGCCGACAGCAGCACCACCGCGTTGGGGGTGAGGTGGTGCGGCTGGAGTTGATAGAAGTCCAGCCAGGAGCGGAAGAAGGCGCTCACTGGTAGGCCGAAGCCGCGCAGGAAGTGCGAGCGGAAGACCACCCGCTCGCCCTCCCGCGGCGCCGGCCTGACCTCCTTCTCCGGCGCGAGGCGGACCTCCACTTTGTCCGCTTGGCAGGCGTCGGGTGTCGCGGAGGAAGTCGATGTGGTCGTTGTGAACGATTGAGCCATCCCAATCCCCGCCGAGCTGCTCTTCGTGGGGAGGCATAGCGGAAGCTAGCACGGCGGCGGAGGAGCGTGCGGAGGAAGAGCGCGGCGGCGAGGCGCTGTCGCGAGAACGAGCAAGGCCAGAAGACGGTGGAAGTAGGAGGAGCGTGCGAGGGCCTGCCGCCCTCCACCTCCCCCTACTTATAGCCTCACGCGGCCGAAGAGGCCGGACGTGGGGGGGAGACGTGGGATTAACTGCGCCCACTCCCCCCACGTCTCGCGTTTATTACGCATAAGTGCGAGCCGAAACTGCCGCACGAAACGTGCGGGCGGTTTCGGGATGCAAAGGATCCGCGCCTGGGCCGGAGCGCGGACGTGGCGGGCCCCCTCTCTGAGGCGACGTCCCGTCACGCGCGTGGGCTGGCAGGCTTTCCGGCCACGTGGCGCGCCAACGGCCCATAGCCGGCCCACGGCCCGGTGCGCGTCCCTGCGGGTTCCCGCCCCCGACTCCAGACGAATTCGACTAAGGCGGCGCGCCTGATCGAGGCCGGCTCCCAGCTGCCGGCTCGTCACGATGGGAAGCTGATCGAGCTTCTTGATCCCCGCTCCACCTCGGAGCCCAATCAGCTTCGGGGACTACTGTCGGGGTAAATGGCCACGGGTAGCCTAACCGCTACCCCTGGCTCTTCAGAAAATTTATCAGGCCTTTGGGCCTTCAAGCACTCCAAGCATTTTGGGTCGCCTTCCCTGGCCGGCTACCACTAAAGCCGACTCCCGGAAGGCGACCCAGCCGCACCGACTCCAAGAAGCCGGCCAGGAAGGACGCCGACTCCTAGAAGCCGGCCAAGATCACAACCACTCCTACATAACGACGACTTGACGGGGCATGGCCACAGTGCGGCCCACGACCCCCGAAGCCCGAGGCGGGCATGGCTACAGGAGGCCGTACGGGGGGATGTCTCCCGTGCAGCCCGGCACTGTAGCCACGCCAGCTACGACGTCATCCACGACCCACTCCTGTACGGCCCAAGGACTGCGGGCCCCTTCAGCCATAGAGAGGCGTGAAGGCGGCCCGGCTCTTCCTAGTCGGCCGAGAGTATAGCCGGCCTCCAGAAGCCGACCACTCCCTTCCTCGAAGCAGGAGCCCCATTAAGGAGACAAGACGAGGTGAGGCTACAGTGATAGCCCCCGAGGCGGCCCACTGTAGCCACGCTCACCTCGACAAAGCCCTCATCATCAGAGGCGCGGCTACAGTAAGCAGCCGCCGACAAAACCCTAGGCGGTGGGGCCGGCCTGTCGACCAGGTAGCCGGCAGCCGGCGGGACCCAGCAGCCGGCGGAGAAGCCGGCGAGCGTAGAAACTGACGGCTGGGACCAGATCCCAGTCGGATTACCATTGTACCCCCGGGGGGTAGGCCTATATAAACCCCCCGGAGCACCCATGCAAAGGGTTCGCACCTCTGCACGTTTGGCATCCAAGCATAGCACACATACACACCATAGATAGAGAGAAGCAAGAGCTAGCCTTGTTCTTCTTCTCCCTTGATCCCAACAGCTCTAGGAGCGATTGTAGCTACCCTTTATCGATCTAGTGATCATGCGGAGACCCCGCAGAGCAGGACTAGGGGTGTTATCTCCTCGGAGAGCCCCGAACCTGGGTAAGATTCGCCGGCGTGCATGTCTTCGCCTCATCCCGTTTCCAGGCACCGGCGACGTTTTATTGGCTCCCGCAATGATAAGCCATCCCTTGGCATATGTCGCACCAACCACCCGACACGTTGGCACAAGCTCTTCGAACTCGCTGCCTAAATCACTTCGGCTTCTTCAGTCTCAGCTACAAGCTGAAAGGCATTAGTCAGTTGTGTTGCGGCAAGAAGCCAAAGGACTGAGGAAGTCCCTGCAGAATTCAGACGCATACTTTCTTGTGCAACAGCAAGTGCTGGAGGATTTAAGCACCAAAACAAGTGAAAGTTAATAAGATTGCTAAGCATCTTGCCAGCATTATGGCTACCTAGGATATTGTTTCTTGATCTCTTCTGAAGTGGTTTCAGTTCTGGACTTGTTTTGCTCCGGCGTTTATTTGCACTTGTCGCCAAATTTGACAACCAGTGTATATATATGATATACTGCTTTATTCCCTATATTTGCACTGGTGGCGAACTTTGATGCCCAGTGGATGTAATATGTGTAATAGCCGTGATAGCCTAGCGTAAGTTGCTTGCTTATTTATTTACTTGTTGTCTTGTTTATTTGTTTGCTTGTAGTCAGTGCAGTTCTTTTTCTGCGGTTTGCTAGTGGCCGCAATAACCTATTTTTTAAAACTAGGCCACAATAACCATGGGTTACATATTTACTGTAGTTACCATGGGCCTCCTATGGGCCGTAGAAACAATGGACCTTCTAAGGGCCGTAGAAACAATGGGCCTTCTATGGGCCATAGAAACAATGGGCCTTCTACGGGCCGTATGATCGATCGGCCAAACATGGGCCAATAACAGACCGCATTATGGGCCGTAAACGGGCTAGATTTGGAATCGTCCGTTCATGGGCCGACAATAACGGGTCGTCGTTAATCAGCCGTATTTGATGACGCTATGAAAACGGCCCAATGGATTAACGGGCCGCAAACGGGCCGATTGTAACCACGGGCTGAATTTAGCCCACAAGCAGAAAAGGCTAGTAACGGGCCGTAAGTAACCGAATGCTGGAAATGAGCCCAAGCATAAATGGGCCGTGAGAAGGCTGAAAGATAACACGGGTTGGAAACGGCCCAATGGAATAATGGGCCGTTAATGGGTATAAAGCGGTACACTGTTCATTGTGGGTCAGATTCACCACGGGCCGTTAATGGGCCAAGAGTTACAAATAGCCTCATATGGGCCGAAAGACATCATGGGCCATAAATGGGCCGGAAGTTACAACGGGCTGGAATCATATTGGACGGCCCAGATGAAGCTATTAGGCTTAATTCCGATAGGCCGTAACGGGCCGTGAGTTAGCGGGCCGTAAATGGGCTATATATGAACAGGCCATTAACAGGCTTTCCGTGGGCTGGCCCGTTACCTTTTAACCAAGTCAAACGGACCTGCCTTTTCACCGGAATGGGCCTCTGTTGGGTCGTGCCACATGTCGACGTATCATAGGCGCCTCCTGTCCAGTGAATGGTTGACATCTGTCCCAACGGTGAGCCAACACGTGTTTCCTCCGGCCAATGAGAATTTTACACATGGAAAATCCTCATTGGTCCGGGCTGTTAGCGGGTTATCGGATCCAAAACTGGACCCGATAGCTTAACGGCGACCCGTTACGGTGGATGCCACGTGTCGGTCACCC
The DNA here is from genome assembly GCF_018294505.1 of Triticum aestivum. Lineage (NCBI taxonomy): Eukaryota > Viridiplantae > Streptophyta > Magnoliopsida > Poales > Poaceae > Triticum > Triticum aestivum. The sequence goes on from NC_057814.1 coordinate 430,560,807, forward strand.
TTGACGAAAGCACTTCCATGACGCGACACTTATCGTCATGGAAGTGGAGACTCCCGTGATGATAATTTTGGTAATGTCATGGCACAGGTATGACTATCTTGATTCTGTCATAAAATCTTCATGGATGTACATGCATGACAGAAAATGTGACCTACTGTGACAAACACGTATCATCATGGAAGTGTATTTTTTTGTAGTGATTAACATCACATGCAAATCATAAGTGACATGATATGGCCATCAACTTGTGCTTTTCATCTCCATCTCCAAAGCACCGGCATGATCTCCATCATCATTGGCATGACATCACGATCTCCATCATCGTGCCTCAATCGGGGTTGTCATGCCAACCATGCTTCTACTACTATTGCTACCGCTTAGCAATAAAGTAAATCATTACATAGCGCTTAATGATTGACACACAGGTCATACAATAATTAAAGACAACCCTATGGCTCCTGTCGGTTACCGTATGCATTTACATGCAAGTCGATATAAACTATTACAAACATGATCATCTCATACATCAAATATATCTCATCATCTCTTTGGCCATATCATATCACAACACACCCTGCAAAAACAAGTTAGACGTCCTCTAATTGTTGTTGCATGTTTTACGTGGCTGCTATGGGTATCTAGCAAGAACGATTCTTACCTACGCAAAGCCACAATGGTGATATGCAAGTTGTTATTTAACCTTCTACAAGGACCGCCTTTCTCGAATCCGATTCAACTAAGGTGGGAGGGACAGTCACCCGCCAGCCATCTTTATGCAACAAAGTCACACGTCAGTCGATGGAACCGGTCTCATGTACGTGGACATGTAAAGTTGGTCCGGGCCGCTTCACCCCACAATATCACCGAATCAAGAAAAGATCAAGGAAGGAAGCAATCTGAATATCAATGCCCACAAACTCCTTTGTGTTCTACTCGTGATGTCATCTACGCATAGACCTAGCTCGTGATGCCACTGTTGGGGAACGTTGCATGGGAAACAAAAAATTGCCTACGCTCACCAAGATTAATCTAGGAGATGACCATCTACGAGAGGAGAGATTGGATCTACATACCCTTGTAGATCACTAAGCGGAAGCATTAAGAAACGCGGTTGATGTAGTCGAACGTCTTCGGGATCCAATCACGATCCGTCCTGCGAACTCCCGATCCAAGTGCCGAACGGACGGCACCTCCGCGTTCAACACACGTACGTCTTGATGACGCCTTCACCTCCTCGACCCAGCGAGCGATGGTGAAGTAGTAGCTCGAGTCCTCCGGCAGCACGACGGCGTGGTGGCGGTGGTGGTGGAGAAATCTCAGCAGGGCTTCGCCAAGCCTCACGGAGAAGAAGAAGGACTACGATGGAGAGGGAGCGCAGCGCCGTGGCATAGATGGGTGCGGTTGCCCTCCCTCTACCCCTCTATATATATGGGGAAGGGAGGAGGAGGGGCACCCTAGGGTTCCCTAGGGGGGTCGGCGGCCACCAAGGGAAAACCCTAGATGGGTTTTGGTGCGCCTCCCCCCCCCCCCCGAGAGCCTTGGGCCCTAAGGCAAAGGGGGTGGCTGCCCTAGGGGAGCGCCCCTACCCCTTCTAGTTATGTGGGAAAGGGTGAGGGGGTGCACAGCCCCTTAGTGGGCTGGTTTGCCCCTCTGCTTGGCCCATGGGGCCCCCCAACACTTGTCAGGCCCCCCGAAACCCCTTTCGGTGATGCTGGTCATCACCCGATACCCCCGGAACAATTCCGGACTCCAATACCCTTCGTCCAATATATCAATCTTCACCTCCAGACCATTTTGGAGTTCCTCATCATGTCCGGGATCTCATTCGGGACTCCAAACAACCTTTGGTAACCACCATAATGACTGAACTATACTTATAGCGTCACCAAACGTTAAGTGTGTAGACCCTGTGGGTTCGAGAACTATGCAGATATGGTCGGGACACCTCTACGGTAAAAACCAATAGCATGACTTGGATGCCCATATTGGTTCCTACATATTCTACGAAGATCTTATCGGTCGAACCTCAATGTCAAGGATTCTGCTAATCCCGTATGTAGTTCCCTTTGTCCATCGGTATGTTACTTGCCCGAGATCCGATCGTTGGTATCTCCATACCTAGTTCAATCTTGTTACTAGCAAGTCTCTTTACTTGTTCCGTAATATAAGATCTCGTGACTAACTCCTTAGTCACATTGCTTGCAAGCTTCTTGTGATGTTGCATTACCGAGAGGGCCCTGAGATACCTCTCCGTCATACGGAGTGACAAATCCCAGTCTTGATCGATGCCAACTCAACAGACACCCTCGAAGATACCTGTAGAGCACCTTTATAGTCACCCAGTTACGTTGTGATGTTTCGTACACACAAGGTATTCCTCCGGTGTCAGTGAGTTGCATGATCTCATGGTCATAGGAACATATACTTGACATGCAGAAAAAGACAACAATAAACTTGACACGGTCTTATGCTATGTTAATCGTTTGGGTCTTGTCCATCACATCATTCTCCTAATGATGTGATCCCGTTATCAAATGACAACTCATGTCTATGGCTAGGAAATCATAGCCATATTTGATCAACGAGCTAGTCCGGTAGAGGCTCACTAGGGACATGTTGTTGTCTATGTATCCACACATGCATTTAATATTCCGATCAATACAATTATAGCATGGATAATAAATGATTATCATGAGCAAGGAAATATAATAATAACCACTTTATTATTGCCTCTAGGGCATATTTCCAACAGCTCAAGCTCGGCCCGCATTCTATCAACAGCAAGCACGACGTTACCACAATCGTGAAGTCCAGGCGAAGACATATAACGTGGGATACCTCGTCCTCCGACTCCCCGAAAAACAGAAGAATAAACTATCACCCAAATGGGAGGGAATGTACATCATCGATGAAGTACTCATAGGAGGAGCATATCATCTTCGCCGCCCGTCCGATGACTGCCTCGAGCCGAACCCGTGGAACGCAGCCCATCTACGGCGTTTTTACGCCTGATTTTGACATACATCCCCACCTTTTCCTTCTTTTATTTTCCTTTCTTTCCTTTCGACATGGTGAGAGTTTGCCTAAACCAAACCATACCAATCTCGTATTATATACATCATTGAATATAACACCCAGCTTTGCATGGGGGCTCCCTTAAAAGAGCCGAATAATGTATAAAGAACATTCATACCGATTGCATCCTTCTCACACATGTTAAGCCAACATATGCACTTGTTTTACTTAAGATCTTTGCCAAGCTGGGTTGCCTGGCTCCTGTGTTTACCCCCACGTTCCCGATTGCTCGGCTATAGGGAGTAAAGGGAGCACCTTTGTGATTGTTACGACCGGGTCATCCGGGACCGTACCTCAGACGAGTGAAGCCGAAAGCTAGTGTTCTTACAGAATACAATAAGTTTGCCTAAGGGAAGTGAATATAGCCTCGCGTTTATCACCGGGGTTTTTTCACAGCCATTAGTTTCCGTTGATCCTACGTATCCGAACTATAATTTTACCCGAAGAACGGAACCCTTGGAGGAACTATTTTCATCGAAAGATGTTTCTGAAGGAAATATGCCATAGAGGCAATAATAAAGTTCTTATTTTATATTTCCTTATACCATGATAAATTTTTATTATTCATGCTAGAATTGTATTACCCGAAAACTTCATACATGTGTAGATACATAGACAAAACACCGAGTCCCTAGTAAGCCTCTACTAGACTAGCTCGTAATCAAAACTGGTTAATTTTCCTAACCATATACATGTGTTGTCATTTGGTGAACGGGATCACATCATTAGGAGAATGATGTGATGGACAAGACCCATTCGTTAGCTTAGAATTATGATCGTTTAGTTTTATTGCTATTGCTTTCTTCATGTCAAATACATATTCCTTCGACTATGAGATTATACAACTCCCGGATACCGGAGGAATGCCTTGTGTGCTATCAAACGTCATAACATAACTGGGTGATCATCAAGATGCTCTACAGGTATCTCCGAAGGTGTCCATTGGGTTGGCATAGATCGAGATTAGGATTTGTCACTCCGAGTATCGAAGAGGTATCTCTGGGCCCTCTCGGTAATGCACATCATAAGAAGCCTTGCAAGGAAAGTAACTAATGAGTTAGTTACAGGATGATGTATTACGGAACAAGTAAAGAGACTTGCCGGTAACGGGATTGAACTGGGTATGAAGATACCGACGATCGAATCTCGGGCAAGTAACATACCGATGGACAAAGGGAATAATGTATGTTGTCATTACGGTACGACCGATAAAGATCTTCATAGAATATGTGGGAACCAATATGAGCATCCAGGTTCCGCTATTGTTTATTGACCGGAGAGGTGTCTCGGTCATGTCTACATAGTTCTCGAACCCGTATGGTCCGCACGCTTAACGTTCGATGGAGATTTTGTATTATATGAGTTATGTGATTGGTGACCAAATGTTGTTTGGAGTCCCGGATGAGATCACGGACATGACGAGGAGTCTCAAAATGGTCGAGAGGTAAATATTCATATATAGGACGATAGTATTCGGACACCGGAAGTGTTCTGGGGAGTATCGGGTACATATCGGGTCACCGGAAGGGGTTCCGGGCACCCCCGGCAACTACATGGGCCTATTGGGCCAAGAGGGGAAATGAAGTAGCCAGCATGGGCTGCTGCGCCCCCATGTAGGCCGAATATGAAGGGGGAAGGAAAGAGGGAAGAGAGAAAGGAAGAGGAGGGATTCGGCCTCCCCCTTCCTTCTCTCCCCCCTCCTCCTTCCTTTCCCCTCCGGAAAATATGGTAGGGGGGCCGAATTGGAATAGGGCCCCCAAGTAGGATTCCTCCTACTTGGGGCGCCCAAGGAAGCTCCCCTCCCCCTCCCACCTATATATACATGGGGAGGGGGCGCCTAGAACACACACCAACAATTGTTAGCCGTGTGCGGCGCCCCCCCTACACAGTTTACACCTCCGGTCATATTCACGTAGTGCTTAGGTGAAGCCCTGCGCGGATCACTTCACCATCACCGTCACCATGCCATCATGCTGACGGAACTCTCCCTCGACACTTTGCAGGATCAAGGGTTCAAGGGACGTCATCGAGCTGAACGTGTGCAGAACACGGAGGTGCCATATGTTCGGTGCTTGATCGGTCGGAACGAGAATAAGTTTGACTACATCAACCGCGTTAACAAACGCTTCCGCTTTCGGTCTACGAGGGTACGTGGACACACTCTTCCCCTCTTGTTGCTATGTATCTCCTTGATAGATCTTGCGTGAGCGTAGGAAATTTTTGAAATTGCATGCTGCGTTTCCCAATAGTGGCATCCGAGCCACGTCTATGCGTAGATGATATGCACGAGTAGAACACAAAGAGTTGTGGGTGGTGATAGTCATACTGCTTACCACCAACGTCTTATTTTGATTCGGCGGTATTGTTGGATGAAGCGGCCCGGACCAACCTTACATGACCACGTTCATGAGACTGGTTCCACCGACAGACATGCAACTAGTTTTGCATAAAGGTGGCTGGCGGGTGTCTGTTTCTCCAACTTTAGTTGAATCAAATTTGACTATGGCCGGTCCTTGTTGAAGGTTAAAACAACAAACTTGACGAAACACCATTGTGGTTTTGATGCGTAGGTAAGAACGGTTCTTGCTAGAAGCCTGTAGCAGCCACGTAAAACTTGCAACCACAAAGTAGAGGACGTCTAACTTGTTTTCCCAGGGCATGTTGTGACGTGATATGGTCAAGACATGATGTGATATACGTTATTGTATGAGATGATCATGTTTTGTAAATTTTATCGGCAACTGGCAGGAGCCTTATGGTTGTCGCTTTATTGTATGAAATGCAAACGCCATGTAATTTCTTTACTTTATCACTATGCGTTAGCGATAGTTGTAGAAGCAATAGTTGGCGAGACGACCATGACGCTACGATGGAGATCAAGGTGTCAAGCCGGTGACGATGGAGATCATGACGGTGCTTTGGAGATGGAGATCAAAGGCACAAGATGATGATGGCCATATCATGTCACATATATTGATCGCATGTGATGTTTATCTTTTATGCATCTTATTTTGCTTAGTACGGTGGTAGCATTATAAGATGATCCCTTACAAAATTTTCAAGGTATAAGTGTTCTCCCTGAGTATGCACCGTTGCGAAAGTTCTTCGTGCTGAGACACCACGTGATGATCGGGTGTGATAGGCTCTACGTTCACATGCAACGGGTGCAAGACAGTTTTGCACATGTGGAATACTTGGGTTAAACTTGATTAGCCTAGCATGTACAGACATGGCCTCGGAACACTGGAGACCGAAAGGTCAAACGTGAATCATATAGTAGATATGATCAACATAGAGATGTTCACCATTGATCTACTCCATCTCACGTGATGATCGGACATGGTTCAGTTGATTTGGATCACGTGATCATTTAGATGACTCGAGGGATGTCTATCTAAGTGGGAGTTCTTAAGTAATATGATTAATTGAACTTAATTTATCATGAACTTAGTCCTGATAGTATTTGCATATCTATGTTGTAGATCAATACCTCGCGTATAGTTCCCTGTTTTTTTGTGTTCCTGGAGAAAACTAAGTTGAAAGATGATAGTAGCAATGATGCGGACCGGGTCCGTGATCTGAGGATTATCCTCATTGCTGCACAAAAGAATTATATCCTTAATGCACCGCTAGGTGACAGACCTATTGCAGGAGCAGATGCAAACATTATGAACGTCTGGCAAGCTCGGTATGATGACTACTTGATAGTTTAGTGCACCATACTTTACGGCTTAGAACCGGGACTTCAAAAATGTTTTGAACGCCATGGAGCATTAGATGTTCCAAGAAACTGAAAATGATATTTCAGGCTCATGCCCGTGTTAAGAGGTATGAGACCTCTGACAAGTACTTTTCCTACAAGATGGAGGAGAATAGCTCACCTAGTGAGCATGTGCTCAGAATGTCTGGGTACTACAATCGCTTGAATCAAGTGGGATTTAATCTTCCAGACAAGATAATGATTGACAGAATTCTCTAGTCACTATGGCCAAGCTACTAGAACTTCGTGATGAACTATAATATGCAAGGGATGACGAAAAAGATTCCCGAGCTCTTCGTGATGCTGAAATTAGCGAAGATAGAAATAAAGAAAGAACATCAAGTGTTGATGGTTAACAAGACCACTAGTTTCAAGTAAAAGGGCAAAGGAAAAGAAATGGAACTTCAAGAAGAATGACAAGCAAGTTGCCACTTCCGTGAAGAAGCCAAAAGCTAGACCTTAGCCTGAAACTAAGTGCTTCTACTGCAAAGGGAATGGTCACTGGAAGTGGAACTACCCCAAATACTTGGCGGATAAGAAGGATGGCAAAGTGAACAAAGGTATATTTGATATACATGTTATTGATGTGTACTTTACTAGTGTTCATAGTAACCCCAGGGTATTTTGATACCGGTTCAGTTGCTAAGATTAGTAACTCGAAATAGGAGTTGCAAAATGAATAGAGACTAGTTAAGGGTAAGGTAACGATGTGTGTTGGAAATGATTCCAAGGTTGATAAGATCACCATCGCATACTCCCTCCACCTTCGGGATTAGTGTTGAACCTAAATAAATGTTATTTGGTGTTTTCATTGAGCATGAATATGATTGGATCATGTTCATTGCAATACGGTTATTCATTTAAGTCAGAGAATAATTGTTGTTCTGTTTACATGAATAAAACCTTCTATGGTCATACACCCAATGTAAAGGGTTTATTGAATCTCGATCGTTGTAATACACATATTCATAATATTTATGCCAAAAGATGCAAAGTTGATAATGATAGTGCAACATATTTGTGGCACTACCGTTTAGGTCATATTGGTGTAAAGCGCATGAAGAAACTCCATGCGGATGGACTTGTGGAATCACTTGATTATGAATCATTTGATGCTTGCGAACCATGCCTCATGGGCAAGATGACTAAAACTCCGTTCTCCGGAACAATGGAGCGAGCCACTAACTTATTGGAAATAATACATACCGATGTATGCGGTCCAACGAGTGTTGAGGCTCGCGGCGGGTATCGTTATTTTCTGACCTTCACAGATGATTTGAGAAGATATGGGCATATCTACTTGATGAAACACAAGCCTGAAAAAAATGAAAACTTCAAAGAATTTCAGAGTGAGGTGGAGAATCATTGTAACAAGTAAATAAAGTTTCTACGATCTGATCGTGGAGGCAAATATTTGAGTTACAAGTTTGGCCTTCATTTAAAACAATGTGGAATAGTTTCACAACTCACACCACCTGGAACACCACAGCGTAATGGTGTGTCCGAACATCGTGACCGTACTTTATTGGATACGGTGCGATCTATGATGTCTCTTACCGATTTACCACTATCGTTTTGGGGTTATGCATTAGAGACAGCTGCATTCACGTTAAATAGGGCACCATCTAAATCCGTTGAGACAACACCGTATGAACTAAGGTTTGGCAAGAAACCTAAGCTGTCGTTTCTTAAAGTTTGGGGTTGCGATGCTTATGTGAAAAACCTTCAGTCTGATAAGCTCGAACCCAAATCGGACAAGTGCGTCTTCATAGGATACCCAAAAGAAACTGTTGGGTACACCTTCTATCACAGATCCGAAGGCAAGATCCTTGTTGCTAAGAATGGATCCTTTCTAGAGAAGGAGTTTCTCTCGAAAGAAGTGAGTGGGAGGAAAGTAGAACTTGATGAGGTAATTGTACCTTCTCTCAGTTTGGAAAGTAGCTCATTAGAGAAATCTATTCTCGTGATGCCTACACCAACTAGAGAGGAAGCTAATGATAATGATCATGAAACTTCAGATCAAGTTACTACCGAAACTCGTAGGTCAACCAGAGCACGTTCCGCACGAGAGTGGTACGGTAATCCTGTTCTGGAGGTCATGTTACTAGACCATGACGAACCTATGAACTATGAGGAAGCGATGATGAGCCCAGATTCCAATAAATGGCTTGAGGCCATGAAATCCGACATAGGATCCATGTATGAAAACAAAGTATGGACTTTTGCCCGATGATCGGCAAGCCATTAAGAATAAATGGATCTTCAAAGAGGAAGGCGGACGCTGATGGTAATGTTAATATCTACAAAGCTCGAATTGTCACAAAAGGTTTTCGACAAGTTCAAGGTGTTGACTACGATGAGATTTTCTCACTCATAGCGATGCTTAAGTATGTCCGAATCATGTTAGCAATTGCCGCATTTTATGAAATCTGGCAAATGGATGTCAAAACCGCATTCCTTAATGGATTTATTAAAGAAGAGTTATATGATGCAACCAGAAGGTTTTGTCGATCCTAAAGGTGCTAACAAAGTGTGCAAGCTCCAGCGATCCATCTATGGACTGGTGCAAGCATCTCAGAGTTGGAATATACGCTTTGATGAGTTGATCAAAGCATATAGTTTTATACAAACTTGCGGTGAAGCCTATATTAAAAGAAAGTGAGTGGGAGCACTACAACCTTTCTAATAAGTATATGTGAATGACTTATTGTTGATCGGAAATGATGTAGATTTTTTCTGGAAAGCATAAAGGAGTGTTTGAAAGGAGTTTTTCAAAGAAAGACCTCGGTGAAGCTTCTTACATATTGGGCATCAAGATCTATAGAGATAGATCAAGACGTTTGATAAGACTTTCAATGAGTACATACCTTGATAAGATTTTTGAAGGAGTTCAAAATGGATCAGTCAAAGAAGGAGTTCTTGCCTGAGTTGTAAGGTATGAAGTTGGGTAAGACTCAAAACACGACCACGGCAGAAGATATAGATAGAGTGAATGTCAGAGTAAATGGCCACGGGTAGCCTAACCGACTACCCCTGGTTCTTCAAAAATTATGAGGCCAATTGGGCCTTCAAGCATTCGAAGCATTGGGCCGCCTTCCCCCGGCCGACTACCCCAGGAGCCGACTCTCAGAAGGCGACCCGGCCCCAGAAACCTCCCCCAAGATAGCTGCGAGATGGCCGACTCCAAGAAGCCGGCGCCAAGAGGACCGACTTCCAAGAGCCGGCCATGAAGAGCGCCGACTCCGAGAAGCCGGCCAAGACCGCACCCACGAAAACTACACCCACATCACGGTGACAAGACGGGGTGTGGCCACAGTATGGCCCACTACCCCCGAAACCCGAGGCAGGCATGGCCACAGGACGCCGTACGGGTCAGCCACCTCCCGTCCGGCTCGGCACTGTAGCCATGCTGGCCTCAACGTCATCCATGACAGACGCCAGTACGGCCCGCGGGCGGCGGGCCCCTTTAGCCAGAGAGAGGCACGAAGGCGGCCCGGCCTCCCTCAGTCGGCCAGGGGCGTAGCCAGCCCTCAGAAGCCGGCTACCCCCCTCCCTAGAAACATGTGCCACATTAAGGAGACAAGATGAGGTAAGGCTACAATGAGAGCCCTCGAGGCGGCACACTGTAGCCACGCTTACCTCGACAAAGCCCTCGTCATCAGGGGCGAGGCTACAGTAAGCAGCCGCCGACAAGACCCCCAGGCAGTGGGGCGGGCCTGTCGACCAAGAGGCCGGCAGCCGGCGGGACCCACCAGTCGACGGGCCCCAATGGCCGGCGGAGAAGCCGGCGAGCACAGACACTGACGACTGGGACCCGCGCCCAGCCGGATTACAATTGTACCCCCGGGGGGTAGGCCTATATAAACCCGCCGGGGCACCCATGCAAAGGGTTGGCTTCTTAGAGTTACACACACACCAAATAGAGAGGGAAGTGAGAGCTAGCCTTGCTCTTCTTCTCCCTTGAACCCGACAGCTCAAGGAGCATTTGTAGCTACTCGTTCTGATCTAGTGATCATGCGGAGACCCCGCAGAGCAGGACTAGGGGTGTTATCTCCACGGAGAGCCCCGAACCTGGGTAAGATTCGCCGGCGTGCATGTCTTCGCCTCATCCCGTTTCCAGGCACCGGCGACGTCTTACTGGCTCCCACCATGATAATCCACCCGTTGGCATATGTCGCACCTACCACCCGACATTTGGCGCCCACCGTGGGGCCAGGTGCACCGTCGTCCGGAGACCTGTTCTGGACGGGAACCCTTTTTCTCCCCCGCGAGCGCAGCCAGCCTGCTGCGCCCGATGGTGTTTGCCTCGATGCACTGCAAGGCGTCGACGACGCCTGCGCGGCGAGCTGCCTCGCCGATTTGCTCGGCGAGCCTCGCATCTCCGACGAGCCCGCGTCCGACGCGGGCACGGACTACCCCCAGAGCCGCCTCGTCGGCCTCCTCGACCAGCTTCACGTCTCTAGCGAGCCTGCTGCAGACTTGGAGTCTGTCGGCTCCACCGACCCGATGCTTGTCGATTCCGACACGGCATCGCTCGACGCCTACCCCTCCGACGTGGTGGTCTTCGACGACCCGCTCCCTCGAGCTGACAGCGGCAGCAGCGCTGTCACCGAAGTGTTGGTCATCAGCCACGTCGCCAACTTGAGCGAGAACGCCCACGACGCCCTGCAAGCAGTGATGCACGACTTATCCGTCCCCATCCCGGCCGACGCCGACGCCAAGACCTTGGAGGCACGCCGCCTCGCCCTCATCGCGGAAGGCCAGAAGATAGCCTCCATGAGACGCCTCACCGAGGCCCACCAGCGCGAAGTCGACCGCGCCGCCTTCGGCACGCCGCTGCATAGCGGGCCGAGCTGAGCCGGTTTCATCCAGAAGCGCGGCGCGGCTATCGCCAGCATGCTGGGGGCAGATCGCCCCGTCTACGCCACCCCGCTCGAGAATCTGCGAGCCGCTCAGGTGGCCGCTGAAGAGCTAAATGGGTTGGGAGCCGATGAGCTCCCCTACATGACAAGGCGGATCCAGCAGCTGATCGACGCGGCTGTGGAACGACACGAAGCCGGCGCCCGCGCTGATAGTCATCCCCCGTGCCGGGACCACGCCGCGACATCCCGGTCGCCGACTGCAAGCGGCGCCCGTGAGAAGAAAGACAAGGAGCCGGCTGCTAGCCGCAGCCGGACGCGTATCACCATCGAGCGCGACGCGGAAGGCCGCCCTCGAGCGGTGGAGCGCCAAGGAAATCCGCCTCCTCCCCCGCCTCGAGGGGAGAGATGTCCCATCCCGCCGCCTGTCACGCATCCGACTCTTGGTGGCCGACTAGGCCGCCGTGAAGGAGTCGGCGAGAACGACGCCCGCCACCGGATCGACCGCCTAGCTCGATCCCTGGCGCTAGAAGAAGAAGACGATGTCGGCCCGCCATGCTTTGGCCCCCGCATCCGCGACGAGCCCTTCCCCAAAGGGTTCTCGCTCCCCAGACACACGCCCAAGTACAACGGCTCTGTGAAGCCGGAAGATTGGCTCATCGACTATTCTACTGCGGTCAGCATAGCCAACGGCAACAGACGCGTCGCCGTGAAATACGTCCCCCTCATGCTGCAGGGATCGAGCTAATCTTCACGGAAGTCTTCGTCCGCAACTTCACCAGCCTCAAGCCCTACAGCGTCAACAGCTGGCTGGACTTCACGGAAGTCTTCGTCCGCAACTTCACCAGCACATACAAGCGGCCTCCCAAGCCTCGCCAGCTCTCCCTATGCATCCAAGGGCCCAACGAGTCGACCCGCGACTACCTCACGCGGTGGGCCGAGCTCCGCAACTCCTGCGAGGGGGTGCACGAGGTTCAGGCCATCGAGTACTTCACCGCCAGGTGCCAAGAGGGCACCCTCCTCAAGCACCGACTCCTCTGCGACGAGCCGGCTACCCTCGACGAACTGCTGATCATCATGGACAAGTACGCCACGGCCGACTCCTCGATGAAGACCGAGCTCCGAGTGGACGCCTCTGGGAAGGTGCTCGCTCCGGCTCCCAAGACGCCGGCTGGCGACTCCAATCGGCGCCCCTACTAGAACGATCACAAGCACAAGGCCCCCATGACGCCTTCCACCAGTCGGCAGGTGGCCACAGTTGAAGATGAGCAGCCCGAAGAGCGGCCCGCTCCCAAGAAGAAGGGTGGCAGGCCGGCTTGGCAGCCGGCTTTCTCTTACGAGTAGAATCTCGACGCCCCCTGCAAGTTCCACAGCGGCGCGAAGCCGTCCAACCACACGACCCGAAAATGCCACTGGCTCACCCGAATCTCCATGGGCGAAGGGCTGGTGCCGCCTTTGCCCCCCGGTCCGCCGCCCCCAGCCCCCCAGCAGCCGGCGGCTCGGCCGGCAGTCGGAGCCATTCAAGATGAGTTCCCTGAAGAGCACGCCGCCTACGTCGTCTTCACAAGCCAAGTCGAAGACAAGCGTAGTCGGCGCCGTCAGCATCAAGAGGTCAACGCAGTCGCCTCTAGCGCCCCCGAGTTCATGCACTGGTCCGAGAAGCCCATCAACTGGAGCCAGGCTGACCACCCAGAGGTGATGCCATCCCCTGGCTCCTATGCACCAGTCTTGGATGTTACCCTCGCGATGGAGAGGCGAGCTGCCCGATTCTCCTGCGTCCTGATAGATGGCGGAATCAGTATCAATATACTGTACCGCGATACCATGGAGAAGCTGAACATCAAGGCAAAGCAGCTCATGCCAAGTCGGGCCGTGTTCCATGGCATCGTCCCCGGCTTGTCTTGTTCCCCGATCGGCAAGATCAAGATGGATGTTCTCTTCGGAGACAAGGATCATTTTCGCCGAGAAGCGATCTGGTTTGAGGTAGTGGATCTGGAGAGCCCCTACCATGCTTTGCTTGGCCGACCTGCGCTGGCCAAGTTCATGGCTGTGCCCCACTACGCCTACCTGAAAATGAAGATGCCGAGCTCGAAGGGGATCATCACTGTAGCCGGCGACTACAAGAAGTCCATCGAGTGCGCCATGGCCAGCAGTCGGCTGGCCGAGTCCCTCGTAGTGGCAGAAGAGAAGAAGATGCTGGAGCGGGTTGTGGCCATGGCCGGCAAGCAGCCGGCCCTGTCCCCCAACCCCAAAGATGGTGATGCACAGGGCTCCTTCTAGCCAGCCAAGGAGACGAAGAAGATACCTCTGGACCCGGAGAATCCGGAAAGGTTTGCTGTCATTGGGGCAAACCTGGACAGTAAATAGGAAGGCGAGCTCGTCGACTTCCTCCGTGAGAATCGAGACATTTTTGCATGGTCCCCAAAGGACATGCCGGGTGTCCCGAAGGATTTCGCCGAGCACAAATTGCACGTCTGAGCCGACGCGAAGCCGGTCAAGCAGCCCCTTCACCGACTGTCAGAAGAGAAGCGAAGAATCGTAGGAGAAGAGATAGCCCGGCTCCTCGCCGCTGGCTTTATCACGGAAGTATTTTTTCCAGAGTGGCTTGCCAACCCAGTCTTGGTTTTGAAAAAGAATAACAAATGGCGTATGTGTATAGACTACACCAGCCTCAACAAGGCCTGCCCCAAGGATCCGTATGCTTTGCCACGGATTGACCAAGTGATAGACTCCACAGCCCGATGCGAGCTGTTGAGCTTTTTGGATGCCTACTCCGGGTACCATCAAATCAAGTTGGACCCAGCAGACCGCCTGAAGACTGCCTTCATCACACCATTCAGAGCTTTCTGTTACCTGACTATGACATTCGGCTTAAGGAATGCCGGTGCCACTTTTCAGCGTTGCATGCAGAAATGCCTCCTCAAGCAACTCGGCAGAAATGCCCACGTCTATGTTGACGACATTGTGGTGAAGACAGAGAAGCGCGGCACCCTGCTGGAAGACCTCAAAGAAACATTCGCCAACTTGCTCCGATTCCAAATCAAGCTCAACCCCGAGAAATGCGTGTTCGGAGTACCAGCCGGCCAGCTGCTAGGCTTTCTGGTCTCCGAACGCGGCATCGAGTGCAACCCTGTGAAGATCAAGGCCATCGAGAGGATGGAGATTCCCACCAAATTGCGAGATGTGCAGAAGTTCACCGGGTGCTTGGCCTCCCTAAACCGCTTTATCAGCCAGCTAGGAGAGAAGGCTCTCCCCCTGTACCGACTCATGAAGAAGTCCACTCACTTCGAGTGGAATGACCAAGCCGACCAAGCCTTCCATGAGCTGAAGAAGATGCTGACCACTCCACCTGTCCTGGCGGCACCGACTGAGAAGGAGCCCATGCTCCTTTACATTGCCGCGACTCGCCGAGTGGTCAGTACAGTTGTCGTGGTCCAGCGCCCGGAAGAAGGCCGAGCCCAGCTAGTCCAGAGGCCGGTGTATTACCTAAGCGAAGTACTCTCCAGCTCAAAGCAAAACTACCCGCACTACCAGAAGATGTGCTATGGGGTGTACTTCGCCGCCAAGAAGCTGAAACCCTACTTACAAGAGCATCCCATCACAGTCGTGTGCACCGCCCCACTTGCCGAGATCATAGGCAGCCGGGATGCATCCGGCCGGGTGGCTAAGTGGGCCATTGCGTTGGCACCATACACAATCTTCTACCAGCCCTGCACCGCCATCAAGTCCCAAGCATTGGCTGACTTCCTCGTCGACTGGGCCGAGACCCAGTACCTACCGCCGGCTCCCGACTCTACCCGTTGGCGGATGCACTTCGACGGGTCCAAGATGCGCACCGGCTTGGGAGCCGGCATCGTCCTCACCTCTCCCAAAGGCGACAAACTCAGATACACGCTGCAGATACACTTCGCCGCCTCCAACAACATGGCCGAGTACGAGGCGCTCATACATGGCCTCCGGCTAGCCAAAGAGCTCGGCATACGCCGGATCTTGTGTTATGGCGACTCAGACTTGGTGGTCCAGCAGTCGTCTGGTGACTGGGACGCCAAGGATGCAAACATGGTGAGCTATCGATTCCTCGTCCAGCAGATCAGTGGGTACTTCGAGGTGTGCAAGTTCCTTCACGTACCAAGGGCCGACAACGACCAAGCAGATGCCCTGGCACGGATCGGCTCCACCCGACAGGCTATACCGACCGGCGTCTCCCTCCAGCGCCTCCTCAAGCCGTCCATCAAGCCATCTCCAGAGTCGGACTCTATCTTCGTACCGCCTGTCCCCGATGCAGCCGGATCCGACTGGAGGAACCCCGCAGGCGGCACGGGGACTTCGACAACTGGCCCGGGGACTGCCGTAGTCGCACCCGGCCCGGGGACTGCAGCAGTCGGCCCGGGGAGTGCAGCAACACAAGGAGCGATGGCCGACTCCAATTCCATGCCACCCGACCCACCCACCCGAGTCATGGTGGCCGCACTAACAGAAGAAGAAGTCACAGCTCCATCTTGGGCCCAGCCCATCCTCAAATTCCTAGTCAGCAGAGAGCTGCCGGCTGATGAGATCTCAGCAAGACTAGTGCAACGACAGGCCGGAGCATATGCAATAATCAACAAAGAGCTTGTCAAGCAAAGCGTCACTGGAGTCTTCCAGCGCTGTGTCGAGCCAGAAAAAGGAGTGGCAATCCTCAAGGATATCCATCAAGGCGAATGCGGCCACCACGCAGCCTCAAGATCACTTGTGGCAAAAGCTTTCCGCCACGGTTTCTTTTGGCCGACTGCTTTGGAAGATGCCAAAGAGATAGTCAAGAGCTGCAGAGGATGCCAAGTCTTCAGTTCCAAGCAACACCTGCCGGCTTCTGCACTCAAGACCATTCCCCTCACCTGGCCCTTTGCCGTCTGGGAATTGGACATGGTGGGCCCTTTCAAGACAGCCCGCGCCGGCTTGACACATCTGCTTGTCGCCATGGACAAGTTCACCAAGTGGATCGACGCAAAGCCGATCAAGAAGCTGAACGGGCCGACTGTCGTGACGTTCATCACCGACATCACTACTCGGTACGGCGTACCGCATAGCATCATCACCGACAACGGCACAAACTTTGCCAAAGGAGCACTGGCACGTTTCTGCGCGATGCAGGGTATCCGACTGGACTTAGCGTCCGTTGCCCACCCGCAGTCAAACGGACAGGTCGAGCGAGCAAATGGACTTATCCTCTCCGGCATCAAGCCCCGACTGGTTATACCACTGGAGCGATCGGCCGGCTGCTGGCTCGATGAGCTGCCGGCTGTCCTCTGGAGTCTGCATACTACCCCCAACAAGTCAACCGGCTTCACTCCGTTCTTCCTTGTATATGGTGCCAAGGCTGTCATCCCAACCGATATCGAGTTCGACTCGCCTCGGGTCACCATGTACACGGAGGCGGAGGCCAAGGAAGCAAGAGAAGACGGTGTCGACCTACTAGAAGAAGGCCGGCTGTTAGCACTCAGCCGGTCCGCCATCTACCAGCAGGGATTGCGCCGTTACCACAACCGCAAGGTCAAGCCAAGATCCTTCCAAGAGGGCGACCTTGTGCTTCGGCTGATCCAGCGAACAGCTGGCCAGCACAAGCTCTCGGCCCCTTGGGAGGGCCCCTTCGTCATCAGCAAGGCACTAGGCAACGACTCCTACTACTTGATCGACGCGCAAAAACCAAGAGCACGCAAGAGGGATGACTCCGGCAAGGAGTCGGAGCGACCATGGAACGCGAACCTCCTGAGAAGATTTTACAGTTGAAAGCAGTATGTATCATGCTACCCTTTTGTATTAAGTACGAAACAACAGGCCCCCCGAGGAGTACTCGGGGACTGCCTTCAGTTATCTATGAGTGACGAGTGTCATATCCATGAATGTATTATTACATTTGATTTCCTGTCTGGCACCGGGTTCGACTAGTCGGCCCGGGGACTGGCCGCCTTAAGCTATATTAAAGTTCTACCTGAAGTCAGACAAGTAGTGTGCCGGCTACCGAGTCCTCTCTTGTTGAAAGTCGCAGCTCGAAGAACCGACTGTCCGACTAGCAAGAGCCAAGGCAGAAAGGATGCCCACACAAAAAACGGCTAAGGACTAATGAACTTATATAGCGAAAAGACGGCCTCCTACCACGCTCGCCGGCTGTCAGAACAGCCGGCTGGCCGGCTTCCCAAACACTTAGCTATAATCCAACAAAGCTAGAGTACTTGCCCTCCCAATTGGCCAAGCACTTCTCCAGCCACAGATTGCAGAGCAACTGTCTGACTGGGGAGGCGGCAACCAAGGGAGGGCGGCAAAGGAAACAGCAGAAGGATGAAAAGCAAAGAACAAGGAAAAGCCAACACATGCATAGTCATATATACATATAAAGCCCCCAACAGGCCGGCAATCGACATAGTTCGAATACACCCCCAGTGGGTGGAATTGTGCAAACTTAACAAAATATTGTTCCAAAAGTGATAAAACAAGAAAATAAAAGATAGCAGACTAGACTAAAGGCGCGGTGCGGGAGCTGGGTTGGTCGGTGGAGACGGCGTCACCGGCTGAAGGAGTGGCCGGCTGGCGGGTCTCGGCTTGGTCACCGCCGGTGGCAGGCGGCGCGCCCGCGCGTGCCGTGTTACTGGAGGCGCGGTTAGGCTGAGGCTGGCCGGCCGCTCCACCATCCGGCCCGGCGTCTTCACCCTCCTCCTCCTCCTCTTCGCCCTCGTCGCTGGAGTCAATCTCCTCCGCCGAGTCTTCACCGTCCACCGGGTTCAGCCCGAACCACTCCTCCGGCTGGGCAACACCGTTGTCATCTACCTCAGGGGCGAAGGCGCTGGTGTCGGTGTAGTCGGTGATCGCCGAAGCCCGTCAGATGATAGCCGGCCGCGCCGGCTCCAGCTCCGTGTCGGGCTGCTGCCGCCAGGTAGCCAGCTCGTCTAGACTCAGGCTGGGATACCAGGCCTTGACGAACTCCAGCGCCCGCCTGGCGCCGGACCGAGCCGCCGAAGCCTTCCAGGCTTCAAAGCGGCCGACCGCCACCTCCAGCCAGTCGGCAGTCCGACTGGGGGTGCGGGGAACCACTTCGCCAGGCCAGAGGGTGGCCAACATCTGCGCCCCAGCACGTTGAAGACGGCGGAGCAGTCGATGAGCCGGCTGGAGGCGGGCCTGGATCGCCAAGAGCTGCTCCTCCAGCGATCGGCTAGCGTTTGCCGCAATCTCAGCGCCAGCCTGCCTCCGTGCCTCGCGGCGGGCCTCGATGATCTGGTTGGCGGCGGTAGAGTAGCCAGGGAAGTACTCTGCGCAAGAAAGAAAGAGAAAGAAGAGAAAACACCAAGTCAGAAAACGAGCCAAAAGCGGCAAGCGGCAAGAAAGGACGAAGAGGAAGGCGGCTTACCGTCAACCAAATCTTCGATCTGGCCATAACCATTGATCAGCGTCTACCTCGCTTTGGCCCAGCCAGCCGCCTCCGTCTCATACTCGGCCTGGAGGGCGGCTTCGCTGTCCTCCACCGCCTTCAGAGCCACCTTGTGGCTCTCCTCCTGGTCGGCCAACCTCTTGGCCAGGCGGTCACGCTCCTGCACCAAGGCGGCAAACTCGGCCTCCTTAGCACGAAGGGCGGCCTGAGACCCTCCTAGCTGCTCCGTTAGACTGGCGTTGGCCGCTGCACGGACGGCAGAGAAAGAAGAAGCAATAAGAAGAAGTCGTCAAGGAAGATCCGACCCGACTGCTCAGCAGTCGGCCCGAATCTCGGGGACTACACCCAGTGGGTGCGCTGACGCGCCCCCACATGAGATAAAGGACGAAGCACTTACCCCGACTCTCAGATAGGTCGGCGGTCTTCTGGGTCAGCTCCCGAGCCTGGGAGTTGAAGGCAGCCGCGCGAAGATTGTGGTAGTCTTGCAAGACAGGCAGAAGAGCGAAGTAAGAGCAAGAATAGCAAAACTAAATCCGCTAAAAAGTTCCAAGCCGCCAGCTCAGCAGCCGACTCGGAACTCAGGGACTACACCCAGTGGGTGCGCTGACGCGCCCCCACGGAAGAAATCAAGATCAAAAGAGCAAAGATAGGAAGACTAACCCGGATGGCCGCCCGCGTCGCAAGGAACTCGTCGCTGTACTTCCTCAGCGCCGTAGCCTGGGCTTGGAGCCGGGTCCGGACGTCTTGCGCGGCCACGTTCATCACGGCCGTTCCTCCCCCCGCCGTCCACCCCGAGCTGGCGCTGGCCGCCTCCATATCCTGGGCCGACGAGCTGGAGCCCGCAGCCGGCTGCGGCTCTGATGCAGCCTTCTGCGGCTCTGATGCGGCCTTCCCCGCGCGCTGGCGCAACGGCATCCGGACCACCAGATCAGCCCCCGCGGCCGGCTCGCCTCCAGCCGATTGCCTAGGCGGCAGGTCAGGCCGGCCGCCTTGAGTCGCCCCAGTCGGCGGGGCTGGTCCCGCCGCCTTCTCCAGGATGACGATGTCATCATCCCTCTCCAGCCCCGGCAGGTCACCGCCGGTTTCTTCTGGCGGGGGCTCTGGGGCCCCAGGCGCCGCGACGCGCAGTGGGGTGACCAGCAAAGCCTCCTCCGCCATCGCCGCAGCCGCAGCCTCCGCTTGGGCCTTGGCCGCAGCGTCGGCACGCGCCTTCGCCGCCTCCTCCTCCTGCGCCGCCTTGGCGGCGGCCGCCCTCAATGCCTCTGCCTCCCATGCCTCCCGCGCCTCCCGTGCGTTCTGCTCCGTCGCCGCCTGAAGATCGGCACGGGGGTCCACGCGGCGAGTAGTGCTCCCAGATCCTCCCGGTGACCCAACGACGGAGGCGGCAGCAGCCCGCTCAAGCGACAACGGAGCCCTGGTTTATTGGAGAAAAGACAAGGATTCAGGAGCTACCAGAAAAAAGAATACATGAAGGAGTATATACTTACGCCGACACCGTCTGCCTGCTTCACCGCCTTGCGAAAGCGGGCCGCCTTCGCAGCCGCCTCCTCCCGCCTGGTCGCCGCTGCCCCGCCTCTGGGCTTCTTCGGCCGACTGCCGAACAAGCCCGGCGCGGCGCGACGCTTTTGCCCGCCGCCCCGAACAGGCAGCGCAGCGGAGGAACCCGCGCCGTGGCCAGGCGCCGGCTGGCGGCGTGGGACGACTTCAGCCTCGTCATCGTCCGGCCAGTCGTCGAAGCTGACTCCAAGCCCGGAGCCGCCTGCCTCGCCGCCGGCTTGGCCACCGCCCGCCTCGGTGTTGTCGTCCATAGCGGCGCCCCCAAGTCGGGGTCCTCCAGATCGTGCTCCGTCCGGTCGGGGACGAATCGGCGCTCCGCGTCCGACCCGCCTGCAGGCCGAAGAAGAGGGCTCTGTCGAGACAAGCCGACTAGTCAGAGTCAGCCAAAAGGAACTCGGCGATAAAACTGAAAGAAGAAAAAGAGAACATACCGTGGGCGGCGGATGAGCTCGGCAATATGGCTCCTTGCCGAACTGCCACTCTGCGGAGAGCTTGCAGTTCGCAAGGTAGTTCAGCATATGGGCCACCTCGTCGTGCGGCATGTCTTTGGTGCACATCCGACTCGGATCGAGCTGGCCGCTCATCTGACAAATCAGATGAGGGCGGCTCTGGAGCGGGAGCACCCGGCGCGTGACGAAGGCGGCCAGCAGGTCGGGCCCCGACAAGCCCTCCGACTGGATCATCACCCGCAGTCGGGCGACAGCTGTGGCTCCAGCCGGCGTCAGCGTCACGGCCCGATAGGACCACTGGGGCCGCCTGCCTGCCGGTGGGCCGGCTACGTAAGCCGGCAGATTGACGTAGTCGCCCTGCGGGGCGACGTTCTTCACGTAGAAGTATGACTTTTGCCATAGCTTCACCGACTGGATCAGCGTGATGACGGGGAAGGGGTTGTCGGCAGCCACCCTCCGCATCGCGATGAAGGCGCCACTCTGAGCCGGCACGCCCTGCATGCGCGTGCCCAGCTTGGACTGGAAGAACTCCCCCCAGAGCTCGAGGGTGGGGAGGACGCCGAGGTAGCCTTCGCACAAGGTGACGAAGGCGGACAGCAACACCACCGTGTTCGGAGTGAGGTGGTGCGGCTGGAGTTGGTAGAACTCGAGAAAGGAGCGGAAGAAGGCACTCGCGGGCAAGCCGATGCCGCGCAAGAAATGCGAACGGAAGACTACCCGCTCGCCTTCCTCCGGCTCCGGCGTAATCTCCTTCGCCGGCGCAAGATGGACCTGCACCTTGTCCGCGCCGGGCAGCCGCCGCGTCTTGCGGAGGAACTCGACGTGATCCTCATGGATGTTGGAGCCGTCCCAATCCCCGCCGTACTGCATCGTGGCGTGGGGCTGGCGAGAACGAGCGCGGCGGCGGAGAATCGAGTGGTAGAGTGGTGCGGAGGGCGCTGTTGCAAGAAAGGGCAGAAGGAAGAAGATGGCGGCAAGGGGAGGGGCGTGCGAGAGCCTGCCGCTCTCCCCCTCCCCCTACTTATAGCTTCGCACGGTGAAGCCGAGGAGGCAGGGCGTGGGGCGAGACGTGGGATTAACTGCACCCACTCCCCCCACGCCCCGCGATTATTACACCCTAAAGGCGTGCCGAAACCGCCGCAGGAAGATGTGCGGGCGGCTTTGGGCCGCAGAGAATCCGCGCCTGGGCCCGGGCGTAGGCATGGCGGGCCCCCGACCTGCGGCGACGTCTCGTCGCGCGCGTGGGCTGGCAGGCTTTTTAGCCAAGGGATGCCACGTGGTTCGCAGGCGGCAAGTGGCCAGCCCGCGGCCCGGTACGCGCGCTCACAGACTCCCGCCCTCCGACTTCACAATTTTTCACCGAGACGACGCGCCCAACCGAAGCCGGCTCCTAGCTGCCGGCTCGTCAAGATAGGAAGCTGACCGAGCTTCTCGACTCCCGCCCAACCTCGAAGCTCAATCAGCTTCGGGGACTACTGTCAGAGTAAATGGCCACGGGTAGCCTAACTGACTACCCCTGGTTCTTCAGAAATTATTAGGCCAATTGGGCCTTCAAGCATTCGAAGCATTGGGCCGCCTTCCCCCGGCCGACTACCCCAGGAGCCAACTCTCATAAGGCGACCCGGCCCCAGAAACCTCCCCCAAGATAGCTGCGAGATGGCCGACTCCAAGAAGCCGACGCCAAGAGGACCGACTTCCAAGAGGCGGCCATGAAGAGCGCCGACTCCGAGAAGCCGGCCAAGACCGCATCCACCAAAACTACACCCACATCACGGTGACAAGACGGGGTGTGGCCACAGTACGTCCCACTACCCCCGAAACCCGAGGCAGGCATGGCCACAGGACGCCGTACGGGTCAGCCACCTCCCATCCGGCTCGGCACTGTAGCCATGCTGGCCTCAACGTCATCCACGACAGACGCCAGTACGGCCTGCGGGCGGCGAGCCCCTTTAGCCAGAGAGAGGCACGAAGGCGGCCCGGCCTCCCCCAGTCGGCCAGGGGCGTAGCCAGCCCCCAGAAGCCGGCTACCCCCTCCCTCGAAACATGTGCCACGTTAAGGAGACAAGACGAGGTAAGGCTACAGTGAGAGCCCTCGAGGCGGCACACTGTAGCCACGCTTACCTCGACAAAGCCCTCGTCATCAGGGGCGAGGCTACAGTAAGCAGCCGCCGACAAGACCCCCAGGCAGTGGGGCCGGCCTGTCGACCAAGAGGCCGGCAGCCGGCGGGACCCACCAGTCGACGGGCCCCAATGGCCGGCGGAGAAGCCGGCGAGCACAGACACTGACGACTGGGACCCGTGCCCAGCCGGATTACAATTGTACCCCAGGGGGGTAGGCGTATATAAACCCCCCGAGGCACCCATGCAAAGGGTTGGCTTCTTAGAGTTACACACACACCAAATAGAGAGGGAAGTGAGAGCTAGCCTTGCTCTTCTTCTCCCTTGAACCTGACAGCTCAAGGAGCATTTGTAGCTACTCGTTCTGATCTAGTGATCATGCGGAGACCCCGCAGAGCAGGACTAGGGGTGTTATCTCCACGGAGAGCCCCGAACCTGGGTAAGATTCGCCGGCGTGCATGTCTTCGCCTCATCCCGTTTCCAGGCACCGGCGACGTCTTACTGGCTCCCACCATGATAAGCCACCCGTTGGCATATGTCGCACCTACCACCCGACAATGAAAGTCATTCCCTATGCCTCAGCCATAGGTTCTATAAAGTATGACATACTGTATACCAGACCTATTGTGTACCTTGCCAAGAGTTTGGCAAGGGGGTACAATAGTGATCCAGGAGTAGATCACTGGACAGCGGTGACAAAGAGTTCGTCGTAACGGGTTACGTTAATGCAAGCTTTGACAATGATCTAGATGACTCTAAGTCTCAATCTAGATATGTATTGAACATGGGAGCAATTAGCTAGAGTAGCTCCGTCTAGAGCATTGTAGACATAGAAATTTGCAAAATACATACGGATCTGAATGTGGCAGACCCGTTGACTAAACTTCTCTCACAAGCAAAACATGATCACACCTTAGTACTCTTTGGGTGTTAATCACATAGAGATGTGAACTAGATTATTGACTCTAGTAAACCCTTTGGTGTTGGTCACATGGCGATGTGAACTATTGGTGTTAAATGACATGGCGATGTGAACTAGATTATTGACTCTAGTGCAAGTGGCAGACTGAAGGAAATATGCCCTAGAGGCAATAATAAAGTTTTTATTTTATATTTCCTTATATCATGATAAATGTTTATTATTCATGCTATAATCGTATTAACCGGAAACTTGATACATGTGTGGATACATAGACAAAACACCGAGTCCCTAGAAAGCCTCTACTAGACTAGCTCGTTAATCAAAGATGGTTAAGTTTCCTAACCATAGACATGTGTTGTCATTTGGTGAACGGGATCACATCATTAGGAGAATGATGTGATGGACAAGACCCATTTGTTAGCTTAGCATTATGATCATTCAGTTTTATTGCTATTGCTTTCTTCATGTCAAATACATATTCCTTCGACTATGAGATTATAGTACCCCCGGATACCGGAGGAATGCCTTGTGTGATATAAAACGTCACAATGTAACTGGGTGATCATAAAGATGCTCTACAGGTATCTCCGAATGTGTCTGTTCACTACTGCAGGATGCAGCTAACGTGACACTACGATCAGAGACCCTTCGACGAAACTGTGTGCGATGCAATAATCACAAACGGTGGTGTAAAAAACCATTAAAAAAGGTGCAAAATGTTTGCGATGGAGGATGCATCAAACACGGTTCATGTTTTAGTTGCGTGTGTGATGTAGGGCGTACGGTTCAGTTCAATTAACTGTTTGCGATGAGGAGGAACAAAAGAAACGGGCAGCCAGATGAAGGTGTGTGCGATATACAGCATACGGTTCACTCGGATGAACAGTTTGTGATTAGGCAACACAAAAAAACAGTCAGCCAGATCAAGGTGTGTGCGATATACGACATGCGGTTCACTCGGATGAACTGTTTGCATTGAGCCAAGAGAACAGAAACGGTTCAATTTAACAAGATATGTGTGTTGTGTGATGGGATTGCATACAGAATAGCAACATATATATATACACACTTATAAGGACATGGTTGCATAACCAAATTAAACATCCACTTACATAGGTGGCTACTACAACCATGGCATTTGCCCACACCAAAGTAAACTATTACATGCATAATTACATAGGTGGCTACTACACACATGACATTTACACACACCAAAGTAAACTATATATTACATGCATGATTAACTAGGATAAACGATCATCTGATCATCATCTACTTCTTGTGATGCTTGCTCTGGTTGTGGCTTGATCCGGCCTCCTCAATCTCTGTAACAAGGCACTTTCTCATATCAACGATCTGCCTGTGCATCTCGTAGCATGTGTACAAGCTCTTGGCCGCGAACCTAAGGTGAGGTTCATCCAGTTGTCGCATCCAAGCCCCGTGCCAGGATACAGGACGTGTTCTGTTGGCATCCTGCTTCATGTTTTCGTAGTACGGGTCGATGATGGCCGAGGCGAGTTCAACCAGGGAGTCATTCTTCGTGCTGCCCCCAGACCCTGTAGTGCTCACGGATTTTGACAAGGTTCTGGTAGGCCAAGCCCATAACCCTGAGCGCTTTTACATCGTCGGTGGTTTCAACCGTGGAAAACTTGTAGTCTGTGCAATTCACAAACCTGGTGAAATGGTCGGAAGGCTCTGTGGCCATGCAGTAGTGGTAGATGAGGACATGATGGTGCCTGCACAACTGGGCGGCAGCAACCTTCTGATCTATGTTGGGACGGCTAGCGGTGTACTGGGGGTCGATGCCGACCACCTTGTATTTGTCTCGAGCAAGCAACTGCTCAACGGTATTGATGTAGTTGTCCACCACGGCCGGGTCGATGGTGTACACCACCAAGAGATCCGTCTCCCTCGCGTGGGTCTCCACTTTATGCTCGCCGAACTCCATTGGAGCACCGCTAGACATCCCCTCTCTATGTGTCATCGTGGGTGTGCTTGTTGTGTTGTGGGGCGTGATCGAAAGGTTGAAGAGACTAAGGTTATAATGGCCGCGGGAATTAAAGGGGAAGCCGGACGGCCTGGAATATCGGCAGGTCCTATTGACAGTTCTAATTTGCAGCGCATAACTCCATCGTGCCGCACGTAACTGCATCGCGTGGCAATGGGTGCGGCCCTGCCGCATGCATATGGGGTCCCCGACGTGATCGTGTGCATGCCCAACTGCTGGCAGAGCGCGCGCGGAGGGACACAAGCAGAGTGCTCCGTGGTCGCCTCAACGGCGAGCAACCATATATATGCATATAGCAGTTGAACACGCAACGAAAAGTTGTCCACAAGATGCACCGAGGCACGCAAGAAGAGCGCCCCGCGGCGCCTAACAGCGCGCACAGCTTGCCGA
The DNA here is from genome assembly GCF_018294505.1 of Triticum aestivum. Taxonomy (NCBI): domain Eukaryota; kingdom Viridiplantae; phylum Streptophyta; class Magnoliopsida; order Poales; family Poaceae; genus Triticum; species Triticum aestivum. Next base: position 430,587,344 of record NC_057814.1, read on the forward strand.
GGGACGCGAGCAAAGGCCAGCACAGTGATACGTGGCAAATAGGACAAACTGTGGGCAAACGCTTGTCGGTATATAACCGTTTGTGATTGATGAATTCATCGCTGATGGGTTACCTAGTGCGGTCCGTGTGTGTTGTGATATGCTCTGTCTGCAGAACATCTATGCTCGGTGTACAGAAGAACAACATATATATACTTGTAACATGAAATGATTGCAATACCAAATTAAACATCCAATTACGTTATATAACAAATACCATAAATATTGCAAGGTTCAAATTCAAAGATTACAATGCCCAAATTCAAACTGCAAACCTCGTCATTTCTGCAAAGGGATCAGCCGCTGACAAGTCATGTTTGGGTTCGACACAATGACTTCCAATTGCTCTATCATATGCTCTTCCAATACGAAGTTTAGCTTTTCTGGAGCCTCTTCCATTCTGCAGTACCTGCCGGCTCTGATCAACATACCATTCACCTTTCCTAATTAAATGTGTGTTCAACCTCAGTACCCTCAGCACCCTTGCTCTGGCAAGAAAGAACCTGTCGAGTGTAATCTCCGGTAAGGTCCCTCGGTAGGAGTTCAAAGTAATATTTGAGAGATGCAGATCCATGCATTCGATGTGATTGTTGATGACCCATAAGTATAGGGGATCAATTGAAGCTCTTTTGGATAAGTAAGAGTGTCAAACCCAACGAGGAGCAGAAGGAAATAACAAGTAGTTTTCAGTAAGGTAGTGTCTACAAGTGCTGAAACTGCAAGTAGCGAGTAGTTTGATACCAAGATAATTTGTAACGAGCAAGTAACGATAGTAACAATAAGTATGCAGCAAGGTATCTCAATCCTTTTGAGGCAAAGGACAGGCCAAAACGGTCTCTTATAATAAGCAAAGCGTTCTTGAGGGTACATGGGAATTTCATCTAGTCACTTTCATCATGTTGGTTTGATTTGTGTTCACTACTTTGATAATTTGATATGTGGGTGGACCGGTGCTTAGGTGTTGTTCTTACTTGAACAAACCTCCTACTTATGATTAACCCTCCAGCAAGCATCCGCAACTACGAGAAAAGTATTAAGGATAAATCCTAAACATAGCATTAAACTCTAGGATCCAATCGGCCCCTTACGGAATAGTGCATAAACTGGGGTTTAAGTTTCTATCACTCTCGCAACCCACCATCTATTTACTACTCCACAATGCATTCCCTTAGGCCCAAAGATGGTGAAGTGTCATGTAGTCGACGTTCACATGACACCACTAAGGGAATCACAACATACATACTATCAAAATATCGAACACATATCAAGTTCACATGATTACTTGCAACATGATTTATCCCGTGACCTCAAGAACAAAAGTAACTACTCACAACTCATCAACATGCTCATGATCAGAGGGGTATTAATATGCATAATGGATCTGGACATATAATCTTCCACCAAATAAACCATATAGTAATCAACTACAAGATGTAATCAACACTACTAGTCACCCCCTAGCAACAATCTACACTTCCGGTAATAAGATTGAATACAAGAGATGAACTAGGGTTTGAGATGAGATGGTGCTGGTGAAGATGTTGATGGAGATTGCCCTCCCCAAGATGGGAGAGTTGTTGGTGATGATGATGACGATGATTTCCTCCTCCGGGAGGGAAGTTCCCCCGGTAAAATCGCTCCGCTAGAGGGCAAAAGTGCTCCTGCCCAAGTTCCGCCTCGAGGCGGCGGCGCTCCATCCCAAAAGTATCATTATGATTTTTTCTAGGTCAAAATCACTTATATACCAGAAGATGGGCACCGGAGGTGGGCCGAGGAGGCCACAACCCACCTGGTGGCCCCCCTCTGGTAGTTATTCGCTCCAATATTTCTTAAATAATCCATCAAAATCTGTGTGAAGTTTCAGCTCATTTGGAGTTGTGCAGAATAGGTGGTCTGACGTAGCTTTTTCAGGTCCAGATTTCCAGCTGCCAGAATTCTCCCTCTTGATGTGTACCTTGCAAATTATGAGAGAAAAGGCATTATAATTACCCCAAAAAGCATTATTATGGATGAAAACATTATAAATAACAGTAAGAAAACATGAGGCAAAATGGACGTGTCAACTCCCCCAAGCTTAGACCTCGCTTGTCCTCAGGCAAAAACTAAAATCGAAAAACATGTCCACATGCTTTGAGAGAGAGGTGTCGATAAAAACAAAATACAGACATAGAAGCATCATGTTGATTATTGTAACACCAACAACTTAAACATAATACTTTTATCATAGAACTTCTATCATACACTTCCCATGAATAGGTAACAGTTCATCACATAATCGAAGTATACAGCAAAAACTCTATTAGAAACCAACAAACTACGTTCTCAGTCAACTTTCCAACTACAATTCATCATCTTTTCAGGAAGGGTCACGTGTTGGAGCCTTTAGGCAAGTCCACATACTCAACCATCATACAGTCTTCTATGATTGCTAACACTCACCTCGTACTCATGAGCAAAACGTTTCAACTGGACACATAGAAAGATACGGGCTTATAGTTTCGCCTCCCAACATGCTCACCTCAAGGGTGATGTCAACAATAATGACTCATGCTATCTATATTCAACTGGACATAATGTGCCTAGATCTTTCCTCACCACATGATGCTTGCCAAAAGAGAAAAATAAAAGGAATAGAAGGAAAACTTTGACTCTTAACATAAAAGTAAAGGATAGGCCCTTCGCAGAGGGAAGCATAGGTTGTCATGCGCTTATTTGTTTGTATGCTCAATCCCTTAGTGCAAGAGAATGTCACGTTACATTGCCCCTTAAGATGACAACCTTTATTATGCAGTCTGTTGCTTTTATTGTTTGTCATCCAAGTTCGTGCAATGCTCAATTTTCTCTTACACTAAACAATCTCACATATTTAGAAGCAATTTTTATTGCCCTTTTGCACCGATGACAACTTACTTGAGGGACTTGCTCAATCCCTAGGTAGGTATGGTGGACACTTGAAAAAGATTTGGGTTTAAGGGTTTTTGCATGCACAAGTATTATCTCTACTTAGTGCGGAATTTTTGGCTAGCAAAGATAGGGGGAAAGCATCACATGTTAAAGGATCTATGACAATATGACTTCTATGTGAATATAAACATACATAAACCATTACGTTGTCTTCCTTGTCCAGCGTCAACAATTTTGGCATATAATATTTTGATGAGGGCTCATAATCACAAAAGATTTCTAGGATAGTATATTGATATGTGAATCTTCCCTTCCCTTATTAATTCTTTCATGAGTTGCATCACTGACCAATGCTATGTTTGTCAATCTCTAATAAAATTTTCTTACTTATACTTTTCCTCATGTGGGGCTATCACCTACCATAGGATTAGTATATGATCTTATTGATTTATTTCCTTTCTTTTGTTTGCTTTCTTTCTCTTTTTCTTTTCCTATTTCAAATCTTGATTTGCAACATGAAAGTAAAAGAAAGCAAAATTTTGAACTAAACTTTATTCATCTAAGCAGAAGATTGAATTAAGATAAGTGAAAGCAAAAAGATAGTGGGATGATACGATACCGGGGCACCTCCCCCAATCTTGGCAGAAGCTAAGGGGAGTGCCAATACCCGATACTCAGTTGTCCTTTGGTGGTGAAGAAGGTGGGCGGCGTCCGTAGGCTCCTCCCTCTTCGTCTCGATCTTTGTCAACCAAGCATCTTCTTCCAAGTTGTTGGAGGAGTAGGAAGACACGATGCCTGGCTTGGCAAATATGACCAGAAACAGCAAGAAAAGAGAATAGAGGATTTCTTCGTGACACGGTGGTCAACAGGTTCGGGAAGTATATATTATTTTATTTTATTTTGCAGTACAAGGATACAGAAGGAAAACAAAGTCCGGAAGGTGCCCCAGGTGGGCACAACCCACCTGGGCGCACCAGGCGTCCTGGTGTATTGTGCTCACCAGGGGACGCTTCCTGGAAGTTTCTTTATTCCCAAAATTCTAGGATATTCCAAAACTGACAAAAAAATATTTTTGTGGAATTTTCACAGTCCGTTTACTTACTGTATCATGTACCTCCTTATTTTGACAATTCTGGGGTGTTCCGAAAGGACTCTTTTATGTATTCTTCCGGTGTCAATGTTTGAATAATATTACTTTCAACATTAATAGGTGTACCTGAGATATAATGCTTTATTCGTTGCCTGTTGACAACACTACAAAAAAAAAGACACATCCGTGACATTTTGGGCCGAACGAAAAAAAATTCTGTCATATTTATGACACTTCTATGACGATAATTGTGACAAAACACGGTATCATCATAGATGTGGTGGGGTCCTACTTCTATGACAAAAAATCATGACAGAAAATGGGCTTTTCGTCCTGGGCGGGCCGGAGACGCAGCTGCATGACATTCTTTGGGCCGTCCATGACGGAAAAAACTGTGGTAGAAGCGAGGGCGAGGAAAATATCGGGGTATTCCCGGTTAGGGTGGGTGTTCGGGGCCGAGCGATGCGCGTTTCTCTCATACATGCACGCGCGTGGGTGCGAGGCGTTGGGCTCTAACTGAACCCGAGCGATTGCACTGCAGGCTACGCGTTACTGAACCCGAGCGATCGATCGATGGCTGTTAACTGAACCCGATCGAGCGATTCCTTCGCTACTGCTGCTAACTGAAGCCGATCGATGCTGCCTCTTGATGAACAGTGAGCGTTGCTGGGGGGTTTGGATGAACAGTTCCCGGTGGGGGTGGATGAATAGGACCCCGCGGTGTTGCCTCTGGATGAACAGGACCCCGATCGATCGAGCCGGTTGGGGCTGGATGAATAGGACCCCATGGAGGGCAGGATGAATACGACCACCCCGTGGAGGGCAGGATGAACAGTAGATGGTGGAGGGCTGGATGAATAATAGCCCGTGGAGGGGTGGTTGAACAGGAGCCCGTGGAGAGGGCTGGTTGAACAGTAGCCGGTGGAGTAGCGCGCGGTGGAGGCTGCATGAACAGGAGCCCGTGGATGAACAGTCGCAGGTGGAGGCTGGAGGAGGTCGACGGTGGATGAACAATAGCCCGTGGAGGCTGGAGGAGGTCGACGGTGGAGATGAACAGTATCCCGTGGAGTCCCGTTTTGCGGTACGCCACACCCCTCCTGTCGTGGAATTGTCATGGCAGATGTCCTCGAGCTAGGACTTAGTCGTGGAGCCATCGCAACTAGGAAGCTTAAAGGTGTTAAGCGGGACAAGGAACACGAGGGTTACACTGGTTCGGCCCCTTACGGTGAAGGTAAAAGCCTACGTCCAGTTGAGGTGGTATTGATTAGGGTTTCGATGAGCAGGGAGCTTGATTGCTATGCCTGTCTCTCGATCAGATCTTTCTTGTCCTGAACCGCCGCCGGGTCGTCCCTTTATATAGAGAGGTTGACGCCAGCGGCTGTCAGAGTCCTGGCCGGCTCATAACAGTGTCCGGCGCGGTCTCTTATCTATTCTTGCCTTACACTACAAGTTTTACCCTAACGGCGGCTAATGCTACGGGCCTTAAGCCATCTCCGGGTCTTGGGCCCGTTATTGACCCGTCGTCTTCATCTCTGGTACTGGGCTTCGTGTAGTAACCATCATGAGTAACCCGGCCCCTCCTGGGCGGGTGATTCCAACGGCTATATCCTCAACATTAGGCCCCAGATTGATTTGAGCCGGCTCATGTCAATCTTCAATCCTTTCGATAGAAAATCTTCCGGCTTACAATTGTGTGAAGGCTATAACCCGTCGTGACATCATCTTCTGGATTTCGGGTAACCCGCCGTGACGTCATCTTCCATTAAATCCATTTTTACTCCACCATATCCGCAACGGATCTTATCTTTAATTGCCGTCCCGAAAATCGAGGCGTTTTTATGGCGAGATAACCACGCCGTGGCCTCCTCGTTTCTCGCGCCCACTTATGAGCTTCCCCTTATAAGTAGCCCGGCCCATGAGCCTCGTGCCACTCGTCGCCTCCATCTTCTTCTTCCTCTCACCACTGTGCTGTTGCCCGAGCTCCGTCGCCGCCGCCGCCGCGGGTTTCTTCATCTTCACCAACTCAGGCCGCTGCATCACCCTGACGTGACCAGAGAAACGCGACGGATCTCCGCCGTAACTCCGCACCTGTAAGTCCCTGCACCTCTCCACCGTAGATCCACATTAGGGTTCCACTGTTCCTCGCCGTTCTACATTGTTCTTCGTAAGTTCTTCGCAAGTTCCCTGTAGTTCTGCCACTATGGCCATGTTTCGATCCAAGATTAGCACAGAACTCCTGCGGTAGTTGTTGCTCATCCACTTTAACACTAGTAGATCCCCTTTATTCGAAAGAAGATCCCATTCTGAACCCATGGACTTCTTCTGCGTCAGTTCTAGGTCTAGAAAAAATTTCTCTTTAGCCAACCGTTTGATCCAAAATAATTACTGCGATCTGTGAAACTTGTTTTCACCAGACTTAGTCAAAAATTGCCTCTGCTGAGCAATGGCGGCTTATGTTTCCGGCTCAAAAGAAGCCATGCGCCGTAAAATTTCTGGCTCATTTATGATAAAGCCATAGACAATTTGAATTACTCACAATACTTGTAGCGACTTAGATAACCCGATGCACTTAACCATATGTCATTAGGCCCCTCTCATAAGCCGCCATTTGAGTATTTAAACTGTAAACATCTGCCGGCTTATAATTGAACCGGACATTTTCCTTTTGTCATAGGCTTCATCTTTCACAATGCCTCCCAAAGCTCCCAAAGCACCCATTACGTGCAACTGGATGAGGTCCAACATCACCAACGACACCTTAGCTGAATTCGTAAAGACGGGTTACCTGCCCAAGAAGGATGTCATGTCTTACCGTGCCCCTGACCCGTCAGAGGAGAGACCGCAACCAAGGGAGGGTGAGGTAGTGATTTTTCCTGATCACATGAGCCGGGGCTTCGCACCGCCCGGCTCAAAATTCTTTAGAGATGTGCTGAATTTCTTTGATCTGCGGCCACAAGACATAGGACCCAACTCTGTGTCAAATATATGCAACTTCCAAGTATTCTGCGAAGTCTATCTTGGAGAAGAGCCCAGCCTGCTGCTCTTCAGAGAGCTTTTTTATCTGAACCGTCAGAACGAGTGTGCTAACGGGCCGAGCCTGGAACTTGGTGGAATCTCCATTCAACGCCGGAGAGACTGCCTCTTTCCTTATGCTGAGCCGCCAAGCCATCCGAAGGATTGGAACCAGACGTGGTTTTATTGCCAGGACACTTCTCCGGCTGACGAGAGCCCTCTGCCCAGCTTTCGTGCCCTGCGTCTGGAGCCAAATCACTCGCTGCCGGATAAGCTGACTCAAGCCGAGCGTCAACCTCTGATCCCCACCATCAACAAAATCAAGGCCCTCCTAGGAAATGGCCTCAATGGCATTGATCTGGTCCGGGTCTGGATCTCGTGGCGGGTGATCCCCTTAAGCCGCCGCCCCGGCTTAATGTGTGACTACACGGGCCGGAAAGATGACCCCCTGCGACACAGCCGCAACGATCTTCCTGAAGACGTTGTTGAAGACATGACCAAGGCCCTCTTGAATGAGAGCTTGGCAGACTGCGGGAGGACCGGCTTAAGCCCCTTCTGCAAGACCAACCCGGCCCCAGCGGTAAACCGCTGATCTGCACATTTTATTTTCTCCTTAGATAGTTTTCATCTGAACCTTAAGAAGTCTTCATTGTATTTTTCAGGCTGATGATAAATTCTGGAAGGTCAAGTATGACCATGAGGCGGCCAAAAAGGCCAGGAAGGCTAAGAAAGCCGCCAGGAGAGCCGCTCCCCGCAAGAAGGGAAGCAGGCCTACTGCCTCAGAGCTGCTTCAACTAAGCGACAGCTCCGAGTCAGAGGTAACCCCTGAACCTGTAAGCTCTTGTTGTATTTCTTGTTTATTCCTGTCCACCTTATTGATACTGATCATCAGCAGGATGACACCGGAGCAAGTAACCCGGTGACTGAAGAGGTAATGACACTTTCCTCTGACTCGGAGCCCTTGCCAAGGCTGAAAGTCCGAAGAGTAACCCGGAAAGTAAGATTTTCACATCCTTTAGCTTATCAAGATCCTCAATTTCTTTTGAAGCAACAGATTCATGAGAGCCGGCGGCACACCCGGACCAACAAGGATGCTGACCTCTCCTCCGGCTTACTTGAGGCATCAAGGAAGCGTCGGACCGAGGTTATCTTCAACTTATATCCTTTTCATCCTTTGGCGGGTGTTATACGTCAACCCCTCAATTCTTCTGACTCGAATTATCAGGAAACTTCACCCTCCTCTGGCGACTCTATGCAATCGAACCAGCCGGCTTTCAAGACCGTACCCGGGTAATGACGATCATCTCTTGTTGTGCTTATCTTTACTCATACCTTTGTACTAAATTTTTGTCCTTTCAGTGCTCAAGCAAAGCTTAGTAAAAGAGCAAAGAAGAATAAGCCGGTCGAAGAGCCGGTCGTGACTAAGCCAGAGGTGTCAGCTCAAGAGCCGCCAGCTGCCTCTGCTCCTGAAGCCACCGCTCCAACCAACGAGCCAATCACCGAGACTTCTGCTAACCCGGAAATCTCCAACCCGGCTCAGTCGGCCGATGACCCAGACGTGGTAATTACCCGGACGGAGTTTGTCGAGCCGGGGAGACCCACTGCGCTGGCTAAGTGCTCTGCCAAAGAAGAGTTGCTAGAGCGCCGCAGGGCCAAGCTGGACATCACCAACTATGCTGACTTGAGCATTGGAGAGATCATCTCCGGCTATGTCAATTAGGTGCACAGCAGCCGGGACTTAGAGATTGATATGGTGAAGCAGATACAGCAGAAGTCTGAGGTACCACTCTATTGCTTACCGCACAGTCATCTTTACCATACTAGCCCCCAAGTCTACTACTTATGATAGAATATGTTGTAGACTTAATTTCCGGCTTACTTTCATGACCCGGTAATTTCGTAGATAGAAACTTTCGACATGCATTAGCCCCCAAGTGCCAAGTGTCTTTGCTTGGAAAGTGCTTGGGACTTTAAAATTGCATAATAATCATTCATACGATAACTCGGAAATTGTGCAGGCTGCTTGCAAGAAGTTTGAGGCTGATATCTCTGATCTAAAGAGCCGCCTGAAGGCTCAGGAAACTGAGACCCGGAAGGCCAACGCCAAATTTGAATCCAGCATTGCCACTCAAGAGAAGCTGAAGAAGAAGTTTGAAGCTGAAAAGAAGACTTGGGCCGAAGAGAAGGCTGCTCTTGTAAGTCGGGCCGAACAGGCAGAGAAGGCTCTGACGGAGAGAACCGCCGAACTCTCCGGCTTAAAACGCCATGTGTCACAAATGGTCGCCGCAATCTTCGGTAAGTCCTTCTGCAGGCTTTGAGCAAGTTTACAGTCTTTATGTCTCATAACTCCCATCATTGAGAATGGCTTATCTTACTTTGTTAAACAGGTCCCAGAAGCGCCAACCTCAATCAGAACGTGCTAACCAAGCTGAAGGCCATGTACACCCTGGTAGAGCAACTCTACACTGGGTCACAGCGCGCTTTGGCTGTGGTGGCCCTATCCAATGAGGTTCCGACTCATCTGGCAGAAGTACTTCGCCGGCTTGCCGTTCTTCCTCAGCGTGTCCAAGAGCTACGACGGGCCTCTGCAAGAGCCGGAGCCATAGCTGCTCTGAGCCGGGCCAAGGCTTTCCTTCCAGAGCTAGACCCGACTGATATTGCACTTGGTTACCCTAGCCTGAAGGAAGACGGCACCCCCTTCGACCAAAAAGACTTTGCTGCCTGCGTGAAGATCGTGCGTCCGGTGGCCACCCTTATTGGGAATGACACCGATCTGACCAAGTACCAACCGGGCTACGACGCAGAGAATCAGAGGATCCCTACTCCGCGTTATGAAGCCATCAGCTTGGTTCCGCCGACTCGTAAGCACACCTTTGCCCCAGAGATTAACCCGGCCGGGTTAATTGACGAGGAGGCTCAATTTGAAGCTTTGAGCGGCATTGACTGGAAATCGTCAACCTTCCAGGTCATAGGAACAGCCGGAGGAGCGGAGAGGGATGAGCCGGAAGCTTCAACTCGACAAGCATCTTAACTTGTAGGCGGCTCATGACTACATCTTAAAACAATGCCTCATCTTTTGGACTCGGGGAGTCTTGTAATAGAGTAGGATCAACATTTTAACTTTGTCGTGCCATCGTGCACCTGTTGAATGCTTAACTCCATTGAAGTGGCTTCCTTATATTCCTCCGGGTCATAATTGATCATTTATTTTCCTCCGGCCCAAGTTCTATAGCCCACTTAGCCACTCTCCCTGTAGCCTCTCTGTTTTGGATGATATCTCCAAGGCGGGCAGAACTAACCACAGTGATAGGGTGACCCTGAAAATAGTGCTTAAGCTTCCGGCTTGCCATGAATACGCCATAAACAAGCTTCTGCCAATGTGGATACCGTTGTTTAGACTCTATGAGCACTTCGCTGGCGTAATAAACCGGCCGCTGAACCGGATGCTCCTTACCCTCTTCCTTGCGCTCCACCACCATAGCCACACTGACGGCCCGTGTGTTCGCAGCTACATACAGCAATAAAGGCTCCTTGTCAACCGGAGCAGCAAGGACTAGGGGCTCTGCCAGCTGTCTCTTCAAATCCTCAAAAGCAGTATTAGCTGCATCATTCCAGATAAAGTCATCAGTTTTCTTCATCAACTGGTATAATGGCATGGCCTTCTCACCCAAACGGCTTATAAACCGGCTTAAAGCAGCGATACGACCCGCCAGGCGCTGGACGTCGTTTATACACGCCGGCTTAGCCAGAGAGGTGATTGCCTTGATCTTCTCCGGGTTAGCTTCAATGCCTCTGTTAGAAACTAAGAAACCCAAGAGCTTGCCTGCAGGAACACCAAAAACACACTTGGCCGGGTTAAGCATCATCTTGTAGACCCGGAGATTATCAAAGGTTTCCCTCAGATCATCTATCAAGGTTTCCTTCTCCCTGGACTTAACCACAATATCATCCACATAAGCATGAACATTGCGCCCAATCTGGTTATGAAGACAGTTCTGCACGCAACGCTGATAAGTCGCCTGTGCACTCTTGAGCCCAAAAGGCGTAGACACATAGTAGAAGGCTCCAAAGGGAGTGATGCACGCCGTCTTCTCCTGGTCCTTAACTGCCATTTTAATCTGATGGTATCCAGAATAAGCATCCAAGAAACTTAAGCGCTCGCAACCCGCCGTAGCATCAATGATTTGATCAATACGGGGAAGAGCGAAAGGATCAGCCGGACATGCCTTGTTTAAGTCCGTGTTGTCCACACACATCCGCCAGGTGCCATTCTACTTGAGCACGAGCACCGGGTTAGCTAACCACTCCGGGTGAAAGACTTCAACAATAAAGCCGGCCTCCAAGAGCCGGGCCACCTCCTCACCAATGGCTTTCCGCCTCTCCTCATTAAACCGCCGAAGGAACTACCTGACCGGCTTAAATTTCGGATCAACATTGAGGGTGTGCTCAGCGAGTTCTCTAGGTACACCTGGGATGTCAGAAGGCTTCCATGCAAAAATGTCCCTATTCTCACGGATGAACTCGATGAGCGCGCTTTCCTATTTTGGATCCAGATTGGCACTGATGCTAAACTGCTGAGATGAATCACCTAGAACGAAATCAACAAGCTTAGTCTCATCAGCCGACTTAAATTTCATTGCCGGCTCATGCTCCGTAGTTGGCTTTTTCAGAGAGGTCATATCTGTTGGATCAACATTGTCCTTGTAAAATTTCAACTCCTCGGTTGCGCAAACAGATTCTGCATAAGCCGCATCGCCTTCCACACACTCAAAGGCCACCTTCTGGCTGCCATGAACCGTAATGGTCCCATTGTGACCCGGCATCTTGAGCTGCAAATACACGTAACATGGCCGTGCCATGAACTTGGCGTAAGCCGGCCGCCCGAATATGGCATGATACGGACTTCTTATCTTGACCACCTCAAAGGTCAATTTTTCCACTCTGTAGTTGTACTTGTCTCCAAAGGCTACTTCCAATTCGATCTTACCAACTGGATAAGCCGACTTACCAGGCACTACGCCATGGAAAACAGTATTGGACTGGCTGAGGTTCTTATCAATCAATCCCATACGACGAAAAGTCTCATAATAGAGGATGTTGATGCTGCTGCCTCCGTCCATGAGCACCTTAGTGAATTAATATCCTCCCACATAAGGAGCCACCACCAGGGCCAAGTGACCCAGATTATCAACTCGGGGAGGGTGATCTTCCCTACTCCACACAATAGGCTGCTCAGACCATCTTAAATAGCGTGGAACCGCCGGCTCAACCGCATTCACAGCCCTCTTATGAAGCTTCTGATCTCGCTTACATAGACTGGTGGTAAATACGTGGTACTGTCCACCGTTAAGCTGCTTTGGATTGGTCTGATAACCCCCCTGCTGTTGTTGATGACCCTGGCCAGACTGCTGGTTAAAGCCCCCTTGACCGTTCTGAGGATTAGAATTTGAACCGCCACCCGGGCCATGAAAACCGCCAGTGCCTGAGCCGCCGCCCGGGCCATTGTTGCCATTAAAGACATTGGAATTCTTAAAGGCCTTCATGATTGCGCAATTCTTCCATACATGAGTAGCTGGCTTCTCCCTAGAGCCATGCCTTGGACAAGGCTCATTCAACAGCTGCTCCAGCATCGGGCCTGACCCGCCGGCTCGGGGAGGCGGCCTCCCCTTGCGTCGCTGGTTATTACCCTGTGAGCTGGCGTTGGCCACGAACTCTAGGCTGCCATCGGCCTTACGCTTGCCACCTCCTTGGTTCGCCGGGTTATGCTGAGGACCCTTGCCATTGTCGTTCTTCTTTCCCTTCCCTGTCCTTTCATCATCCGACGCGGGGTCCTTGGTACTATCAGAGTCGGCATACTTGACGAGAGCCGCCATCAGCGTACCCATATCATTACAATCACGCTTGAGCCACCCGAGTTTCATCTTCAGGGGCAGGAAGCGACAATTCTGTTCCAACATTAAGACTGCAGAGCCGGCATCCATCTTATCAGATGAATGTATTATCTCCTTGACCCGGCGAACCCAATGTGTCGTAGACTCACCCTCCTGCTGTTTATAGTTAGTCAAATCCACAATTGACATAGACTGCCTACAGGTGTCTTTGAAGTTTTGTATGAACCGGGCTTTCAGCTCAGCCCAAGACCCGATGGAATTCGGTGGCAGCCCCTTCAACCAAGTGCGGGCAGTTCCATCTAACATCATGGTGAAGTACTTGGCCATCACCGCTTCACTGACCTCCAGCAATTCCATGGCCATCTCATAACTCTCGATCCAGGCTCCAGGTTGTAAATCAGCCGTGTAATTAGGCACCTTCCTAGGCCCTTTGAAGTCCTTGGGTAGACGTTCATTGCGGAGAGCCGGCACTAAACAAGGGACACCTCCAGTCCTCGTAGCGATACCCACGTCGACGGAAGTCGTCGGATAAGCCGGGGGTGTCTGGTAAGCCGTCAACTGAGGCACCTGCTCCGCCTCTTGCCACGCTCTTTCTTGGTCTATTCAGTGAAAGGCTCCGTTATGAGCCAGGCCATGGCCAGGTGGCAAGTCATGGCGTCGGACATTACTTGAGCCGGTCGCTGAAGCCATGTGTCTGCTATAACTCGGGCTCCGGCCTGGACGAGGGGTTGAATGGATCCTGTCCCGGCTGTAAGAGTAAGCTTCTTGCTGCGCCAGCGCTGTCTGAAGGAGTTCTCTGACCCGGCGGGTTTCAACAGCCGTTGGAGAGTCGCCGTCAATTGGGAGAGCCGCCAGCCGTGCTGCCGCGGCGACCATGTTTTCCAGCGGGTTAGCATAATGACCCGGTGGTATTGGCACATACTGAGGCGGGGCAGGGTTCACCCGGGGAGGCCCCATCACCTGTGGCTGAAAAGGTGTCCCAGCCCCGGGCACTATGACCTCCGGCGGGTTACTAGACCCTGCACCTGGCGTGTTGAAGAGGTTTCGAGGATCGTAGATCGGAGGGAGTCGAGATTGGGCCTTTTGATGCCTCCTTCTCCTGACCTCATTGGACGCATTCTGATCCATCGTGAGCCGGAAGGACTGCGCTTGAATCAACTGAGTCTGGGCGTCGAGAGCCGCCCTCTCCGCAGCCATCCTGATCCCTTCCGCTGCCAGATCCTCCTTGGCTTTCACTAGATCTAACTTTAACTGCGCCACCTCCGCGTCATGCTGAGCTTGATCCGCCGGGTCAACCGTGGCAGTCAACAGGGCCGTCATCTTGTCCGTGAGATCCATCAGCACCTGAGCCGGCGAGGGCACCGGATTTCTTGACCCGGCGGCAGGGTTTTGAACAGGCTGTGCACCGGCCATGAAGATTCCAACCCGGCTCGGCGGCTCAAAAGGGTCCGGAATACTGTCACCATCGGAACAGCCCCTGAGCCTGCCATCTTGAAGTTGATACAACGAGTTTGACTCATCTGTGGACGACTCGCCCTCAGAGCCGGCGGCCGTCTCATCACCAGATCCAGACCCTACAGAGAGTCCTTCATGGATACATCCCACAAAAGCATGCTTCAAGGCAGGTAGGGCCCGGGCGGGTCGTGCGCGCTGAGCCGTCTCGATGAGATCGGCGCAGAGATCCGGCTCAGGGCCCGGCTCACCAATCTTGCCAATGAAGACCTGAATTCCGCCGAAGGGGACCCGGTACCCGTACTCAATTGAGCCGGCGTCGGGGCCCCAGTTTGCATCATCGATGTAGAGCTTGCCGCGACGACTCTTGGTCATCCGGCCCACAGCGTATCCCTTGAGCCCTTCGAACCTGCCCTTCAAGAACTCAAATCCACCGTGCGCTGGCCCCACGGTGGGCGCCAACTGTCGTGGAATTGTCACGGCAGATGTCCTCGAGCTAGGACTTAGTCGTGGAGCCATCGCAACTAGGAAGCTTAAAGGGGTTAAGCGGGACAAGGAACACGAGGGTTACACTGGTTCGGCCCCTTACGGTGAAGGTAAAAGCCTACGTCCAGTTGAGGTGGTATTGATTAGGGTTTCGATGAGCAGGGAGCTTGATTGCTATGCCTGTCTCTCGATCAGATCTTTCTTGTCCTGAACCGCCGCCGGGTCGTCCCTTTATATAGAGAGGTTGACGCCAGCGGCTCTCAGAGTCCCGGCCGGCTCATAACAGTGTCCGACGCGGTCTCTTATCTATTCTTGCCTTACACTACAAGTTTTACCCTAACGGCAGCTAATGCTACGGGCCTTAAGCCATCTCCGGGTCTTGGGCCCGTTATTGACCCGTCGTCTTCATCTCTGGTACTGGGCTTCGTGTAGTAACCATCATGAGTAACCCGGCCCCTCCTGGGCGGGTGATTCCAACGGCTATATCCTCAACACCTCCCGATGAACAGGACCCCCGTTTCGACCGTAGCGCTCCAACACAAGTCTGTTTCCTCCGTTTTGCGGTACGCCACACCCCTCCTGATCAACAGGACCCCCGTTTCGACCGTAGGAGGTCCGTTTCCTCCGTTTTGCGGTACGCCAAACCCCTCCTGATGAACAGGATCCCGTTTCGAACATGGCCGGTCGAACACAAGGGTGTGGGTGAGTAGAGGGATGGCCTGGCCAGCGGTGGGAGTAGTAGGGGGCGGTGAGGACTCCGCGACATAACAGCCGGCCACGGGAGGCAGGAGCACGCGGCATGACCGTCGCTGGTTTGGGCGGCTGGAGCAAGAAGACCAGAGGTTGAAGAAGCACTACAGCCGTTGGATGGACATCGTACAGTCACTGGAGCTAGAATCGTGCATGTTGACTAAGTTGACAAAGCCCTTCGTCCCCGTCAACTTAGTAGGCCAACAAGTCAGCCTGCCACTATACTGGGTCCCAGCTAGCAGGGGGAGTATTCATTTTTTTGTGCATAATAAGGAGGCACTTCCTTGCGTGCGAAGATATAGCTGGTGGGTCCAAGTTGTTAGCGGCGGTAACATTTTTTCGCGAAATACAGAGGCCCTTTCGGTGGGTCCCAGATGTCAGGTGGAGGAATCATTATTTTGCGCGTAATAAGGAGGCATTTCCTTGCGTGCGGCCGTGGACCCAGCTGTCAGCCTCTCCACGTACAGTCCACTTCAGATGCATGTCGGTCGTTAACCACGTTGACCAGGCTGTGCCAAGAGCACCAGGGCGGTGGATGATGGCGAGGCCTAGGAAGGGAACAACACGGAGGAAGGGAAGACTCGGCAGTTGTTTCCCACGTGGAGGGGAGTACGACTATACGAGGGTTTACTGGTTCGTCTGCCGTCGCCGGAGAATAACAGCAGGTGTGGGTGAGTAGAGGGATGGCTAGGCTAGCGATGGGAGTACGATGGGGCGGTGAGGCCTGCGTGGCAGCACAGCCGGCCGTGGGGAGGAGAGAGCAGGCAGTCTCGCCGGCGCTTGTTTGAGCGGCTGGAGCAGGAAGAGCAAAGATTGAAGAAGCACGACGGCCGTTGGATGGACATCCAACAGTCACTGCTTGTGCGTCAACCTTTTGTTTTAGGAAAGCCTCAAAGCTGTGGAAAACATCATACAGCCCATCTGCCATTATTTCTAATAATTTACAGCCCATTTGCTATTTCTTAAGGTTTTTATTAGAGCCCATATTCTTTTTGTTAGCATTACAGCCCATATTGTGGCCACGGTTAAAAAATTATATGAAATTTTGCATATTTCGGTGCGGTCCAAACTGTTTTTAATCCCGAAATTTCGAGTCACATTCAAACTGATTTTAAAAATAAATGTATATCAATATAAAATCCAACAAATTGTCCACACATAAAAATCAATGCAATTTAAAATCTCGAAATGAAAAAAAAGAAATTTGAAACTAATTGCCGGTTTGATATGTTTTAAAAATGTATAGCCCATTTCTCATTACTGATAGGCCATTTTCTCGGCCAGCCGAATGAAGCTCTCCTCGTCTTGAAAGATTTGAAGCCAATAGGCCTGACAAAGCGACTTACTTGGCAAATCGCAAAGAAACTGGGTTGTGGCCGTGGACCCAGCTGTCAGCCTCTCCACGTACAGTACTCTTCCGATGGAAGTCGGTCGTTGACCACATTGACCACGCCGCGCTGAGAGCACCAAGGCGGTGGACGACGGCGAGGCCTAGGAAGGGGACGACGCGAAGCCGGGGAAGACGTGGCAGTGGATGCCCACTCGGAGAGGAGTACAAGGGTTCGCTGGTTCGGCTGCGGTGTGAGGCTGCCGTTGCCGTAGAATAACAGGGGGTGTGGGTGAGTGGAGGGATGGCCTGGCCAGCGGTGGGAGTAGTATGGGGGCGGTGAGGCCTCCGCGGCAGCACAGCTGGCCACGGGAGGCAGGAGCAGGCGGCACGCCCGGTGCTGCTTTGGGCGGCTGGAGCAAGAAGACCAGAGGTTGAAGAAGCACTAAGGCCGTTGGATGGACATCGTACGGTCACTGGAGCTAGAATCGTTCATATTGACTAAGTTGACAAAGCCCTCCGTCCCCGTCAACTTAGTAGGCCCACAAGTCAGCCTCCCACTATGGTGGGTCCCAGCTGGCAGGGGGTATTCATTTTTTTGTGCGCAATAAGGAGTCACTTCCTTGTGTGTGAAGATATAGTTGATGGGTCCAACCTGTCAGCGGAGGGAACGTTTTTTTCTGCGAAATACAGAGGCCCTTCTGGCGGGTCCCAGATGTGAGGTGGGGGAATCATTATTTTGCGCGTAATAAGGAGGCATTTCCTTGTGTCCGGCCGTGGACCCAGCTGTCAGCCTCTCCACGTACAGTCCACTTCCGATGGACGTCATTCGTTGACCACGTTGACCACGCCGCGCCGAGAGCACCAGGGCGGTGGACGACGGCCAGGCCTATGAAGGGAACGACACGGAGCCGGGGAAGACACGGCAGTGGCTGCCCACGCGGTGGAGAGTACGAGGGTTGACTGGTTCGGCTGCCGTCGCCGAAAAATAATAGGAGGTGTGGGTGAGTAGAGGGATGATGGGGCCATGAGGCCTGCCCGGCAGCACAGCCGGCCATGGGAGGCGGGAGCAAGCGGTTCCGACGGCGCTGGTTTGGGCGGCTGGGGCAGGAAGATCAGAGACTGAAGAAGCACGATTGTCGTTAGATTGACATCTAACGGTCTGACGCTCGTAGAGTCAATTGTTGACTAAGTTTCTTTTTTGATAAACCTTGTGTATGCATGAACTTAGTAGGACCACAAGTCAGCCTCCAAATCTGTGGCAGACAACATAGAGCCCATTTGCTATTTTTTAATAATTTGCAGCCCATTTGCTAATTCTTAAGTAATTTATTACAGCCCATTTTCTGCCCAGGACCAAGGTCAAAAAGTTCAACCTTATTTTGCATATTTCGGTGGAGTCCGAACTTTTGTAATCCCAAAATGATAAACATTTTTTAAGAACTTATTGATTTGCCAAAAAAAGCAAAATAAGACGTGGGACAATTGAGTTGGTTTAAGGGAAAACCAGTTGTAAAAACATCAGCGCTGGGAGGGAAAACAACAACAAAAATAAGGATGTAAATATGAAAAGTGAATTTTATGTATTTTCAATATAATGATACGTCTATATGAACTAGTAAAACTATAGGTAGAGATTAGAAAACGGATGTAGCACATGCATTTCAAGAGGAAAATAGAACTGGGTTGTGTGTTTGATTCAGTAAAAAAAGTGCATGCGGATGTTATAAGACAAAATATAACTAACGCTGGAGGGCCAGAGGCCAGTAGATACCTGCTGGATCTTTGTGCCCCGTTGTCGTCATGGGCTGGGCCTGTTAAAAACAAAACCAAGCCTGGGCAGTCTACAGCCCAGTTGAAACTTGCTCGACCTGAAAAACCAATATACGTGCTCAATAAACGAGAGAATTTTGCAAGTACAGACTGATAACTGGGATGCAGCAGGGATATTTTTTTTCATTGTGATAATAAGAGCATGCACTTGTTTCGAGAAATTTGGAGAACTGGGAATTCGAACGGCAGATGCTTATGCTACCCATCAAATAAAAATCAGGTGCCTGAAAATTCGTTTCGAAACAAATGACTCAGCTTTATATCCACGTCGACCCTTGGCATGATGGTTGGGAGCAAATGCCAAGTTCATACCAAAAGATCGTTAACAACAATACCAACTTGCGGACGACAAGGTAGTACAAGTACCAATACCAAACTAACTTATAATCTTTTTACTCCTGGCCCTAGTGTTCGTCTGGTAGAAAATCTTGCAGAGGACCAGCTCCCGCTCCTTCTCTTGCTCCAGGTCCCCGAGGTAGTACTGGTGCATCACCCAATTGGTCCTCTGCTGGTCAAAGTTCTTGTTGGTGTGCAGCACCAGAACCTTTTTGCTGCCCGTCTGCGGGCCGTTGACCATCACCGGCAAGGTATTGCCGGTGTTGTGCCACATCGCGTGCATGCCGCACTCCGACTGTATCTTGCGACGCGTCCACGTGCCCCTTTTGAACGCCCTGGAATTGCGCTGGAAGAAATGCTTGCTTAGGCCACTCAGTGTGATACCTGCAGTATTGTCGAATACATGTTTTAGTGTACGTAGTTGGCATTTTCATAACACCTTTGGCATGTTGCAGTCCCTTGTTTCACTTTTTATTAACTATCAGATTGTAATTGCTTCACCAGGTCTGCGTCTAAAATGAAAAATAGAGCTATAAACAAAGGAATATGTTTGTGCAAGTAGACGGCGGATCGGTGTCTTACCTGGAAGTTTCTCAGGATGGGTGTAGCATATGCCGTGCTCCCTGTCGATGGTTGGTATGAACAAATCGATGAGAGGGTGAGATCTCGCGCTGTCAGCACTCACTTTGGCCTCAAGGTGCTCGATCAGCTCCTGATCCGTGGGATCGAACTTGACGCCAGCCGGCAGCACCGGCCAATCCTTCTTCGACTTGCATGGGTTAATTCCAGTTATATGGTACTCAATGTATGATCAATCAACTGTTTTAAGTGAATGATGAAAGATTTCGACAGATAAGTGGTACTCCAAATCTGAAGTCCAGAATACCCGAACACGCCGCCGGGATTCTTGTGTCACCTCACGTGCAGCGTGTTGTCACGTCAATTCAATGTGTGGACATGATGAATAATTTGACCGACGTATACTAGTACTGCTACTGTACTACTTACTAGTCGTATTTAGTGTCACATTTTAACCATAGGTTTAACTAACAAGTACACACTTGAAGCCTAAGTGATATATATATATATATATATATATATATATATACTGCATAGCATCTCCATCATCATTATCAGTACATCCTGCGTAGGTGAGTTAGGATGCACTTGATCCCAGAAAGGTATCTATCCTTCAAACCAGAGGAGTGCTTCAAACTAACAACAGTACATAATATCCAACAAAAGAGGGTCGTGCTACAGCAGCAGAATACATGGCTCAGTCTACATATCAGTCCGAATCAAGTTGTGCATATTTGTTGTTGGCATGAACCACATCGCCGCATGTCGGGTTTGCAAAAGCCATCCATCGCATGGAAGCTTGATGCCTTTCACACACTGAAGATTATCTTGCAACAAGCTGTGTCGACGAATCTCTGGATATGGTGATTCATGAAACCCATGGTATGATGTGTAAACACAGTCCCCCCTGGCGAATGGAAGTTGCATAGCACGGTAATCATCGTCGGTGATATGATCGATGATTGGTTGGATGATCGGATAATTGAGCTCGAGGAACATGGAGTGGTTGCCGAGGCTGTAAACCCGCCTCCAGTTGAATACGCCTGGCCCAACGGAGCTGGGATCTTTCTCGAACACGAAGCAGCCATAGCCATCAATGTCACAAACGCCCCAGGCATTGTACTATATGTGGTTTGATGAAATGGTTTGGTCAATTTGGTACGTGCAAATGAGCATCAAATGACCACCGTCAGCTGAACGAGCGATAAACCACCACCCATCGGCTGGTATGATTCCAGGTCCTGGAATCATGAAGGCCGGCGCATTTCCGTCTGCTGCAACAATTCAAATTGGAGACCAAAGGGATAAAAATAAACAATCACGTTCAGTGTATGTGTGGAATTAAGATTATTATAACAGTGACACATATCATAGACAGAGAATTGCAATGCCGTGGTCATAATCATACCCCAAGTTAAAAAATAAGCCAATGGCTTTCATATTCTAGCAATATATCATGGTTCAAACATCATGTAACAATGAGAGGAAAACAGATATGACAGGGCCAACTCATATTCTACCATAGCACTTACTACAGTTATCATATCAACTCTAAGCAATAACATGCGTTGTTATAAAAATCCTGGCAATGAGAGTAACATATAGCAATCATGAGGTTATACTCATAATATCTATTCTAACAATCATTAGATACCAATTGTTCTTATATCAACTCTAACAATAACATGTGTGGTCATAAAAATCTAGGAAATGAGAGGAACATATAGCAATGATGTGGTTACAGACATACTATATATTCTAAATTTGTAACAATGAACAGGCAGTCGTATTCTTAAGGTAAAGATGAGATGAGATAGAACAATTACACGGCGATAGATTCCACCAGTATAGGCAGCCAATCTGTGGGTCGACCGCATAAACGATGCCATCATGCACTATAGCATCAGACAGAAGTGTTAGGTGAAGAGGATCGACGATGAGCCATAACCATGTATGGCGACCGGATTCCAGATAGACTAATCCCATGTTGAAAACGGCAATGAGCTTGTAATCCATGTAGTCTTCTGATGGTGTGGGCACTTCGTAGATTACAACCTTCAGCAAACAGAGGTCGAGCCAAAAGCTCGACGCGTCTCGTGCGTAGTAGGCAGGTGTGTCCGGCGGGCCGCGAGGCTCGATGGCGGCGGTATCCAAAGATGGAAGGGTGATCTCTCGCTGGGTGTAGATATCCACGAGACGCCACAGACTACCGGATTGGTGGATGAGGACGATCCAGTTGGCCTTCATGCCCGCCCAGTAGTGGCCGCGCATGAAGGGCAGGTGGACGGGTAGTGGTAGCATGTCGAGGGGCACCACAGCAACCTCCGTAGGTTCATCAAGTCGGTGTCTGGGCCACCTGTGAGGATCGGGCATCAGCAAGCAGGGTGTCTTGAAAAGAGCCGGCCGGTTGCAGACGAGTAGACGGTACAAAGACACCGAGCATGCGGCCAGACGGACGGTGCTGAGTAGGTCCATACGATTACAGATCTCCTCCAAGAGAACATCAGGGAGGGAATTCCAATCGCGGCTCTGCGTGTCAGTCAGTTCTGCCATTGGGGTTTTCGGTGCCTGCGAGCCAGCGGGGAAGTGGATTCGGGCGGGCGAGCGACGAAGCTTCTCCTCATGTGGCCGAGCAGTGAGCGGGGGGGTATGGTACGCGCGAGCTACCAAGGAAGATAGCGCGGGCGGGCGAGCAGTGAGCGGGGGGTAATGGTGTGTGGCCGACGATGGGGAAGAGAGGAGGAAGAATAAGAGAGGAGGAAGAAGAGTGGAAGACGGGGAAGAAAGTGCATTAAATCTCAATTCTACTACTACTACCAGGATATACCGTCCTTCGGAGTGTAAATAGTTACACCGATGACATGTGGGTCTACCACAAGAGGGCCCATATGTCAGTTAATGGAGGACAGAAGCGTGCTCTACTGGCAAACATGATGGCAGTACTGGGTAAGGCTGATTTAGTAACACCAACACGCTGGTTCAGCTTATTAATTAAGTGTCCCATCTGCTGCAGCGTGTATTGTCACTTCACTGCGAAGACTAGTTGAATAGTTCTCTCTGACCGAGATGAGGAATAATGGATCGCGAAGACTTCCTTTCTACATTATCCCTATGCCTCTATGCTCACTTCACTCATTTTGCTCCGTACGTAGTCACTTGTTGAAATCTCTAGAAAGACAAATACTTCGTATTTGGGAACAGAGGGAGGATTTTACTCCATATTTGGGAACAGAGTGAGGATTTTACTCCGTATTTGGGAACAAATGGAGTATCACCATATGGAGGGAACAGAGGAAGCTTGAAATATGAACATGTCAATGGGAGGGAGTAAGCCCCATGCATGTATGCATGCATGCAACATGCAACACTCACACGTACACATGGACGCACGCAACACTCACGCACCCATGCGGCACACAGCACGACGCAACACACACGCTCACGCTCAAGTGCTCAACCTACTCCCTACGTCCGTCAAAGACTGTACATTTAGAGATTTACACATTGACCAGGGCATAATTAACGCCCAAAAGTTATGTGTGCATGCGACCATTGAGAGAAGAAGATTAAATGAAGGTCGTTGCATGCTGTAATTAAGGATAGACATGTAGCCTATACCTAGAGCACAAGTTGGTGCATTAGTCAATCAATATCGATTTAGATTAAAGGCTAAATGCATTGGAAGTGTAGATGTACTACACTCTTTGTTTTCTAGCTGATTTCTTTGCTCTGCCAACTGGCAGGTGGGACCCAGAAACCAGGTGAAAATTTAACCAGAGCCAACAAAGTGCCATGTCGACTATGTGGCCGGTCAGTAGGGTGCAATACGGTGCTCTACGATGAGCTAGTGATTGTATAATCACCGCAAAACTATATATAGTGATCGTAAAGAGCGTATTGTTACATACGTTGACCTCCAGTGTATTTTTCTTGTTTCAAATTAAGCCATATTAACCGGAAAGGATGCAGTATGGACTAGTACTAGTACTGCTTTGATGTGTCCCGTCAACTCACCGAACGAGGAGAAGCTTGCTTACTATGCCTCTCCCTCGCCCACGCGCGCGGTGGTTCGCAGGACGAGGAGAGGGTTTTGACTACAGCGCGCCCTCTCCCTCTCCCTCGCCCTCGCCCTCGCGGTGGACGTGCAGCAGTTCAATCGGTGTCAGATTACTAGAAGCATAATGTGTCCTGTAGTATCATCATTGTTGGACCTTCCGAAGAGGCGAAGAGCAAGTGCAAGGTTCACACGAGTACGAACTGTTGAACCTCCCAAAGAGGCAAAGAGCCAAGCGCAAGGTTTTATAGGAGTTGTCGTCCTAGTAGGAGTGTACTACAACTATAGCGAACGATGCTACTGTATGATGCCGCCACGTCACGTATATCCAAAGCTGTGCCACCTTTTTTTCTCAAAGAGCGTGTTGGAGCCCGTGCAACAACCACACAAGTTGCACGTACACATAACACATTTACTAGTAATAAATTCTAAAGGACAAATGCCAGTATGCCACACAAGTTCATCTCCAATTCATGTGATAAATTTGTGCACGACTAGTCTACATATATTCACAGCGCTACCGTTCACAATTTACGTACTCCACTTACACGTTATAGATGGGCTACATGTCCTCCTCCAGGTTCCAGTCCCAGGTGTTCTTCATGGATGGCACGATCCATAGCGGTGGGCAACGGGAATCATTGTCGCAGCTTTCTAGTCCGGTTCCACATGATGGAGACTCATCCAAGCTGAAGCGGCATAAATCAGGGGTAGCGTGTCCCAGCATGTCGTTCATCCGGCGGTGTGCACGGAAGACACAACCATGCTTCATGAACGGCAGGCCTTCCGTGTCGTGCACGGAAGGTGGCATCCGCTTCACAATGGGGTAGCTGTCCCCAATGAAAAGCGAGTACTCTCCAAGAGTGTTCCTCGGCACCCACGTAGCATCATGGGGGTCGAACTTGGTGCCGTTCATCTGGTACACGCGGCATCTCAGATCTGGACACATGGTGACATACATAGTCAAGGTCCATGCATAATAATGTTGTGCTCAAATATGGCGGTCAGTAATACTGTGCAGCAAATAGTACTACTCCGGTATAGAGGAAGTAAAATAACCGGCTTATTATATATAGCCACTGTTGGCTACATGGATGAGATAGTAAGACATGGAAAAACAAAAATGGTGGCAGCTAGTGGGTTCAAGTCTTCAAGGGCCTAGCTAGCTATACGCGTCCTCCAAGGTAAAAAGTACTCCTACTAGTACATAAGTAGAGTACTAGTACAACAATGAAAGAGAAGGCGAGAGGGTTAAAAAATGGAATACCTGGGTAGATGGTGACGGTCCGATCGTGGTAGATTGTGTGACCATGTTGCACATCAGTGGTACCATGGGTAACGACTGCTAAGATAGTTGATCCCAATATGCCAAAGTCAGCTACAAGGTTCTAGGTTAGACCGAATCGCAAATGCAAATGCACATCCAGGATCGGCGATCTTATGTTGATCGCAGGATGACTGGTCCCTGCAAAATAATGGAGTACCGTTAGGGATGCAAATGATGGTTTGTGCATTCCGTTTGTAATCTCCCGAACCGTAGGATGGCAACCAGATGAAACAAGTCCCCTGGCTTGTCACCGCGAAGATCCGGCCTAGATGGCACACGGCGTCTTTGAACGTGTAGGGGTACAAATCTGCCGCCGCCAACATGCGCCAGCCTCTGCCGTTACTGCCTCTTGCATTGATGCCAATCCTTATGTCAAACACCGCAATGAGATAGTAATCGTCATAGCCGTGTCGCTTTGTCGGCGGGTCCGTAATTGCTATCTTCTTCAATCTCATGTAGGCATCATCATACGTATTCAAGCCCAGCCAGCCCGGAAGGCCGATCCCAATGGTGGAGAAGGGGTCTACCGGAACGGCCGCACTGCTATGGATGTTGAGCAAAATGATGGTGGTATCCGGCCGGAGGTATGCAAGCCAATCTTCATTGGCACCGACCCAGACCTATATATAAGATGGTGGGCAGCGGAGAAATTACGGGATGGAAATGGAATAACTAAGTACTACATGATCAAACTCCATTACTGACCTGCTCATCGGACAAAATCCGACTACCTCTTAACATCGGCAACTCTAGCGGAGTCAACGTGCAACCATGGCCAGGGAGCGGTGGACTGTTCGAAGGATTGTCCCATAGAAGAACCTTCTCCTCGAGGACGCATGGAAGACCAACAAGCATGGCCTTTTCCCAAGCCATTTTAAGCACCGTCTTGAAATAGTTGGTGCAGGAAGCACCTAGTCTTGCGGCGGTGAGGACGTCGGAGCGGCATGCGATTTCTCCCAAAGGATCGTCGTCTAAGGTCTCCCAGCCCCGACGAGGAGGAGAACCGTCTGGCGAATCCATGGGAGCAGCGACGAACTGCCTTCTCTTCGGGGGGAGGGGAACTGGCGAGGAGGAGATAAGAGTGTAGTAACCGCAGGGCCTCGTCCCTTCCAACTGTAGATCGTTCCTTCCAACTGTAGAGAAGGGGTGAGGCTATTATTTACTACTAGTACTAGCATTATGGGACGTTATGGGATTGCATTATACTGTAAATAATAGCACTAGTAAGAAATTTTTGGCACTAGCTAGTAGTTTTTGGCGTGGATTAAGAAATTTTGGGTATGTTTTTGCTATTTTTTCTACACGCCAACTAGTGTCAAAAAACGTCTTACATTATGTGACGGAGGAGTACGTACTCGTACTGTAGCAGTACTAGTACTACTTTCTCAACTAGTAGTGTGAGGGTACTACTAGTGCTATGTACTGTACTTCTAGTATAGTGCACCAGTTTTGAACTCTTGAATCTCAGGGCCAAGGAGCTACAGTTGGAAGTGGAGGGTACTACTGTTCTCTAGAACCATCGCTGTACTAATGCAGGGAAAGTACACCTATGTAGTGGCCTAGTGGGTACTCTCAGTGCTCTATCCAGCCGCTCCTCTCACATAGCTGGCCTACTCAGCCGCTCCTCTCAGGCACACACTAGCAGCCTGTTTATCAGCGACGGTTACTGCGGGGGCAGAACATTTGAGTTATTTGATACAGCGAGACTAGGCTTTTCGCTTCCATTTGTGGAGGTGTAATGGATCTCGTCGAACTTTGTTAGTAGTTCCTTCTTTATGAATGAGATGAACAAAGCTTTTGCCTCCGTTTAAAAAAAACACGTCAAGAGGAATTTCTTTTATAGTAGAGACGATAATGGAGTGAAGTCCATGCATGCAACGCCACAAGCTACAGAGTAGTAGTAGAGCACTTTACGTACAGAGCCATATTGCACAGTTCCCAATGCCCCGCCAGGCTTTTCCGGCTCCTCGGGCTTAATTGGGAGGCGCTAGTTTAAATATGCTACTAGCTGATGAGGAAGCTGTAAGCGAGGTGCGGCTAGGGCGAGCACGCGAGCCACGCCATGCTGGGAAGGAAAACCCGTTCACGTGGCTAGGCTATCCAGTGCACCTAGATTGTGGTGCCGCACGTCCGTTTGACTTCAAAACTCAAACTACCCGTGTAAAATATTGGCTCGCAGCGAAGTTACTATTTAAAAAAAGGTCGCCGTGCGTTCGGCCGGGATCGAACCCACAAAACGAGGTATACACTCCCGCGACCAGTAGTAGTACTCGTTGGAGTACAACGCAACCTAGAATCGCCTTTTGTCACTAGTAGTACATTGTTCCTTACAAGAAACCCCTAATAATGCAAGAAACCACTAATAATGCCAAGAAACTACTACCACTTGCATACATGGCAGACTTAAGATAAGACTACCTTATCAACCATTGTACATGCTCTTACCAACCAGCCCTACCAAGAAACGACTACTCTTCAAAGTGCTGTTATAGGCACGTTTCAACCCATGGCCCTGTTTGGATACATTTGTTGTCAATCTAACCCTGCCATCCAAACACCACTTTGGTTAGAGTTAGTTTAGGGTTAGAATCTAACATGTGACTTAGAGTATCCAAATAGGGCCCGTGTCCCCCATTAAGTCAACGCCTTCTATTTGACCGGGCGTTATGAATTGTGGGACCTACATGTCAGTCTGCACAAAAATCCCGAGTGACCTCCTACCTCCTGCCCATCCACCTAGTCATCCTCGGCCATGGGACGCAGCTACCGCCGCCGGCAGAAGGCGAGGTCAAAACCGTCGGCGGTGCGGAGCCCATCTTGCGGCTGCCTGGATGCCAGCTCCGTCCGGTGCTCGCGGCCGCTAGCTAGCCAAGATAGCTCCATCCAGCTGCTTGTCTGCAAGGTTTTCTAGCTAGATTGGCACGGCAGCGCGGCGGCTTGCTCGCGCGTGCCGCGCTAAGGCCAGCCATCTAGCTCGAGCGAAGGCCAGCGCGGCGGCTTGCTTGCTCGTGAGTCACGCTCGAGCCAGCCTGCCAACCCGTGCGGAGGCCAGCGCGGCGTCCGGCCCGTCCGGTGGAGCGGCGGCCAACTCGCTCATCACCAGCGCCACTGACGAACACGCATCAGCACTGTTTGAAGTAATGTTCAGGAAAAATAATGATTTGAGGGGGAATAATAGGATAGAAGGTCAGATGTGGGTCCCTCGTGTCAACGGTCAAACAAAATGTGTTGGTTTAAGCTGCCTCGTCAGCACGGATGTGTGAGCCAACCCTGTCATAAATGGTTTTAAACTAACCTAATCGGTAGGTAGTAGTTTTGGGCGTGGATTAAGAAATTTTGGGTATGTTTTTGCTATTTTTTGTAGAATAGATTCTTCCTAGGGCTGGTTGAAAGTGGTAGTTTTTTGTTAAATACTCTACATATTGTAAGTAGGAGTGAAAGTTAAGCTTTGGAACCCAATAAGGAAGGCTAGTTACATAGTGCATATGTGTACATGATTGAAAGTAAATATCAACCATGAGTGACTAATATCTTGATGGAAAACTCGAAACTATGGAATACTAGGGAAAAAAATTGCATGGTTGGAAATACTAGCAATGCTTATGTGCGTTGCAACGAATCATAATTAGAATAATACTTATTCACAAACTTGATACAAAACACTCTAATTTTGATATACATATATCACTAGAGATATATTATGTTTCAATCAGAATATATTCCTTGGGCTGTTTTGGTGAGGTCAGGGAGGGATGTGGTTGGTTTTAAGATACTAAATATGGGTTTTTCTACAAATTGGTAGACAAGTGGGATGATGTAGATCTAATGGTCACAAATGACGGATGGCAGACACACCATCATCACCAACTTAGTCTTCTGTAGGAGTACTAGCAAGATCCGTGCATTGCACGGAACATCAAGATGCATTTTTTTATAAAAACACTCGCTGTGATTGACCCATACGGGAGTAATCCCATGTGTAAAAACTAATGATATCTTGAGAAATAGGAGATAAGGTGAAGAGGAGTGGGGCGTGGTGGTGATTGGTGGTCGGACTGAGCGGGGGCATGGGGATTGATGACGCCGGCAGCGGCCACCAAGCGAGTTTGTTCCAGAGGCTTCCTTTCTTAATTGCTCAACAATGAGGTTGAAGGATGAACGAGGGAAGGCCTTGTCTGCAAATGTGGAGAGGGGTGCAGGTATCTTTTAGTTTAATTTCCATCAGTCAGATATAGATCGGACGGTCTATATTGCAAGATGGCATGCTTACCATCATCACCACCTCGGTTTTTTATAAGAGAAGAAATATAAGTATGGAGATACAAATGTATTATTGATACTTGTTTCCGTAAACTAGCATCTACATTCTATTCAACGCCTCAGCATGTGAGGCCTTAGCACAATGACTTCTCAACTGTGTAAAACAAAGGTTTTCCCGTCCTCGATAAGGAGGGGGTGACGGTGGCGCGCTTTTTGGCTTGCTCTAGTCCTAGTAGTCATACTAGGTGGTCTAAGCACGTGTAGATTTATTCCTTTTCATGTCTCGTGTTCGCCGTACTGCCACGACTGTTGATGAATAGACGGTAAGTTATTCACGGGGAAACCCTTGTTGAGCGTGTTTGCGAGAGAGAGAGAGAGACAGTGTGCATGTGTGATATGTCTAGAGACTGAGGCAATGATAACAGATTCTTTGTGTCTATGTGTGTGGAGGATAGAGAGAGACATGTACATGGGGCTTTGTGTTGTGTAACATGGAGACACATATACATAATTAGAGAGTGAGTGTGCGAGATACACATGCAGGCATCGGGAGAGATGAGGATCCAGATTAATGGGTGTTTGTGCGTGTCTGTGTGTGTTTGTGCGCGCGTTTGTGCGTGAGAGGGAGTGTGTGTATGTGGAGTAGAGAGACCACTAATGATGTAAACCTAGTATAAGGGAAGGGGGAATGGTGTGACATGTGTAGTAGTGGGATAGCATGGGTGCGGGCGGGAGGAGCAGACTATTTGGAAGAGACATCGACTGTGTGTGGGAGAGGGGTGTGTGAGAGAGAGAGAGAGAGAGCTAGCGACGGAGAGAGAGAGAGAGAGAGAGAGAGAGAGAGAGAGAGAGAGAGAGAGAGAGAGAGAGAGGAAGAGAGGGGCCGAGAGAGGGGGCGTTTGTGTCCATAAATGGCGTATAGATAGGGAGACAATGTTGATGTTGTTTGAAATTGGCCTATGTACGGAGACGCAAGGGAAGCGAGTCATCATGTGTGTGATAGGGACTTCATGAGAGATCTAGAATAGATGGTGTAGAGAACAATATGCGAGATCGAGAACGATGATACATTAGGGAGCTATGGAAAGAGTCACGACATATATGTATACAGGGAGGAGCTGGGGCGGGTCCGCATGTGGGAGAGATAGAAAGAGGAGAGTGGTGCATAAGGAGATAAAGTGTGCTTGTTTTGCAGTGGGGGTGGTGTGTGAGGTGAGTGTGCGAGAACCACATAACTAGGGAGATAGACGTTTGGGGGCGACGTTTTGTGTGTATGGGAAAGATACACTCTACATAGTGCGTGTGCTTGGGAAAGAGAGATGCCGGGAGACCTAGCTAGAGAGTGGGGGAAGAGATGTGTGCATGCCCAAGAGATAAAGTGATAGAGACCTATATTGGGGTCCGGACTTTAGAAGAGAGAGGGGTGTTAATGTGCTCGTGTGTTGGTGTTTGGGGGAGAGAACGACTTCTCTCTGTGTGTGGGGGGCGACGAGAGGGGGGTTGCTTCAGATAAAGAGTGAGGTGTCTATATTTGAGGGACTTTAGCGTAATTGAGATATACATGGTCAATAGTGTGTGCACTCAAGGTAGATCAATTTGTTTCACAGTTTGGACTATGAGATAACGATACTTTTGAACATGCGTGATATACTTTGATGTACCACAATTACAAACCTAAGATTGGAATTTTGGAATTCAACTCCATCATTAGCTTTTGTAATTCATTTAAACGAAGGTACATTTTTAAGCCGGGATTTCGTGATTTCAAATTCATATATCAAACCTAGAGATATACACATACGGGCATGTTCAAACTTTATAATCATCCACTTTATTCATACACATACACATTTTTGCTTTTGTCATCATATTTAGGATAAACACATTTGGAATTTCATTTGAATTGGACCATATGATGGTATTTGCTTGTAGTAGCTCAATGATCCATATTTGAATTGAATGGACAATCTAAGTTTCGAGTTGGAGACATTGATTTTCAAAACTTGCACTTTTTAAGCGTGCAAAACAAACAAATTCTCGGCCATGATATCATAGTCGGTCGTACAAGAGCAGAATATAATTTCAGGCACCAAAAGCTTTCAAACTTTCCGCTCACATCGAAATATCTCGCGCCGAAAGTTTAGCCCTGCGATATTCCTGTTTTACCCCTGCCACATGAACAGAAAAGGGCTGCTTTGGTAACTCCATTGTTTTCCCCTCTTTTCCCCCAACATTCTTCCCTGGAGCCCCTCCCCGACCCCCCCCCAACCACGGCAAGCCGCCGAATCTAGTCCTCCGCTGCAGCGGTGGACCTCACACCCTGACGGATCTACCTTCCGCACCTTGGAACCCCCAACTGCCAACTCACCACTTCACCGGAGCCGCTTCAGCGACTGGCTTGTACACCGCTCTAGATCTCCTTGACCGCCATCATGGTCCACCGCACCGGATCTACTTAACCGACGCCCTCGTCCACCACAGTGTAGGCCCTTCACTTACTCCCTCGTCCGTCCCTTCGCTGGCCCTTCATACAAGCCCTCGTCCGCCGCAACAGATCCGCCTCACCGAAAGCATTGTACAACACGCCCGCCGAAGCCTTCGTCCACTGCACTGGACCCGCTCCACGGACGCCATATTCAACTCCACCGGCCCTGCTTTACCGATGCCGCAGCCTCATCAGGTTATTTCGATCTGTACTCCTTTGGTTTTTCTATTTATCGTGCAACTGTTCACTTACCACAGATGAGCTTTCTTGTATGTCGACAGGCGCCGCAACCGTAGCACCGGAGCCGCGGATGTCGTTTATTTGCCACTTACATCCTTAGTTTCATCTTACCATTTTAATTTATTTTCGACTGATGCTGCTTCGAACCATTTAAATATAGCTTGCCATGCTCGGCAATAATTCATATGTCGTTTACCATGTAAGCTTACTGCCTGGATCATGCGATAACTATCTCTTACTTATGTCCAGCAGAAACCTTTCAGGATGCCGTTCGCACTAGGACACAATGTACAACCCCAGAATCTATTTGTGGAAGCAGTGCGCCATCCATGTTACCATATGGTAGTGGTTCAGAGGCAGCACCGCTGGAGAGCAGTCTGAGCACAGATATTATAGTTCTTGAGGCTCTACTAGAGGCAGAAAGAGATAGTGTGGCTGCCATGAATGAGGTAATCTCGATCTTGAAGCTGGAAATTATGCAATTAGTTGCACGCATTGTGCAAGCAACCCAAGAATTGGAGGAAGTAAGAATGTTGCATTTGAGGAGGAGGTCCTGCTGCTTCTGCTATCTGAAGCCCAGGGTAATCCCACTTCTTCTTTAGATAGCAGTTGAAATTGTCATTAGATTATTGTACTTGCATGTTGTGTCATGTCTCTGAATGGATTATGTTGTAAGACCCCCTATGTTGTCCATGTGTTGTAATGATCCGAATTTTTTAGGCGAGGTAATCCTTAGTACTTGTATGATTGACATAAGGTGAATTGTTTTTCGTGTGAGCATATTGTATTGGATGAAATAACTGTTTGACTCAAAGTGTATCCAACCTACTGAATTCGAAGATCACGGCATTTCTAAATCATAATCATATATAAAGGTGGAATAAATCTTTGTTGTGGTTTTGAAGAAATAAATAACAAAACGTAGAATTATCTGTGGATATTCGTAATCGAATAAAAATTGGATTTGGATTTAGTTGCCAGGGCCCAGGGCAAACGTGAATGCTAATTCTCCAAAGTTTTGAACGAAGCGGCTAAACACCCACTATCATTTGTGGGCTGCCCGAAGAAAGTGTTTGCGAGATGGAAATTACTGTCTACCCCTGACACTTGACATCCGTATCGACCGGATTTACACTTCTGTCGATAGGGGTAGACTAGTAACTTCAATCATACGTGACACGACGGCCTCTGAGCCCATTCAGACACGGTGGGCGCCAAACATGGGCGGCAAAACACATTTGATTCAAGCTCGTCCGAAAGACATGTGTCTCTCCCTCCATTTTCCCATTCATCCATGGTGGGCGGCAAAACAAACTCTCCTCGTCTGAAATTGATGTAAGCTAATATTTTAAATAGGGGCAGATGTGTAATTTCCCTCAGACGTGACACAACCGCCCTACCTATCAGCCCCATTCATACACCGTGGGCGCCAACCGTGGGCGGCAAAACACCCTCTCCTCGCCCGAAATCGTTACCGGCAAATATTTGGGAGATGCGAGATTACCGTCCTATCCCCAACCGACGTGATGTCCGGAATTTTAAACGGGGGATAAGTTCGTAACTTTCCCACATTTCAGACAAGCGCGTCCCAAAGTTTGAGATCCCCCCTCCCCCTCCATTTCCCCATTCATACACCGTCGGCGCCACGACAACCTCCCCACTGCGGCCAGCCTCCTCCATCCGCCACCCCATCCTCCACCTTGCCGGAGCCGCTACCCCTACCCCGTCGTCCACTGCAAGAGATGGACGTCTCTCATCCACGGCGCCGGACCAGGATCCTTTCATCGCGTCGTCTCGCTTCATCGGCGCGGTCGTCCACTTTGTCGTTGCCGCTCCTACGACCGCCTCGTCCATGGCAACAGGATTTATCCCCCAACCCGGCCGTCTGCCATCTAAAGTCTTCTTCCCCGCCGCCGACAACCATTGCACCCGCAGCACCCTCAACGTATCAGCAGGGGCCTACACGGTGTCGCAAGAGAGGTGGTACTCTTCCATATGTGCTTAATTTATTGATCTCACCTGGAAAATAGATCTTAAATTGTTTACTGTACTTTTCTTGTCCGTACCAAATCGTAGTGGCTAGTTGAATGCAAACATTGGTTGCGAAGTAGTTTTGTCCGGTTTGCACCTTCAGATCCGCCATGTCATGGTCACTATACTCGTAAAGCTTATGGTTTCCCCCTTTATATCCACTACCATCATCGTAGGTGCTTCTCTGCTTCGTGCCGTGCTAGCACTGCTCCTCAAGACCTCAACCCATCAAGCGAAAGAACATGCCACTCATAATTCCAAAGCTTACGTGTTGAAATACGAATCTGATATGATGCTCATATTACTAAAACAGAGAATGTTTAATTGGTCACCTAATGTTCCTATATTCATTTCAAAAAGCATGTGCGCCACCCACTGGTCCAGCTAGTTCCACTTTCCTGATTTTACTCTTGATGCTTAGGGTTTTCCCCTTTTATCTACTCTACTATGATCTGCATAGGTGCTTTCTATCATACTAGCATTAATCCACCCTTCAAGCTAAACAACACAACACTCAAAATTCCAAAGCTTAGTTGTTCAAATATGATTGTGATATGATACTGATATTAGTTAACAGACACATTTAATTGGTTAGCTAAAGGTCCCACTTGAGTTTCCAAATGCATGTCGCGACATATAGAGAGACAGCAGAATTGCATTTCTTTGTCACTTGTTGACTGTACTTTCTTGTTCATTCCAAATCTTAGTTGTTATTTCAAAGCAAATATCGGTTGCTAACTACCCTTTGCGCGGTTTGCAGCTTCAGATCTGCCATCCCACTGCCACGGTCAACACTATACTCATCATGCTTACGGTTTCCCCATTTTATGATGACCATGATCAGCCTACGTGGTTCGTGTCGTAATAGCACTGCTCCACCCATCGAGCTAAACAAGCTTAGTTGTACAAATTCAAATCTGATATTATGCTGATATTAGTAAAACTGAGAGATGTTTAATTGGTCAGCTAAATGTTCCTACTTTAGTTTCGAAATGCATGTGAGCCACATATGGAGAGACCGGAAAGAATAGTATTTCTCTGTGCGCTCTGGTTCATCATGGGTGGCCAACCGACATTGTATAGAAAGACTTGTAATATCTTCAATCTGCTTGCTCTTCTGCTCTTCTTTAAGATGATCCTCTTCTCTTGCGGTCGACTGGTCAGGTCGAGTTATTCTCCCTTAGTATATTTTGAATCTATCAGGTCAGGTCGACTTGTTCTTCTTTACTATATGTTGAAGCTGTCATCTGCGAAGTATCATCACTTCTGGAGCTCTCATATTTTGAGTAGTAGGCCACATTATATTAATGCACACACCAAATTACAGCATGCATGGCACCTCTTAGAAGAATTGCAGAGATAGCACAAAGGGGTTTACAGGGAGGAAGTATTGGATTAGAATCACTTCTGCATCACAAAGATAATCTCACTTGTTTTTATGTTTTCATGCATGTCAGGTATTGAACATTATCAAAATGAATATGAGAATGGGCGCACGAGAGGAATATTGCGGAACGATCCACTGGCTAACAAACTTGGCATGGTGGAGGATGGCCTATCTTATTCACCCATCAAGGTGCATGCTCTAACTTGGCAAGGTTGTATTGGTCGCACATATTTTGCATCTGACCTCCTGCATTACTTCTACTTTGTTACACCATCTGCTTAGTTTAAGCATCATATATGAGTATATGCCATACCTATCCATTTTCTGTACCTATTCCATGTGTCGTCATACTATGTTTTTCCAGTCAAATGTTGTTCTTTCGTAATAGATGTCCAAAAGGAAGAGGGTGATTGCAGATCCTCAAGGAGTACAAACTAGGTATTTGGAAAAGGTAGTGATACCTGTTAAATCAGATAGATCAGCAGCCACAGAAAACACAGGCCCAACTGTAACAGACTTTACCCCTACTCCAGTGGCCAAACCCCTATTAGAACTGCTGACAGCCCAGCGTTAGGTATTGTCTATGATATCAATTCAAATTTTGAACTCCTAAATTTCTGCATGTGCCTTACCTTCTCTCTTGTATGAAAACTAATTTTAGATGAATGTCCTTGCTCACAGGATCATAGGATCTCACGAAAATACTGGGCTCTGAATTGCTCTTGTCAGTACCTCTTGCCCTTTGTCAACATACTTACACTCATTGCTGTTTGATTATGTAGCATCACTGTAAATGTTCGCTTCTTTATCCTTCCTTCGCTTGAAATTATAAGATCTATATTTACTCTTAGATAAATGTAGAATTAACACAATGGTTATGAAGTTTTGGATTGCTCATGTAAGTACCTGTTGTCATGTACTCCCTCTGTATCGAATTAATTGTTGATCAATTGGACGTATTTAGAACTTAATAGTGCTAGACATCCATTTGAGCGACAACTAATAACGGACGGTGGTGGTATTACTGTACATGCATCGCGAGATAGTTGATTATCTAGCATTACTCTGCATCTTATCTGCCCTGCCCTCCACTTTCTCCAAATTAACATATCTACATTTACTCTTACCAAAATGTTGAATAAATCCAATGCCACTACACACGTTGATGTCTGCATTCCTCTTGTCAGTACCTTTTGCCTTGTAATGTTGTACTTAATTAATTGCTATTTGATTATGTATCATCAGTCTGCACCTGAGCTTCATTATCCTCTATTTCTTCCAATATTATTTGATCTATATTTACTCTTTGCAAAATGTAGAATAATGGCAACGCTTATAAAGAATTTTCTTTGGGGATTTATTGAATTATCTTTCCATCAACATGGAGAAGGGCTTTGTCCAGCCCGTGTTAACATTTAATGTAAGTTCATCCCTCTCAAGCCTTCAAACTTTGTTCTAGTATAGATTTCGATAGGCATCATTTCCTCCACTACTGTTTACATCTGATTGGATGTTTGCAACAACTACTAGTTTTAAATTGTAGTTGTAAAAACATGTTCCTTATACAGAATAGATCCATTTATTTGCTTATATAATTGTGAAACCTGTTACGTGTCTCCTTGTTTCTCTTTCAGAGTCGTATCTCTTATGCCAGGCAGAACTTTAGGAAAGATAGTGAGCCAAACCATCTTGAGGACAGCGAGATGACCCCAAGGTCCTGTCTTGATGAAGACAGTGAGTTGAAGCTACTCACCAGCAGGTGTGAGACAACCTCTGTGCAGTCGCTGCCTCAATCAGTTCGACTTCTTCAGTCTCAACTTAAAGCGAAAAGGCTTGCTTCAGGTCAGCTCCGACTTGAAGTCAAAGATGTAATGAAGATGTCAGGGGACTGCCTTGCGCACTATGGTGCCATACAGCTAGGGATGAAGCATCTATCATTGACACAACTTAGGTCTCATCAGCTTGCTCGGCTGCTTGCGGGGGCCCGAGCTTGCCAGGTCTAGTGCCTTCTGAAGTGCTCTCAGTTTTGTATATTCTTTTGTCGGCACGTTTATATGCACTGGTGGCGACCTTTGATGCCCAGTGTATGTAATCCGCGGTCATGTTGCGCGTTATTATCACCGGGTAGCGAACTTTGATTCCTAATATGTCGTAATTTCTTTATTGTATAGTCTAGGTTTATTCTTTGGTCGGTATGTTGTAATTTAGGCCGGAAGGTTCAGTGGATCTCAGTGTTGTGGGTCTTCAGGCCGGCTCGTTACTCATATGGGCCAAAACGTGGGCCTATAATCATCTTGGGCCATTAGCAGGTCTAAACCTATAGCAGTTTCCCGCCTTTAATAGGCCATGGGCTACATATTTACTGTAGTGACACCGGGCTTCCTACGGGCCATAGAAACAATGGGCCTTCTACGGTCGGTAGAAACAATGGGCCTTCTACGGGCCGTAGAAACAATGGGCCTTCTACGGGCCGTATCATCAATGGGCCTTAGACGGGCCGTATGATCGATTGGCCAAACATGGGCCAAAAACAGACCGCATTATGGCCGTAAACGGGCTAGAGTTGGAGTCGTCCGTTCATGGGCCGACCATAACGGGCCGTCATTAATAGGCCATATTTGATGATGCTATGAAAACGGCCCAACGTATTAACGGGCCACAAACGGGCCGACTGTAACCACGGGTTGAATTTGGCCCACAAGCAGAAAATGGCAGTAACGGGCCGTAAGTAACCGAATGCTGGAAATCAGCCCAAGAATAAATGGGCCCTGAGAAGGCCGAAAGATAACATGGGCTGCAAACGGCCCAATGGATTAATGGGCCGTTAATGGGTATAAAGTGATACACTGTTCATTACGGGCCAGGTTCACCACGGGCCGTTAATGGGCCAAGAGTTACAAAGGGCCTCATCTGGGCCGAAAGACGTCATGGGCCATACATGGGCCGGAACTTAAAATGGGCTGGAATCATATTGGACGGCCCAGATGACGCTACTGGGCCTAATTCGGATAGGTCGTAACGGGCCCTGGGTTAGCGGGCTGTAAATGGGCTATATGCGAACAGGACGTTAACAGGCTTTCCGTGGGCTGGCCCGCCACCTTTTGACCAAGTCAAACGGGCCGGCCTTTTCACTGGAATGGGCCTCTGTTGGGCTGTGCCACGTGTCGACATATCATAGGCGCCTTCTGTCCAATGAGTGGATGACATCTGTCCCAACGGTCAGCCGACACGTGTTTCCTCCAGCCAATGATGATTTTACATGTGGAAAATCCCCATTGGTCGGGGCTGTTAGCGGGTTATCGGATCCAAAATCGGACCCGATAGCTTAACGGCGTTCCGTTACGGTGGATGCCACGTGTTGGTCACCCTTGACGAAAGCACTTCTGTGACGCGCGATTTATCGTCATGGAAGTGGACACTTCCATGATGATAATTTTGGTAATGTCATGGAACACTTCTACGACAGCACATGTATGACTATCTTGATTCTGTCATAAAATTGTCATGGATGTACATGCATGAAAAAAAATGTGACCTATTGTGACAAACACGTATCATCACGGAAGTCTATTTTTTTTGTAGTGCAACCTTCGGGTTAGTGCCTTCGAAATTATTTATTTTGATGGCTCCAGACCGGTAAACCTCCTTGATGACATATGGGCCTTCCCATTTCGAGAGGAGCTTTCCTGCAAAGAATCTAAAACGAGAGTTGCACAAAAGAACATATTCTCCGACTTTAAACTCACGCTTTTGGATTCTTTTGTCATGCCATCTTTTAACTTTCTCTATGAATAATTTTGCATTTTCATAAGCCTGGGTTCTCCATTCATCTAAAGAGCTAATATCAAACAACCTCTTTTCACCAGCAAGTTTGAAATCATAGTGGAGTTCTTTAACTGCCCAATATGCTTTATGTTCTAACTCAAGAGGTAAATGACAAGCTTTTCCATAAACCATTTTATAAGGAGACATACCCATAGGATTTTTATATGCTGTTCTATAAGCCCAAAGTGCATCATCTAATTTCTTAGACCAATTCTTCCTGGACCTATTGACAATCTTTTGCAAAATTAATTTTATTTCTCTATTGCTAACCTCAACTTGACCACTAGACTGAGGATGACAAGGTGATGCAATTCTATGGTTAACATCATACTTAGCAAGCATTTTATGAAAAGCACCATGAATAAAGTGTGAACCACCATCAGTCATTAAATATCTAGGAACTCCAAACCGTGGGAAAATAACTTCCTTGGGAATTTTAATAGAGGTGTTGTGATCAGCACTGCTAGTTGGAATAGCTTCTACCCATTTAGTAACATAATCAACAGCAACCAAAATATGTGTATACCCATTAGAGGAAGGAAAGGGTCCCATGTAATCAAATCCCCAAACATCAAATGGTTCAACAGCAAGTGAATAATTCGTAGGCATTTCTTGACGCTTACCGATATTACCTATTCCTTGGCATTCATCACAAGATGAGACATACTTACGAGCATCCTTGAAGAGAGTAGGCCAATAAAATCCAGATTGCAATACCTTATGAGCAGTTCTATCTCCAACATGATGTCCTCCATATGGTTCGGAGTGACATTTCCGTAGGATTTTTCCCTGTTCATGCTCAGGTACACAACGTCTAATAATACCATCTACTCCTTCTTTATAAAGATGTGGGCCATCCCAAAAGTAATGTCTTAAATCATAGACGAACATTTTCTTTTGTTGGTAAGTAAAGCTAGGTTGCAAATATTTAGCAACAATGTAATTAGCATAGTCAGCATACCAAGGAGTACTATTAGCAACATTTATTGCAGCTAGTTGCTCATCAGGAAAACTATCATCAATAGGGAGTGGGTCATCAAGCACATTTTCAAGCCTAGACAAGTTATCAGCTACGGGATTCTCAGCTCCCTTTCTATCAATAATATGTAATTCAAATTCTTGTAACAAGAGAACCCAACGAATAAGTCTAGGTTTAGCATCTTTCTTTTCCATAAGATATTTAATAGCAGCATGGTCTGTGTGAACAGTTACTTTGGAATCAACAATATAAGGTCTAAACTTATCACAAGCAAACACCAC
Organism: Triticum aestivum; assembly: GCF_018294505.1. Lineage (NCBI taxonomy): Eukaryota > Viridiplantae > Streptophyta > Magnoliopsida > Poales > Poaceae > Triticum > Triticum aestivum. The sequence goes on from NC_057814.1 coordinate 430,627,912, forward strand.
TGCTAAGAATTCCTTTTCAGTAGTAGCATAATTTGTTTGAGCACTGTCTAGAGTTTTAGTAGCATAATGAATAACATTCAATTTCTTATCAACTCTTTGTCCTAGAACAGCACCAACATCATAATCACTAGCATCACACATAATTTCAAAAGGCAAGTTCCAATCAGGTGGTTGAACAATAGGTGCGGAGATTAAAGCTTTCTTGAGTGTTTCAAAGGCTTCTAAACAATCATCATCAAAAACAAAAGGGATATCCTTTTGCAAAAGATTAGTGAGAGGCCTAGAAATTTTAGAGAAGTCTTTAATAAACCTCCTATAGAAACCAGCATGACCTAGGAAACTACGAATACCTTTTATGTCCTTAGGACACGGCATTTTCTCAATTGCATCAACCTTAGCTTGGTCTACTTCAATACCTCTTTTAGAAATTTTATGACCCAAGACAATGCCTTCATTAACCATAAAGTGGCACTTCTCCCAATTCAAGACCAGATTTGTTTGTTCACATCTCTGCAAAACTCGATCAAGATTGCTTAAACAATCATCAAAAGACTTCCCATAAACAGAGAATTCATCCATGAAAACCTCAACAATCTTTTCACAAAAGTCAGAGAATGTAGCCATCATGCATCTTTGAAAGGTAGCAGGTGCATTACATAAACCAAAAGGCATACGTCTATAAGCATAAGTTCCAAAAGGACGAGTAAAGGTAGTCTTTTCTTGATCAGGTTGATAAACAGGTATTTGTGAAAAGCCAGAATATCCATCAAGGAAGCAAAAGTGTGTGTGCTTACATAATCTTTCAAGCATTTGATCGATAGAAGGCAAAGGGTAATGATCTTTTCTAGTTGCGTTCTTTAATTTTCTAAAATCAATTACCATTCTATAGCCTGTAACAATTCTTTGTGGAATAAGTTCATTCTTATCATTAGGAACAACAGTTATACCTCCTTTCTTAGGGACACAATGAACAGGACTTACCCATCTACTATCAGCTATGGGATAGATTATACCTGCTTCCAGAAGTTTTACGATTTCCGTTCTTACCACTTCTTTCATCTTCGGATTTAACGGACGTTGATGATCAACAACTGGTTTATCATCAGGTTCCATATTAATTTTGTGCTGACATAGAGTGGGGCTAATGCCCTTTAAATCATCAAGAGTATACCCAATAGCAGCTCGGTGCTTCCTTAGAACTTTCAATAATCTTTCTTCTTCATGTTCTGAAAGGTTAGCACTGATAATAACAGGATATATCTTCCTTCCATCAAGATAAGCATATTTCAAAGTGTCTGGCAATTGTTTTAATTCAAACACAGGATCAACTTTAGGTGGAGGAGGACCCCCTAGAGTTTCAATGGGCAAATTGTGTTTAAGTAGAGGACGGTGTTCAAAGAATATCTTATCTATTTCATTTCTTTCATGCATATGTAAATCATTTTCATGCCCTAGCAAGTATTGTTCTAAAGGGTCAGTAGGTGGAACAGCAATAGAAGCAAGACCAATTAATTTATCCTTACTAGGAAATTCTTTTTCATCATGATTTCTACTAAACTTGGAAAAATTGAACTCATGAGACTCATCACCAAAGCTAACTCTCATAGTTTGTTTCTTACAATCTATCTCAACATTAACTGTCTTCAAGAAAGGTCTGCCAAAGATAATGGGACAGAAGTCATCTTGTGGAGAACCAAGAACATCAGTAGGGTATTTTACTTTCCCACACAAGACTTCAACATCTCTAACAATCCCAACTGGTGATATGGTATCTCTATTGGCAAGCTTAATAGTAACATCTATGTTTTCTATCTCAACATGTGTTATGTCTTTCATAATTTCTTGATATAATGAGTGAGGAATAGCGCTCACACTAGCACCCATGTCACATAAACCATGATAACAATGATCTCCTTTTTTAACTGAAATGATAGGCAGGCCAACAACTGGTCTATTTCTATCCCCTTTTAGGGTTTAGCAATTCTAGCAGCTTCTTCACAGAAGTAGATAGCATGCCCATCCACATCTTCTTCTAAGAGATCTTTAACCATAGCAATATTAGGTTCAACTCTAATTTGTTCATAGGTTTAGGTGTTCTAACATAGTTTTTGTTAACCACAGTTGAAACTTTAGCATGTTCCTTTATCCTAACGGGAGAATGTGGTTTCTCAATATAAGCAGTAGGAACAACTGGATCGACATTATAAAGTAAAGTTTCTTCTTTAACCGGTACTGGTTCTTTAGTTTCATCTTTAATAGGTGGGTGATACTTAAACCACTTATCTTTAGGGAGTTCAACTTGTGTAGCAAATGATTCACAAAAGGAGGCTACTATCTTAGAGTCAAGTCCATATTTAGTGCTAAACGTTTGAAAAGCATCGGTATCCGTAAAAAGATTTAACACAATCATACTTACGCCTTATACCCGACTCATTACCTTTGTCGAGTTCTGTCGTGGAATTGTCACGGCAGATGTCCTCAAGCTAGGACTTAGTCGTGGAGCCATCGCCGCTAGGAAGCTTGAAGGGGTTAACGGGACAAGGAACACGAGGGTTTATACTGGTTCGGCCCCTTACGGTGAAGGTAAAAGCCTACGTCCAGTTGAGGTGGTATTGATTAGGGTTTCGATGACCAGGAAGCTTAACTGCTATGCCCGGCTCTCGATGAGATCTTTCTTGTCCCTAAACCGCTGCCGGGTCGTCCCTTTATATAGAGAGGTCGACGCCTAGCGGCTCTCAGAGTCCCGGCCGGCTCATAAAAGTGTCCGGCTCGGACTCTCAACTATTCTTTCCTTACACTACAAGTTCTACCATAATGATGAGTGCAACTACGGGCCTTAAGCCATATCCGGGTCTTAAGCCCATCTTTGGCCCACCGTCTTCTTGCTCGGCGCCAGGCTTCTAGCGATGACCATTATGAGTAACCCGGCCCCTCCTTGCGGGTGAGTCTAAGGTCTACCTCCTCAACATTAGGCCCCATATTGATTTGAGCGGGCTCATGTCAATCTTCAATTCTTTCGACAGAAAACCTCCGGCTTACAATTGTGTGAAGGCCATAACCCGGCGTGATGTCATTCTCTGGACTCCGGGTGATCCGCCGTGACGTCATCTTCCATTAAGTCCATTTTTTACTCTGCCAGATCCGCAACGGATCTTATCTTTACTGCCATCCTGAAAATCGAGGCGCCTCTCGGACGAGATAACCGCGCCGTGACCTCCTCGTTTCTCACGCCCACTTATGAGACTGGCCTTATAAATAGCCCGACCCTCGGGTCTTTCTCATTCTCCCTCTCCTGTCGTCTCCTTCCTCTCACTGCCCTGTGCTGCTCGAGCTCCGTCGCCGCCGCCGTCGCAACAGAGCTTCGCGTCGTCGTCGTCCTTGGCCGCTGCATCACCCTGAACCGTCCAGAGAACCGCGGCGAAATCCCTGCATCCGTAAGTTCCTTCCTCCCCGTAGGACAGATCTGTGCCAGCTACTGTTGTTCTTCCGTGTTCTTCGCCGTCGCCCACGAGTTCTTCGGTAGTTTTCATTTTTACTGCCTCTTCTTGATCTTCATATAGCATAGAATCAACGCGGCGGCTGTTTGGCACTCATTTCAATTGCAAGTAGACCTCTTTTGTCTGCATAAAGGCCCCGTTTGAGTGCAAGAACTCCCCTCGCGTCTGTTTTTAGGTCTAGAAATTTTCTTTTTCAGCCGATCACTTGATCCAAATTATTTACCGCAATGTGTGAAACTTGTTTCCACCACACTTAGTAAAAAACTGCACTCGTTGAGCCATGGCGATTTACATTTCCGGTTTAAAGAAACCACGTGCCGTAGGATCGTCTGGCTCAAAGAAACCACACGCCGTAAAAAATTTCCAGCTTACTTACAATAAGGCTGTAGACGAATTGCTTAGATAACCCGATGTACTTAGGTATATATCATTAGGCCCCTCCATAAGCCGCCACCTTAAACCTTGACTTTTAAGTTTCCTCCGGCTCATTATTAAACCGGACATTTTTCCCTGTATCATAGGCTTCCAACGTTCACCATGCCTCCCAAAGCTCCCAAAGCACCCATCACTTGCAACTGGATGCGGTCCAACGTCACCGACGAGACCTTAACGGACTTTATGAAGTCGGGTTACCTGCCCAAGAAGGACGTCATGTCCTACCGTGCCCCTGACCCATCAGAGGAGAGACCACAGCCAAAGGACGGGGAGGTAGTGATTTTTGCGGATCATATGAGCCGGGGCTTCGCACCGCCCGGCTCAAAGTTCTTCAGAGACATGCTGAATTTCTTCGACCTGCGGCCTCAAGACATAGGACCCAACTCAGTGTCCAATATCTGCAACTTCCAAGTGTTCTGCGAGGTCTACCTTGGGGAGGAGCCCAGCCTGCTGCTCTTTAGAGAGCTCTTCTACCTGAACCGTCAGAATGAGTGCGCCAATGGGCCAAGTTTGGAACTTGGTGGCATCTCCATTCAGCGGCGGAGGGACTGCCTTTTCCCCTACGCAGAGCCACCAAGCCATCCCAAAGACTGGAACCAGACGTGGTTCTATTGCCAAGACACGTCGCCGGCTGATGAGAGTCCGCTGCCCGGCTTTCGCCCCTCGCGTCTGGAACCAACACACCCACTGTCAGACAAGCTGACTCAAGCGGAGCGCCAACCTCTCCTCCCCACTATTAACAAGATCAAGGCTCTCCTGGGCAATGGTCTCAATGGAATTGATCTTGTCCGGGTCTGGATCTCGTGGCGGGTGATCCCCTTGAGCCGCCGCCCCGGCTTAATGTGTGAGTACACAGGCCGGAAAGATGACCCCCTGCGACACAGCTGCAGCGACCTCCCTGAAGACGTTGCTGAGGACATGACCAAGGCTCTCTTGAATGAGAGCTTGGCAGACTGCGGGAGGACCGGGTTAGCCCCCTTCTGCAAGACCAATCCAGCCCCAGCAGTAAGCCGCTGATCTGAACATCTTATCTTCTTCTGTATAACTTTCATCTGAATCTTTAAGAAATCATCATTGTATTTTTCAGGCTGATGATAAATTCTGGAAGGTCAAATATGACCATGAGGCGACCAAGAAGGCCAGGAAGGCGAAGAAAGCTGCCAAGAGAGCGGCTCCCCGTAAGAAGGGAAGTAGGCCTACTGCTTCAGAGCTGATGCAACTAAGCGACAGCTCCGAGTCAGAGGTAACCCCTGAGCCTGTAAGCTCTTGTTGTATTTGTTGTTCATCAACAGGATGACACCGGAGCCAGTAACCCGGTGGTTGAAGAGATAATGATACTTTCCTCCGACTCGGAGCCCTTGCCACGGCTGAAAATCCGAAGGGTAACCCGGAAAGTAAGCTTTTCACATCCTTTAGCTTATCAAGACCCTCAATTTATTTTGAAGCGACAGGTTCATGAGAGCCGGCGTCACACCCGGACCAACAAGGACACTGACCTCTCCTCCGGGTTACCTGATGCATCGAGGAAACGCCGAACTGAGGTTATCTCCAACTTGTACCCTTTTCATCCTTTGGCAGGTGTTATACGTCAACCGCTCACTTCTTCTGACTCAAATTATCAGGAAACTTCCCCCTCTTCTGGCGACTCTATGCAGTCAAGCCTGCCGGCTTTCAAGACCGTGCCCAGGTAATGATGATCATCTCATGTTCTACTTGTCTTTACTTACATTTTTGTGCTTAACCTTTCTGCCTTTTCAGTGCCCAAGCCAAGCTCACCAAGAGGGCGAAGAAGACCAAGCCGGTCGAAGAGCCGGATTTGCCTGAGCCGGAGGTAGCAGGTCAAGAACCGCCAGCTGCCTCCGCTCCCGAAGACACCGCTCCAACCGACAAGGCAACTGCAGAAGCTTCTGCTAACCCGGAGGCCTCCAGATCGGCTCAACCAGCAGATGATCCGGATGTGGTAATCACCCGGACGGAATTTGTTGAGCCGGGGAGACCTACTGCGCTGGCCAAGTGCTCCGCCAAGGGGGAGTTGCTACAGCCCCACCGGGTTAATCTGGACCTTACTGACTACACCAACCTGAACATCGGAGAGATCGTCTCCGGCTTCGTCAGTCAAGTGCACAAGAGCCGGGACGCAGAGATCAGCATGGTGAACCAGATTCAGCAGAAGTCTGAGGTACCACTCTTCTTTCTTCTTGCTTAGTGTATAGTTATCTTGTTATTCTTACTATGCTCTAGCCCCCAAGTCTACGACTTATGATAGAATATGTTGTAGACTTAAGTTCCGACTTACTCACTTGAACCGGCAATTTGTAGATAGAAACGTTCGATATGCATTAGCCCCCAAGTGCCAAATGTCTTTGCTTGGAAAGTGCTTGGGACTTTGAAAATTGCATACTAACTGTTCATCCTATAACCCGGAAATTATGCAGGCTGCTTACAAGAAGTTGGAGGCTGACATCTCCGACCTCAAGACCCGTCTGAAGACGGAAGAGACTGAGACCCGGAAAGCAAACGCCAAATTTGTGTCCAGTATTGCTGCACAAGAAAAGCTGAAGACGGAATTTGATGCTGAACGGAAGGCTTGGGCCGAAGAAAAGGCCACTCTGGTGAACCGGGCTGAACAGGCGGAGAAGGCTCTAACAGAGAAGACCGTTGAACTCTACGGCTTAAAACGCCAAGTGTCCCAGATGATTGCCACAATCTTCGATAAGTCATTTCACCGGCTTTCATCAAGTTTACCATCTTTATATCTCATAACTCATCCTTGTCGGCGGCTTATCTTATTCTGTTACACAGGTCCCAGAAGCGCCAACCTCAACCAAAGCGTGGTCACCAAGTTGAAGGCCGTGTACACCCTGGTGGAGCAACTCTACACCGGGTCTCAACACGCCTTGGCCGTGGTGGCCCTATCCAATGAGGTGCTGACTCACCTGGCGGAAGTTCTTCGCCGGCTTGCCGTCCTTCCTCAGCGGGTCCAAGAGCTGCGGCGAGCTTCTGCAAGAGCCGGAGCCATAGCCGCTCTGAGCCGGGCCAAGGCGTTCCTTCCAGAGCTAGACCCGGCGGACATTGCCCTCGGCTATCCCAGCTTGAAGGAAGACGGCACGCCCTTCGACCAAAAGGACTTTGCCGCCTGCGTGAAGATCGTGCGTCCAGTGACCACCCTCATTGGAAATGACACGGATCTGACCAAGTACCAGCCGGGTTATGATGCAGAAAATCAGAGGATCCCCACTCCGCGTTACGAAGCCATCAACTTAATCCCGCCGACTCGTAAGCACACATTTGCCCCGGAAGTTGACGCGGCCGGGTTAATTGACGAGGAAGCGCAATTTGAAGCTCTGAGGCGTCAACTTTCCAGGTCTTGGGAACAGCCGGAGGCGCGGAGAGGGATGAACCGGAGACTTCAACCCAGCAGGCATCTTAATTCTGTAGGCGGCTTACCAAACAATGCTCCACCCTTTTGGACTCAATGAGTCTTGTAATAGAGTAGGACCAACACTTTAACTTTGCCGTGCCATCGTGCACGCGTTGAATGCTGAAATCCATTGAAGTTGTCTCCTTTATACTTCCCCGGGTCATTCATTTTCCTTAATCTCAAATAGTTGCCTTTAAATATCCTGCATAGAAAGCAAAGCACAAGTCTCTAGGCGGCTTACCGCACTGAGAATCGTAGTTTTAAACATATAACCCGGAAGATAAATCAAAAAAGACTGGTCCTCAATCATGTCTTTGACATACTCGTGATAACACACTTACCGGCCTGCAAGCACACTACCGGTTTATGTAACCCGGGTAATAAGGTTGGTACCTCAACTCCGGTTTATCAGTCTTAAGAACGCCGACTGTATTCAACTAGTACCGTAGATCAAATTTTAAGCCAGCAAGGTGAGACCCGCCGGGCATACTTGAAGTAATCAAAAGAACTCTCTATAAATCAGAAAAACTTAGAGGCTTCCGATTCGAATACGACCAGAGACCCGTCCCAAAGGGGTTATGCTAAGATTCGAATACGATCATATAGCCCCCAGTGGGTGTGGCGATGCCAATCAAGAGGGTACCGACAGCTATGTTCTCTTTGGTTCGAATATGACCCATGTTTGAACAGGAAGCCCCCAAATGACTTAAGAATTGTTTAACGACGCTGATTCGGATACGATCCACGTCGGTTCCCAAAGGGGTTAAACTATGATTCAAATATGATCAAAGAAAACTCCCCAATGAGCTCGGCACTTTGTCAATCAAGTGGGTATCGACAGCTATGTTCTCTTTGGTTCGAATACGACCTATGTTTGAACAGGAAGCCCCCAAGTGACTATACTATGTATGGCTAGATTCGAATACGATCATAAGCCGGACCCTCCTTCAAATTATCATATGATCTTATAATGAAAACAACACGTTTTATCTTTGGAGGAGAAAAAAGGAGAGAGGTCCTGCTTTATTGCTTATCATAATATATACATGGCTGAGGGAAATATGTACATTATGAGAGCCGGTGGCTCAAGTGTAATAAGGCCGAAGCTGAGCTATGTTCCACGGCCGACGGGTCTCTTCCTCCGACTTACGTGAATCTTTGTGCTCCCGAATGTCAATGAGGTAATATGACCCATTGTGCAAATTCTTGCTGACCACAAAGGGCCCTTCCCATGGCGGGGATAGCTTGTGTGCATCTGTTTGATCTTGGATGAGCCGGAGCACCAGATCGCCTTCCTGAAAAACCCGGGATTTAACCCGGTGACTATGATAACGGCGCAGGTCCTGTTGGTAAATCGCTGAGCGAGCTGCCGCCACATCACGCTGTTCGTCCAACAAGTCAAGAGCATCTTGGCGCGCCTGTTCATTATCCACCTCAACATAAGCCGCCACTCGAGGCGAGTCATGACGGATGTCACTGGGGAGGACTGCTTCCGCTCCATAAACCATGAAGAAGGGCGTGAAACCTGTAGACCTGTTAGGAGTAGTGTTGATGCTCCACAGCACAGAGGGTAACTCCTCCACCCAACAACCCGGCGTCCGTTGTAAAGGAACCAGAAGCCGGGGTTTGATGCCTTTCAGAATCTCCTGATTAGCCCTCTCAGCTTGACCATTGGATTGAGGGTGAGCCACTGATGAAACATCAAGTCTAATGTGCTCTCGTTGACAAAACTCCTCCATGGCGCCTTTAGATAAATTAGTACCATTGTCAGTTATAATGTTGTGTGGAAAGCCAAAGCGAAAGATCACCCTTTTCATAAACTGAACGGTCGTGGCTGCATCACACTTGCTAACTGGCTCTGCTTCAACCCACTTTGTAAACTTGTCAACTGCCACCAAGAGGTGGGTCTTCTTATCCTTGGACCTTTTAAAAGGCCCAACCATATCAAGCCCCCAGACCGCAAAGGGCCAAGTAATTGGGATCATCCTCAGCTCTTGAGCCGGCACATGAGCCCGTCGCGAGAACCTTTGGCAACCATCACATTTACTGACCAAGTCCTCCGCATCAGCATGAGCCGTCAGCCAATAAAAACCATGACGAACAGCCTTGGCCACAAGGGACTTTGAGCCGGCATGATGACCACAATCCCCTTCGTGGATCTCACGCAAGATCTCTTGACCCTCCCCAGGGGAGACACAACGCTGGAACGCTCCCGTAACACTGCGGTGATGCAGCTCACCGTTGATAACCACCATTGACTTAGACCGTCGGGTTATTTGTCTCGCCAAAGTTTCATCCTCAGGCAACTCTCCCGGGGTCATGTAAGCCAGATAAGGCATTGTCCAATCCGGGATGATGTGGAGAGCCGCCACCAATTGTGCCTCCGGGTCAGGGACAGCCAAGTCTTCCTCTGTAGGCAACCTAACAGAAGGGTTATGCAAGACATCCAAGAAAGTATTAGGCGGCACCGGCTTTCGCTGAGAGCCCAGCCGGCTTAAAGCATCAGCCGCCTCGTTCTTCCTGCGATCGATGTGCTCTACTTGGTAACCCTGAAAGTGCCCAGCAATGGCATCAACTTCGCGGCGATAAGCCGGCATGAGAGGATCCTTGGAGTCCCACTTTCCAGATACTTGTTGAGCCACCAAGTCTGAGTCGCCGAAGCACCTTACCCGGCTCAAGCTCATCTCCTTAGCCATCCGAAGACCGTGAAGCAAGGCCTCGTACTCCGCTGCATTGTTGGTACACAGAAACATCAATTGTAGCACATAATGGAACTTGTCACCCATAGGGGAAGCCAATACGACTCCAGCCCCCGAGCCCTCCAACTGTCTGGACCCATCGAAGTGAATAGTCCAATATGTGTTATCCGGCTTTTGTTCGGGCACTTGTAGCTCTGTCCAATCATTGATGAAATCCACCAAAGCCTGAGACTTAACAGCAGTGCGTGGCACATACTTCAGACCATGAGGTCCGAGCTCTATAGCCCACTTAGCCACTCTCCCTGTGGCCTCTCTGTTTTGAATGATATCGCCAAGGGGGGCAGAACTGACCACTGTGATGGGGTGACCCTGGAAATAATGCTTAAGCTTCCGGCTTGCCATGAACACACCACAAACAAGCTTCTGCCAATGCGGGTACCGCTGCTTGGACTCAATGAGTACTTCGCTGACATAATAAACCGGCCGTTGAACCGGATGCTCCTTACCCTCTTCCTTGCGTTCCACCACCACTGCCACACTGACGGCTTGTGTGTTAGCAGCCACATACAATAATAAGGGCTCCTTGTCAACCGGAGCAGCAAGGACTGGGGACTCGGCCAGCTGCCTCTTCAAATCCTCAAAAGCAGTATTGGCTGCATCATTCCAGACAAAGACATCAGTTTTCTTCATTAACTGATATAAGGGCATGGCCTTCTCCCCCAAACGGCTTATAAAACGGCTTAAAGCGGCGATACGACCCGCCAGGCGCTGGACGTCGTTTATACACGCCGGCTTAGCCAGGGAGGTAATGGCCTTGATCTTCTCCGGGTTAGCTTCAATGCCCCTGTTAGAAACCAAGAAACCCAAGAGCTTGCCTGCAGGAACACCAAAAACACACTTGGCCGGGTTAAGCATCATCTTGTATACCCGGAGATTATCAAAGGTTTCACTTAGATCATCTATCAAGGTTTCCTCCTTCCTAGATTTAACCACAATATCGTCCACATAAGCATGAACATTGCGCCCAATCTGGTTATGAAGACAGTTCTGCACGCAGCGCTGATAAGTCGCCTGCGCAGCCTTGAGTCCAAAGGGCAAAGACACATAGCAGAAGGCTCCAAAGGGAGTGATGAACGCCGTCTTCTCCTGGTCCTTAACTGCCATCTTAATTTGATGATATCCAGAATAAGCATCCAAGAAACTTAAACACTCACAACCCGCCGTAGCATCAATGATCTGATCAATACGGGGAAGGGCAAAAGGATCAGCCGGACACGCCTTGTTCAAGTCCGTGTAGTCCACACACATCCGCCAGGTGCCGTTCTTCTTGAGCACGAGCACCGGGTTAGCTAACCACTCCGGGTGAAAAACTTCAACAATAAACCCGGCCGCCAAGAGTCGGGCCACCTCTTCTCCAATGGCTTTCCGCCTCTCTTCATTAAACCGCCGAAGGAACTACCTGACCGGCTTAAATTTTGGATCAACATTGAGAGTGTGCTCAGCGAGTTCTCTAGGTACACCTGGCATGTCGGACGGCTTCCATGCAAAAATGTCCCTATTCTCACGGATGAACTCGATGAGCGCGCTTTCCTATTTTGGATCCAGATTGGCACTGATGCTAAACTGCTGAGATGAATCTCCTGGAACAAAATCAACAAGTTTAGTCTCATCAGCTGACTTAAATTTCATCGCCGGCTCATGCTCCGTAGTCGGCTTTTTCAGAGAGGTCATATCTGTTGGGTCAACGTTGTCTTTGTAAAACTTCAACTCTTCTGTTGCGCAAACAGACTCTGCATAAGCGGCATCGCCTTCCTCACACTCCAAGGACACCTTCCGGCTGCCGTGAACCGTAATGGTCCCATTATGACCCGGCATCTTGAGCTGTAAGTATACGTAACACGACCGTGCCATGAACTTGGCGTAAGCCGGCCGCCCAAATATGGCATGGTACGGACTTCTTATCTTCACCACATCAAAGGTCAACTTTTCCACCCTGTAGTTGTGCTCATCTCCAAAGGCCACTTCCAACTCGATCTTGCCGACTGGATAAGCCGACTTACCAGGTACCACACCATGGAAAATAGTGTTTGATTGGCTGAGGTTCTTATCAATCAACCCCATACGACGGAAAGTCTCATAATAGAGGATGTTGATGCTGCTGCCTCCATCCATGAGCACCTTAGTGAACTTATATCCTCCCACCTGAGGAGCCACCACCAAGGCCAAGTGACCCGGATTATCCACCCGGGGAGGGTGATCCTCCCTACTCCACACTATAGGCTGCTCAGACCACCGCAGGTAGCGTGGGACCGCCGGCTCAACAGCATTCACAGCCCTCTTATGAAGCTTCTGATCTCGCTTACACAGACTGGTGGTAAACACATGATACTGCCCACCGCTAAGCTGCTTTGGATTGGTCTGATAACCCCCCTGCTGCTGTTGATGACTCTGGCCAGACTGCTGATTAAAGCCCCCTTGACCGTTTTGAGGATTAGAGTTTGAGCCGCTGCCCGGGCCATGAAAGCCGCCGGCGCCTGAGCCGCTGCCTGGGCCATTGTTGCCGTTAAAGGCGTTGGAATTCTTAAATGCCTTCATGATTGCACAATCCTTCCATAGATGAGTTGCTGGCTTCTCTCTAGAGCCATGCCTTGGACAAGGCTCATTCAACAGTTGATCCAGCGTCGGGCCTGACCCGCCGCCTCGGGGAGGGGGCCTCCCCTTGCGTCTCTGGCTATTACCCTGTGAACTGGCGTTGGCCACGAACTCTAGGCTGCCATCGGCCTTGCGCTTGCCACCTCCTTGGTTCCCCGGGTTATGCTGATGACCCTTGCCATTGTCGTTCTTCTTTCCCTTCCCTGTCCTTTCATCATCTGAAGCGGGGTCCTTGGTACCATCAGAATCGGCGTACTTGACGAGAGCCGCCATCAGTGTACCCATATCATTGCAGTCGCGCTTAAGCCACCCGAGTTTCATCTTCAGGGGCATGAAGCGACAATTCTGTTCCAACATTAAGACTGCAGAGCCGGCATCCATCTTATCAGATGAATGTATTATTTCCTTAACCCGGCGAACCCAATGTGTCGTAGACTCACCCTCCTGCTGCTTACAGTTAGTCAAATCCACAATTGACATAGACTGCCTACAGGTATCCTTGAAGTTTTGGATGAACCGGGCTTTCAGCTCAGCCCAAGACCCGATGGAATTCGGTGGTAGCCCTTTCAACCAAGTGCGGGCAGTCCCATCTAACATCATAGTGAAGTACTTGGCCATTGCCGCTTCACTGACCTCCAGCAGTTCCATGGCCATCTCGTAACTCTCGATCCAGGCTGCGGGTTGTAAGTCAGCTGTGTAATTAGGCACCTTCCTAGGGCCTTTGAAGTCCTTGGGTAGACGCTCATTGCGAAGAGCCGGCACCAAGCAAGGGACACCTCCAGTCCTGGTAGGGATACCCACGTCGACGGAAGCCGTCGGATAAGCCGGGGGAGTCTGGTAAGCCGTCAACTGAGGCACCTGCTGCGTAAAAGGCTCCATTATGAGCCGGGCCATGACCAGGGGGCGGGTCATGGCGTCGGACATTACTTGAGCCGGTCGCTGACACCATGTGTCTGCTGTAACTCCGGCTCCGGCCTGGACGAGGGGTCGAGTGGATCCTGTCCCGGCTGTAAGAGTACGCCTCTTGCTGCGCCAGCGCTGTCTGAAGGAGCTCCCTGACCCGGCAGGTTTCAATGGCCGTCGGAGAGTCGCCATTAATTGGGAGGGCTGCCAGCCGCGCAGCTGCGGCGACCATGTTCTCCAGCGGGTTAGCATAATGGCCCGGTGGTATTGGCACATACTGAGGCGGGGCAGGGTTCACCCGGGGAGGCCCCGTCACTTGTGGCTGAGCAAGGGTCCCAGACCCGGGCACTATGATCCCTGGCGGGTTACTAGACCCTGCACCTGGCGTGTTGAAGAGGTTCCGAGGATCGTAAACCGGAGGGAGTCGAGATTGGGCTTTTTGATGCCTCCTTCTCATGACCTCATTGGACGCGTTCTGATGCATCGTGAGCCGGAAGGACTGCGCCTGAATCAACTGAGTCTGGGCGTCGAGAGCCGCCCTCTCTGCAGCCATCCTGATCCCTTCCGCTGCCAGATCCTCCTTAGCTTTCACTAGATCCACTTTTAACTGCGCCACCTCCGCGTCATGCTGAGCTTGATCCGTCGGGTCAACCGCGGCGGTCAACAGGGCCGTCATCTTGTCCGTGAGATCCATCAGCACCTGAGCCGGCGAGGGCACCGGGTTTCCCGCTCCAGCAGCAGGGTTCTGAACAGGCTGCGCGCCGGCCATGAAGATTCCAACCCGGCTTGGCGGCTCAAACGGGTCCAGAATATTGTCACCATCGGAACAACCCATGAGCCTGCCATCTTGAAGTTGATACAACGAGTTTGACTCATCGGTAGACGACTCGCCGTCAGAGCCGGCGGCCGTCTCATCACCAGATCCAGATCCACCAGAGAGCCCTCCATGGATACATCCCACAAGAGCATGCTTTAAGGCAGGCAGGGCCCGGGCGGGTCGTGCGTGCTGAGCCGTCTCGATGAGATCGGCGCAGAGATCTGGCTCAGGGCCCGGCTCACCAATCTTGCCAATGAAAACATGAATTCCGCCGAAGGGGACCCGGTACCCGTACTCAATTGAGCCGGCGTCGGGCCCCAGTTTGCATCGTCGATGTAGAGCTTGCCGCGACGACTCTTGGTCATCCGGCCCACAGCGTATCCCTTGAGCCCTTCGAAGCTGCCCTTCAAGAACTCAAATCCACCGTGCGCTGGCCCCACGGTGGGCGCCAACTGTCGTGGAATTGTCACGGCAGATGTCCTCAAGCTAGGACTTAGTCGTGGAGCCATCGCCGCTAGGAAGCTTGAAGGGGTTAACGGGACAAGGAACACGAGGGTTTATACTGGTTCGGCCCCTTACGGTGAAGGTAAAAGCCTACGTCCAGTCGAGGTGGTATTGATTAGGGTTTCGATGACCAGGAAGCTTAACTGCTATGCCCGGCTCTCGATGAGATCTTTCTTGTCCCTAAACCGCTCCCGGGTCGTCCCTTTATATACAGAGGTCGACGCCCAGCGGCTCTCAGAGTCCCGGCCGGCTCATAAAAGTGTCCGGCTCGGACTCTCAACTATTCTTTCCTTACACTACAAGTTCTACCATAATGATGAGTGCAACTACGGGCCTTAAGCCATATCCGGGTCTTAAGCCCATCTTTGGCCCACCGTCTTCTTGCTCGGCGCCGGGCTTCTGGCGATGACCATTATGAGTAACCCGGCCCCTCCTGGCGGGTGACTCTAAGGTCTACCTCCTCAACAAGTTCCCAATCTTCAGAGTTGCTTTTAATTCTTTCCAAAAGATCCCACCAGAATTCAATACTTTTCTTCATAAAAGAACCGGCACAAGAAGTATCAAGCATGGTTTGATCATTATGAGAAAGACGAGCATAAAAGTTCTGAATAATAATTTCTCTTGAGAGCTCATGATTGGGGCATGAATATAACATTGACTTAAGCCTCCCCCAAGCTAGAGCGATACTTTCTCCTTCATGAGGCCAAAAATTATATATATATATATATATATATATATATATGTCGGGGAAACGACACCTATGGAATCACTGGGATCCCTTCTACGGTTGGCGGGCGCAGGGTTGTGCAAAGAGCGGATCTGGCGGTCAGCACAAGGATCGTTTATCCAGGTTCGGGCCGCGAGGATGCGTAATACCCTAGTCCTACTTTGGTGTATGTATTTGAGTGTTCATGAGTTCTTGAGCTAGCTACGGTGCGTGTCTAGCCCAAAAGATCCGAATCCTTCTCTTGGACGCCTCGGGCCTCCTTTTATAGACAAAAGGGGTCACCACAGTGGCACACAGGAGGTGGAAAGGTGTATAGTGGCTGAGTTTATCCTCTGTCATTATGGGACAAGACGCATTAAATGCGCCCCTTGGGTGTCCCGTTGCTTTATTGAGGATGACGATGAGGCCCGTCCCGTCCGTCGCCGCTCCGCCTTGCTCCGACACGCGCCCAGGCCAACAAGGCATGCAGTGCCACGCATGCTGGTTGGCTGCTGAGATGGCGCGGTGGTAGGATCTTCACGAAGATCTACATTCCACCACGCAGGTGCTTGCCGAGTTGGCCCGGAAGCCGCACGTTGCCACGTAGGTGCCTGCCCAGCTGGTTGGGCCGGCAGCTGTATGGGAACGGCGGTGGAGTCTTGGCAGACACGGGCCTGGTTGTGGCGTCGTAGGCGTCTTCGGCAAGGGCCTTGCTGGGGCCCCAACAAGGGCCTTGCCACGGCATCGCGGTCGTCCCCGGCAAGGATCTTGCCGGGGGGTCTCGTGGATTTCCTCGGTTAGGATCCCGCCGAGGATCGTCATCTTCTGGTCCTCATCTGACCTGGTGTGCTTCTGATCTTCACAAAGATCTGCATGCCACCATGGAGGTGCCTCCCGAGCCTTGGTTCCAATGTGGTTGATGGCATTGGAGCCCTCGGCTTAAGGGTGGCGCGCTCCGCTGGCATCGGGCAAGTTGCCCCGGCAAGGGTCTTGCCGGGGGAGCCCACCCCGCCCTTCTGCTCTTCGTGTCTCTGGTCTTGGCATTGCTCTGGTTGTCTTGTGCCTCCAGCATCCCTCCTCTGCCCTACTTAGCGTGGTTGTGGGCGCGGCTCTGACTGCCCGTGCACAAGTAAAGGGGTAAAAAGGAGAGCCCCTACTTTTGTACACTGACAGGAGCCCCGGGCCTGGGCCACACATAAGCGTAACGCGTTGTTGGGTCGGGCCCAGAATGGTGCGCGGGCAGGCGGGGCGGGATTTCTACCGCAGTAATTCCTTCGCTCGCTTGTGCTGCCCCACGACCCACGTTGAATGCGCGTCGTGTGTGATGTGGGGGGCATGCGTGGGGCGGCCGCTGCCCTCATGCATCACATCGTGGTAAAGAGGCGGCCTGAGCGTTCCCCATAAAAAGAGGAGAACACAGGGGCGCGGCTCATTTACTGAGCAGACTCGGGTCATGGTCTTCAAGGCGTCCGCGCCCCACGATCACGGGGTGGAGAACGGTTGCCTCACCCGTCTCCTCGATTTCTGCTTGCTCGCCACATGTCCCCCATGCCCTTAAGGTGGCAGGCGGCGGAGGTGGGAAACTGGGCCGTCGCTGATTGGAGCAGCGGGCCGGTCTCGATTCCCTGCGCCCCCGATGGCCGGATTGGTTGAGTGGGGCGGCCGAGCCCCGACCCCGCCCCTTTATAAGGAGGGGGAGGGGGATGGCATCCCACATTCTTTCATCATCCATCTCCTTCCACTTTGGCTCCTTTCTACCATCTGCCATGGCGAGAGGAGGCGCCGGCCCTTCGACGGTGGCGGCGAGGGTCTCTGCTCGACAGCGCGTCCCTCCTCCCCAAGAGCTCGCGGCGGCGGAGCCAGCCACGAGAGGAAGGGGGAGGGGGCGAGGCCGAGGTCGCCGTGGCGCTCGGGGAAGAGGGGAACACGGCGGCGCACTGGCCTTGCCTCCGCCAGCAATGCCTCCCCCAATGGAGGGCCACGTCGGCGACCAGCCCCAAGAGTTCTTCATCAAGCTGCACCGGCCACCGCGTCGTCGTCTTCATCTCCCTACTCCATTTGCTCGGGAGATGGAGCTCGACCCGCCACAGACCCTCAGGTTGCATATGAGGGGCTGTGGGAACGGCGACACGCGGGTCGACGTCGACTTTCCCACTCCTCACGTAATGTACCTTCATCGCGGATGGAAGACTTTCGCTCATGTCCACAGCCTGACGGCGGGGCTCGTTCTCTACTTCAAATTAATGGAGAACGGCCTGCTCTCCGTCAAGGTTTTTGGGGACCTTGGAACTCGCCTGAAGTGCTGCGTGGAGAGCTCCTCCGATGATGAAGACTCCTCCTCAAGCGGGAGTGACGAGGAGGACATCGACAGCGACGACAAGGGCGTCGAGCGGGGGGACGCCGACCTCGACTCCGACTGACCGCGTCACCCCTCCCTCGGCCACGCGCCCTGCCGAGGGCCTTCCTTGTCAAGCTCTCCATCGCCGCATTCCCCATCGCCTCCTGGGGCGGCTGGCATAGGAGGGCTGGAGAAGACGAAGAAGGCGGGTGGCAGGCCGTCAAGTCGGAGTACGCGAGCACCGATGCCTTCATCACGTATTGTCGGCCCGTTGCCTCATCTTCTGCTGCTCGTACCTCGCCTAGGTGTTGGAGATCATAGCAGAATTTTAAAATTTTCCTACGCTCACCAAGATCCATCTATGGAGTATACTAGCAACGAGGGGAAAGGAGTGCATCTACATACCCTTGTAGATCGCGAGCGGAAGCGTTCCAATGAACGAGGTTGACGGAGTCGTACTTGCCGTGATTCAAATCACCGATGACCGAGTGCCGAACGGACGGCACCTCCGCGTTCAACACACGTACGGTGCAGCGACGTCTCCTCCTTCTTGATCCAGCAAGGGGGAAGGAGAGGTTGATGGAGATCCAGCAGCACGACGGCGTGGTGGTGGATGTAGCGGGATGTCGGCAGGGCTTCGCCGAGCTTCTGCGAGAGAGAGAGGTGTTGCAGGGGAGGAGGGAGGCCCCCAAGGCTGTTGTATTGCTGCCCTCCCTCCCCCCCCCTTTATATAGGCCCCCTGGGAGGGGGGCGCCGGCCAAGATCCCATCAAGGGAGGGGGCTGCGGCCAAGGGGGAGACTTGCCCCCCAAGGCAAGTGGCCCCCCCCCCACCCTAGGGTTTCCAACCCTAGGCGCAGGGGGGAAGCCCATGGGGGGCGCCCCAGCCCACTAGGGGCTGGTTCCCTTCCCACTTCAGCCCACAGGGCCCTCCGGGATAGGTGGCCCCACCAGGTGGACCCCCGGGACCCTTCCGGTGGTCCCGGTACAATACCGGTGACCCCCGAAACTTTCCCGGTGGCCGAAACTTGACTTCCTATATATAATTCTTCACCTCCGGACCATTCCGGAACTCCTCGTGACGTCCGGGATCTCATCCGGGACTCCGAACAACTTTCGGGTTTTCACATACTCATATCTCTACAACCCTAGCGTCACCGAACCTTAAGTGTGTAGACCCTACGGGTTCGGGAGAGATGCAGACATGACCGAGATGCCTCTCCGGTCAATAACCAACAGCGGGATCTGGATACCCATGTTGGCTCCCACATGTTCCACGATGATCTCATTGGATGAACCACGATGTCGAGGATTCAATCAATCCCGTATGCAATTCCCTTTGTCCATCGGTATGTTACTTGCCCGAGATTCGATCGTCGGTATCCCAATACCTTGTTCAATCTCGTTACCGGCAAGTCTCTTTACTCGTACCGCAATGCATGATCCCGTGACTAACGCCTTAGTCACATTGAGCTCATTATGATGATGCATTACCGAGTGGGCCCAGAGATACCTCTCCGTCACACGCAGTGACAAATCCCAGTCTCGATCCGTGCCAACCCAACAGACACTTTCGGAGATACCCGTAGTGCACCTTTATAGTCACCCAGTTACGTTGTGACGTTTGGCACACCCAAAGCACTCCTACGGTATCCGGGAGTTGCACGATCTCATGGTCTAAGGAAAAGATACTTGACATTGGAAAAGCTCTAGCAAACGAAACTACACGATCTTTTATGCTATGCTTAGGATTGGGTCTGTCCATCACATCATTCTCCTAATGATGTGATCCCGTTATCAATGACATCCAATGTCCATAGTCAGGAAACCATGACTATCTGTTGATCAACGAGCTAGTCAACTAGAGGCTTACTAGGGACACGTTGTGGTCTATGTATTCACACATGTATTATGATTTCCGGACAATACAATTATAGCATGAACAATAGACAATTACCATGAACAAAGAAATATAATAATAACCATTTATTATTGCCTCTAGGGCATATTTCCAACAGTCTCCCACTTGCACTAGAGTCAATAATCTAGTTACATTGTGATGAATCGAACACCCATTGCGTCCTGGTGTTGATCATGTTTTGCTCTAGGGAGAGGTTTAGTCAACGGATCTGCTACATTCAGGTCCATATGTACTTTACAAATATCTATGTCTCCACTTTGAACACTTTCACGAATGGAGTTGAAGCGACGCTTGATATGCCTGGTCTTCCTGTGAAACCTGGGCTCCTTCGCAAGGGCAATAGCTCCAGTGTTGTCACAGAAGAGAGTCATCGGGCCCGACGCATTGGGAATCACCCCTAGGTCGGTAATGAACTCCTTCATCCAGACTGCTTCCTGTGCTGCCTCCGAGGCTGCCATGTACTCCGCTTCACATGTAGATCCCGCCACGACGCTTTGCTTGCAACTGCACCAGCTTACTGCTCCTCCATTCAAAATATACACGTATCCGGTTTGTGACTTTGAGTCATCCAGATCTGTGTCGAAGCTAGCGTCGACGTAACCCTTTACGACGAGCTCTTCGTCACCTCCATAAACGAGAAACATATCCTTAGTCCTCTTCAGGTACTTCAGGATATTCTTGACCGCTGTCCAGTGTTCCATGCCGGGATTACTTTGGTACCTTCCTACCAAACTTACGGCAAGGTTTACATCAGGTCTGGTACACAGCATGGCATACATAATAGACCCTATGGCCGAGGCATAGGGGATGACACTCATCTTTTCTATATCTTCTGCCGTGGTCGGGCATTGAGCCGTGCTCAATTGCACACCTTGCAATACAGGCAAGAACCCCTTCTTGGACTGATCCATATTGAACTTCTTCAATATCTTGTCAAGGTATGTACTCTGTGAAAGACCAATGAGGCGTCTTGATCTATCTCTATAGATCTTGATGCCTAATATATAAGCAGCTTCTCCAAGGTCCTTCATTGAAAAACACTTATTCAAATAGGCCTTTATACTTTCCAAGAATTCTATATCATTTCCCATCAATAGTATGTCATCCACATATAATATGAGAAATGCTACAGAGCTCCCACTCACTTTCTTGTAAACACAGGCTTCTCCATAAGTCTGTGTAAACCCAAACGCTTTGATCATCTCATCAAAGCGAATGTTCCAACTCCGAGATGCTTGCACCAGCCCATAGATTGAGCGCTGGAGCTTGCATACTTTGTTAGCATTCTTAGGATCGACAAAACCTTCCGGCTGCATCATATACAACTCTTCCTTAAGGAAGCCGTTAAGGAATGCCGTTTTGACGTCCATCTGCCATATCTCATAATCATAGTATGCGGCAATTGCTAACATGATTCGGACGGACTTCAGCTTCGCTACGGGTGAGAAAGTCTCATCGTAGTCAACCCCTTGAACTTGTCGATAACCCTTAGCGACAAGTCGAGCTTTGTAGATGGTCACATTACCATCCGCGTCCGTCTTCTTCTTAAAGATCCATTTGTTTTCTATGGCTCGCCGATCATCGGGCAAGTCAGTCAAAGTCCATACTTCGTTTTCATACATGGATCCTATCTCGGATTTCATGGCTTCTAGCCATTTGTCGGAATCCGGGCCCGCCATCGCTTCTTCATAGTTCGAAGGTTCACCGTTGTCTAACAACATGATTTCCAGGACAGGGTTGCCGTACCACTCTGGTGCGGAACGTGTCCTTGTGGACCTACGAAGTTCAGTACTAACTTGATCTGAAGCTTCATGATCATCATCATTAACTTCCTCCCCAGTCGGTGTAGGCACCACAGGAACATTTTCCCGCGCTGCGCTACTTTCCGGTTCGGAAGGGGTGACTATCACCTCATCAAGTTCCACTTTCCTCCCACTCAATTCTTTCGAGAGAAACTCCTTCTCCAGAAAGGACCCGTTCTTGGCAACGAAGATCTTGCCTTCGGATCTGAGGTAGAAGGTATACCCAATAGTTTCCTTAGGGTATCCTATGAAGACGCATTTCTCCGACTTGGGTTCGAGCTTTTCAGGTTGAAGTTTCTTGACATAAGCATCGCATCCCCAAACTTTTAGAAACGACAGCTTAGGTTTCTTCCCAAACCATAATTCATACGGTGTCGTCTCAACGGATTTCGACGGAGCCCTATTTAAAGTGAATGCGGCAGTCTCTAAAGCATAGACCCCAAAATGAGAGCGGTAAATCGGTAAGAGACATCATAGATCGCACCATATCCAATAGAGTGCGATTACGACGTTCGGACACACCATTTCTCTGAGGTGTTCCAGGCGGCGTGAGTTGTGAAACTATTCCACATTTCCTTAAGTGTGTACCAAACTCGTGACTTAAATATTCTCCACCACGATCTGATCGTAAGAATTTTATTTTCCTGTCACGTTGATTCTCAACCTCACTCTGAAATTCCTTGAACTTTTCAAAGGTTTCAGACTTGTGTTTCATTAGGTAGACATACCCATATCTACTTAAGTCATCAGTGAGAGTGAGAACATAACGATATCCTCCGCGAGCCTCAACACTCATTGGACCGCACACATCGGTATGTATGATTTCCAATAAGTTGGTTGCTCGCTCCATTGTTCCGGAGAACGGAGTCTTGGTCATCTTACCCATGAGGCATGGTTCGCACGTGTCAAATGATTCGTAATCAAGAGACTCCAAAAGTCCATCTGCATGGAGCTTCTTCATGCGCTTGACACCAATGTGACCAAGGCGGCAGTGCCACAAGTATGTGGGACTATCGTTATCAACTTTACATCTTTTGGTATTCACACTATGAATATGTGTAACATCACGTTCGAGATTCATCAAGAATAAACCATTGACCAGCGGGGCATGACCATAAAACATATCTCTCAAATAAATAGAACAACCATTATTCTCGGATTTAAATGAGTAGCCATCTCGAATTAAACGAGATCCAGATACAATGTTCATGCTCAAAGCTGGCACTAAATAACAATTATTGAGGTTTAAAACTAATCCCGTGGGTAGATGCAGAGGTAGCGTGCCGACGGCGATCACATCGACCTTGGAACCATTCCCGACGCGCATCGTCACCTCGTCCTTCGCCAGTCTCCGTTTATTCCGTAGTTCCTGTTTTGAGTTACAAATATGAGCAACCGCACCGGTATCAAATACCCAGGAGCTACTACGAGTACTGGTAAGGTACACATCAATTACATGTATATCACATATACCTTTGGTGTTGCCGGCCTTCTTGTCCGCTAAGTATTTGGGGCAGTTCCGCTTCCAGTGACCACTTCCCTTGCAATAAAAGCACTCAGTCTCGGGCTTGGGTCCATTCTTGACTTCTTCCCAGTAACTGGCTTACCGGGCACGGCAACTCCCTTGCCGTCCTTCTTGAAGTTCTTCTTACCCTTGCCCTTCTTGAACTTAGTGGTTTTATTCACCATCAACACTTGATGTTCTTTTCTGATCTCCACCTCCGCTGATTTCAGCATTGAATATACCTCAGGAATGGTCTTTTCCATCCCCTGCATATTGAAGTTCATCACAAAGCTCTTGTAGCTTGGTGGAAGCGACTGGAGGATTCTGTCAATGACCGCGTCATCCGGGAGATTAACTCCCAGCTGAGACAAGCGGTTGTGCAACCCAGACATTCTGAGTATGTGCTCACTAACAGAACTATTCTCCTCCATTTTACAGCTGAAGAACTTGTCGGAGACTTCATATCTCTCGACCCGGGCATGAGCTTGGAAAACCAATTTCAGCTCCTCGAACATCTCATATGCTCCATGTTTCTCAAAACGCTTTTGGAGACCCGGTTCTAAGCTGTAAAGCATGCCGCACTGAACGAGGGAGTAATCATCAGCACGCTGCTGCCAAGCGTTCATAACGTCTTGGTTTCTGGGATTGGTGCTTCACCTAGCGGTGCTTCTAAGACATAATCTTTCTTGGCTACTATGAGGATGATCCTCAGGTTCCGGACCCAGTCCGTATAGTTGCTGCCATCATCTTTCAGCTTGGTTTTCTCTAGGAACGCGTTGAAATTGAGGACAACGTTGGCCATTTGATCTACAAGACATAGTGTAAAGATTTTAGACTAAGTTCATGATAATTAAGTTCATCTAATCAAATTACTCAATGAACTCCCACTCAGATAGACATCCCTCTAGTCATCTAAGTGAAACATGATCCGAGTTAACTAGGCCGTGTCCGATCATCACGTGAGACGGACTAGTCAAGATCGGTGAACATCTCCATGTTGATCGTATCTTCTATACGACTCATGCTCGACCTTTCGGTCCTCCATGTTCCGAGGCCATGCTTGTACATGCTAGGCTCGTCAAGTCAACCTAAGTGTATTGCGTGTGTTCCGAGGCCATGTCTGTACATGCTAGGCTCGTCAACACCCGTTGTATTCGAACGTTAGAATCTATCACACCCGATCATCACGTGGTGCTTCGAAACAACGAACCTTCGCAACGGTGCACAGTTGGGGGAACACTTTCCTAAAATTATTATAAGGGATCATCTTACTTACTACGTCGTTCTAAGCAAATAAGAGCAAAACATGATAAACATCAATGCCATCAAATAGTGACATGATATGGCCAATATCATTTGCTCCTTTGATCTCCATCTTCGGGGCACCATGATCATCTCGTCACCGGCATGACACCATGATCTCCATCATCATGATTCCATCATTGTGTCTTCATGAGTTGTCAGCCAAAACTTACTTCTACTTCTATGGCTAACGCGTTTAGCAACAAAGTAAAGTAATTTACATGGCGTTATTCAATGACACGCAGGTCATCCAAATAATAAAGACAACTCTATGGCTCCTGCCGGTTTGTCATACTCATCGACATGCAAGTCGTGAATTCCTATTACAAGAATATGATCAATCTCATACATCACATATATCATTCATACATCTTCTGGCATATCACATCACAAAGCACATGCTGCAAAAACAAGTTAGACGTCTCTATTGTTGTTGCAAGTTTTACGTGGCTTGTATAGGTTTCTAGCAAGAACGTTTCTTACCTACGTAAAACCACAACGTGATTTGCCAATTTCTATTTACCCTTCATAAGGACCTTTTCATCGAATCCGTTCCGACTAAAGTAGGAGAGACAGACACCCGCTAGCCCTTATGCAACAGTGGCATGTCAGTCAGTGAACCTGTCTCACGTAAGCGTACGTGTAAGGTGGTCCGGGTCGCTTCATCCACAATGCGCTGAAACAAGATACGACTAGTAGCGGCAAGAGAATTGGCAACATCAACCGCAGACAACTTCTTGTGTTCTACTCGTGCATGCATGTCGGAGTAAATGGCCACGGGTAGCCTAACCGACTACCCCTGGCTCTTCAGAAAATTTATCAGGCCTTTGGGCCTTCAAGCACTCCAAGCATTTGGGCCGCCTTCCCCGGCCGGCTACCACTAAAGCCGACTCCCGGAAGGCGACCCAGCCTCACCGACTCCAAGAAGCCGGCCAAGAAGGACGCCGACTCCTAGGAGCCGGCCAAGACCACAACCACCCCTACATAACGGCGACGTGACGGGGTGTGGCCACAGTGCGGCCCACGACCCCCGAAGCCCGAGGCGGACATGGCTACAGGAGGCCGTACGGGAGGGACGTCTCACGTGCGGCTCGGCACTGTAGCCACGCTAGCCTCGACGTCATCCACGACCCACTCCTGTACGGCCTGAGGACTGCGGGCCCCTTCAGCCAGAGAGAGGCGCGAAGGGGGCCCGGCGTTTCCTAGTCGGCCAAGAGTATAGCCGGCCTCCAGAAGCCGGCTACTCCCTTCCTCGAAGCAGGAGCCCCATTAAGGAGACAAGACGAGGTGAGGCTACAGTGATAACCCCCGAGGCGGATCACTGTAGCCACGCTTACCTCGACAAAGCCCTCATCATCAGAGGCGCGGCTACAGTAAGCAGCCGCCGACAAGACCCTAGGCGGTGGGGCCGGCCTGTCGACCAAGTAGCCGGCAGCCGGCGGGACCCAGCAGCCGGCAGAGAAGCTGGTGAGTGTAGACACTGACGGCTGGGACCAGTTCCCAGCCGGATTACCATTGTACCCCCGGGGTAGGCCTATATAAACCACCCGGAGTACCCATGAAAAGGGTTGGCCTCTGAGCATAGTTGGCTTCTAGGTTAACACCCACGCATAGCACACCCACCATAGATAGAGAGAAGCAAGAGCTAGCCTTGTTCTTCTTCTCCCTTGATCTCAACAGCTCTAGGAGCGATTGTAGCTACCCTTTATCGATCTAGTGACCATGCGGAGACCCCGCAGAGCAGGACTAGGGGTGTTATCTCCTCGGAGAGCCCCGAACCTGGGTAAGATTCGCCGGTGTGCATGTCTTCGCCTCATCCCGTTTCCGGGCACCGGCGACGTTTTATTGGCTCCCACAATGATAAGCCATCCCTTGGCATATGTCGCACCAACCACCCGACATTTGGCGCCCACCGTGGGGCCAGGTGCACCGTTGTCCGGAGACCTGTTCTGGACGGGAACCCTCTTCCTTCCCCGCGAGCGCAGCCAGCCTGCTGCGCCCGATGGCGTTTGCCCCGACGCGCTGCAAGGCGTCGACGACGCCTGCGCAGCGAGCCGCCTCGCCGATCTGCTCGGCGAGACTCGCATCTCCGACGAGCCTGCGTCCGACGCAGGCACCGACTACCCCGAGAGCCGCCTCGTCAGCCTCCTCGACCAACTTCACGTCTCCAGCGAGCCTGCTGCGGACATGGAGTCGGTCGGCTCCACCGACCCGATGCTCATCGACTCCGACACCGCGTCGCTCGACGCCTACCCCTCCGACGTGGTGGTCTTCGACGACCCCCTCCCTCGAGCTGACAGCGGCAGCAGCGCTGTCACCGAAGTGCTGGTCATCAGCCACGTCTCCAACTCGGGCGAGAACGCCCGCGACGCTCAGCAAGCGGCGATGCACGACCTCTCCGTCCCCATCCCGGCCGACGCCGACGCCGAGACCCTGGAAGCACGCCGCCTTGCCCTCATCGCGGAGGGCAAGAAGATAGCCTCGATGAGACGCCTCACCGAGGCCCACCAGCGCGAAGTCGACCGCGCCGCCTTCGGGACGCCGCCGCCTAGCGGCCCGAGCCGAGCCGGCTTCGTCCAGAAGCGCGGCGCAGCCGTTGCCAGCATGCTGGGCGCAGATCGCCCCGTCTACGCCACCCCGCTCGAGAATCTGCGAGCCGCTCAGGCGGCTGCAGAGGAGCTCAATGGGCTGGGAGCCGATGAGCTCCCCTTACATGACAAGACGGATCCAGCAGCTGATCGACGCGGCTGCAGAACGGCACGAAGCCGGCGCCCGAGCTGATAGCCATCCCCCGCGCCGGGAGCACGCCGCGACGTCCCGCTCGCCGACTGCGAGCGGTGCGCGCCAGAAGAAAGACAAGGAGCCGGCTGCCAGCCGCAGCCGGACTCGCATTACCATCGAGCGCGACGCGGATGGCCGCCCTCGAGCTGTAGAGCACCAGGGAAACCTGCCTCCTCCCCCGCCTCGAAGAGAAAGACGCCTCACTCCACCGCCTGTCACCCATCCGACTCTTGGCGACCGACTCGGCCGCCGAGAAGGAGTCGGCGAGAACGACGCCCGCCACAGGATCGACCGCCTTGCTCGATCCTTGGCGTTAGAAGAAGAAGACGATGTCGGCCCGCCATGCTTTGGCCCCCGCATCCGCGACGAGCCCTTCCCCAAAGGGTTCTCGCTCCCCAGAGACACGCCCAAGTACAACGGCTCGGTGAAGCCGGAAGATTGGCTCATCGACTACTCCACAGCCGTCAGCATCGCCAACGGCAATCGGCGCGTCGCCGTGAAGTACGTCCCCTTGATGCTGCAAGGCACGGCGCGCACGTGGCTCAACAGCCTCAAGCCCTACAGCATCAACAGCTGGCTGGACTTCACCGAAGTTTTCGTCCGCAACTTCACCAGCACCTACAAGCGGCCTCCCAAGCCTCGCCAGCTCTCCCTCTGCGTCCAAGGGCCCAACGAGTCGACCCGCGACTACCTCACGCGATGGGCCGAGCTCCGCAACTCCTGCGAGGGAGTGCACGAGGTCCAGGCCATCGAGTATTTCACCGCCGGGTGCCGAGAGGGCACCCTCCTCAAGCACCGACTCCTCTGCGACGAGCCGGCTACCCTCGATGAGTTGCTGATCACCGCCGACAAGTATGCCACTGCCGACTCCTCCATGAAGACCGAGCTCCGAGTGGACGCCTCGGGGAAAGTAGTTGCTCCGGCTCCCAAGACGCCGGCTGGCGACCCTAACCGGCGCCCCTACCAGAACGACCACAAGCGCAAGGGCCCCATGCCGACTTCCTCCAGTCGGCAGGTGGCCACCATTGAAGACGAGCAGCCCGAAGAGCGGCCCGCTCCCAAGAAGAAGGGTGGCCGGCCGCCCTGGCAGCCGTCTTTCTCCTACGAACAAGCACTCGATGCTCCCTGCAAGTTCCACAGCGGCGCGAAGCCGTCCAACCATACAACACGGAAATGCCACTGGCTCACCCGCATCACCAAGGGCGAAGGGATGGTGCCGCCTCCGCCTCCCGGCCCGCCGCCTCCAGCTCCCCAGCAGCCGGCGGCCCGGCCGGCAGTCGGCGCCATCCAAGACGAGTTCCCCGAAGCGCACGACGCCTACGTCGTCTTCACAAGTCAAGTCGACGACAAGCGCAGCCGACGCCGGCAGCACCAAGAAGTAAACGCAGTCGCCTCTAGCACCGCCGAGTTCATGCACTGGTCGGAAAAGCCCATCAGCTGGAGCCAGGCCGACCACCCAGAGGTGATGCCTTCGCCTGGCTCCTATGCTATGGTCTTGGACGTCACCCTTGCGACGGAGAGGCGAGCTGCCAGATTTTCCCGCGTCCTGATAGACGGCGGAAGCAGTATCAACATACTGTACCGCGATACCATGGACAAGCTGAACATCAAAGCGAAGCAGCTCATGCCGAGCCGCACCGTCTTCCATGGTATCGTACCCGGCCTATCTTGCTCTCCAATCGGCAAGATCAAAATGGATGTTCTCTTCGGAGACAAAGATCACTTTCGCCGGGAAGCAATATGGTTCGAGGTGGTGGATTTGGAGAGCCCCTATCATGCACTACTTGGCCGACCTGCTTTGGCCAAGTTCATGGCTGTGCCCCACTATGCCTACCTGAAGATGAAGATGCCGAGCTCGAAGGGGATCATCACGGTAGCCGGCGACTACAAGAAGTCCATCGAGTGTGCCATGGCCAGCAGCCGGCTGGCCGAGTCCCTCGTGGTGGCAGAAGAGAAGAAGATGTTGGAACGGGTTGTGGCCATGGCCGGCAAGCAGCCGGCCTTGTCCCCCAACCCCAAGGACTGTGATGCGCAGGGCTCCTTCCAGCCTGCAAAGAGACGAAGAAGATACCTCTAGACCCGGAGCACCCGGAGAGGTTCGCCGTGATTGGGGCGAACTTGGACAGTAAATAGGAAGGCGAGCTCGCCGACTTCCTCCGTGAGAATCGAGACATCTTTGCATGGTCCCCAAAGGACATGCCGGGTGTCCCGAAGGATTTCGCCGAGCACAAATTACATGTCCGAGCTGATGCGAAGCCGGTCAAGCAACCCCTCCGCCGACTATCAGAAGAGAAGCGAAGAATCGTGGGAGAAGAGATAGCCCGGCTCCTTGCAGCCGGCTTCATCATGGAAGTGTTCTTTCCAGAATGGCTTGCCAATCCAGTTCTGGTTTTGAAGAAGAATAACAAGTGGCGCATGTGTATAGACTACACAAGTTTGAACAAGGCCTGCCCAAAGGATCCGTTTGCTTTGCCACGGATTGACCAAGTGATAGACTCCACAGCCGGATGCGAGCTGTTAAGTTTTTTGGATGCATACTCAGGGTATCATCAGATCAAGTTGGACCCGGCTGACCGCCTGAAGACTGCCTTCATCACACCCTTTGGAGCTTTCTGCTACCTGACAATGACATTCGGCTTGAGAAACGCCGGTGCCACTTTTCAGCGTTGCATGCAGAAATGTCTCTTGAAACAACTCGGCAGAAATGCCCACGTCTACGTAGACGACATTGTGGTGAAGACAGAGAAGCGCGGTACCTTGCTGGAAGACCTGAAGGAAACATTTGCCAACTTGCGCCGATTCCAGATCAAGCTCAACCCCGAGAAGTGCGTGTTCGGAGTGCCAGCCGGCCAGCTGCTAGGCTTCCTGGTCTCCGAACGCGGCATTGAGTGCAACCCTGTCAAGATCAAGGCCATCGAGAGGATGGAGATTCCCACCAAGCTGCGAGATGTGCAGAAGTTCACTGGCTGCTTAGCCTCCCTGAACCGTTTTATCAGCCGACTAGGAGAGAAGGCTCTCCCCCTGTACCGACTCATGAAGAAGTCCACTCACTTTGAGTGGAATGATCAAGCCGACCAAGCCTTCCATGAGTTGAAGAAAATGTTGACCACTCCGCCTGTCCTGGCTGCGCCGACTGAGAAGGAGCCCATGCTCCTCTACATCGCCGCGACAAGCCGAGTCGTCAGCACTGTTGTTGTGGTCCAGCGCCCGGAGGAAGGCCGAGCCCAGCTGGTCCAGAGGCCGGTCTACTATCTCAGCGAAGTACTGTCCAGCTCAAAGCAAAACTACCCGCACTACCAGAAGATGTGCTATGGGGTGTACTTCGCTGCCAAGAAATTGAAGCCCTACTTCCAAGAGCACCCCATCACGGTCGTGTGCACTGCCCCGCTCGCCGAGATCATAGGCAGCCGGGATGCATCCGGCCGGGTGGCCAAATGGGCCATTGCCTTGGCGCCCTACACGATTTTCTATCAACCCCGCACCGCCATCAAGTCGCAAGCATTGGCCGACTTCCTCGTCGACTGGGCCGAGACCCAGTACTTACCGCCGGCTCCCGACTCTACCCATTGGCGGATGCACTTTGACGGGTCCAAGATGCGCACCGGCTTGGGAGCCGGCATCGTCCTCACCTCTCCCAAAGGCGACAAGCTCAAGTACACGCTGCAGATCCACTTCGCCGCCTCCAACAACGTGGCCGAGTACGAGGCGCTCGTACATGGGCTCCGGCTAGCCAAAGAACTCGGCATACGCCGGATCCTGTGCTACGGCGACTCAGACTTGGTGGTCCAGCAATCATCTGGCGACTGGGACGCCAAGGACGCAAACATGGCGAGCTACCGTTTCCTCGTCCAGCAGATGAGCGGATACTTCGAAGGGTGCGAGTTCCTTCACGTGCCAAGGGCCGACAACGACCAAGCAGATGCCCTAGCACGGATCGGCTCCACCCGACAAGCCATACCGACTGGCGTCTCCCTCCAGCGCCTCCTCAAGCCGTCCATCAAGCCGTCTCCAGAGTCGGATTCCATCTTCGTACCGCCTGCGCCAGAAACAGCCGGATCCGGCTCAAGAAATCCCGCAGGCGGCACGGGGACTTCGACGACTGCCCCGGGGACTGACGTAGTCGCACCCGGCCCAGGGACTTCAGAACCCGGCCCGGGGACTGCAGCAGTCGGCCCGGGGACTGCAACGACACAAGAAGCGGTGGTCGACTCCAATGCAACACCCAACCCACCCACCCGAGTCATGGTGGCCACATTAACAGCAGAAGAAGTCACAGCTCCCTCATGGGCCCAGCCCATCCTCAAGTTCCTAGTCAGCAGAGAGCTGCCGGCTGATGAGATCGCAGCAAGACTAGTGCAACGACGAGCCGCAGCATACACAATAATCAACAGGGAGCTTGTGAAGCGCA
Source organism: Triticum aestivum (assembly GCF_018294505.1). Taxonomy (NCBI): domain Eukaryota; kingdom Viridiplantae; phylum Streptophyta; class Magnoliopsida; order Poales; family Poaceae; genus Triticum; species Triticum aestivum. The sequence goes on from NC_057814.1 coordinate 430,659,600, forward strand.
GCGTCACTGGAGTCTTCCAGCGTTGCGTCGAGCCAGAAAAAGGAGTGGCAATCCTCAAAGACATCCACCAAGGCGAATGCGGCCATCACGCCGCCTCAAGATCCCTCGTGGCCAAGGCTTTCCGCCATGGGTTCTTCTGGCCGACTGCCTTGGAGGATGCTAAAGAAATAGTCAAGAGCTGCAGAGGATGTCAAGTCTTCAGTTCCAAACAACACCTGCCGGCTTCTGCCCTCAAGACCATTCCCCTCACCTGGCCTTTTGCCGTCTGGGGACTGGACATGGTGGGCCCTTTCAAGACAGCCCGCGGTGGCATGACACATCTACTCGTTGCGGTGGACAAGTTCACAAAGTGGATCGAAGCCAAGCCAATTAAGAAGCTGAACGGGCCGACTGCCGTGACATTCATCACCGACATCACTACTCGGTACGGCGTGCCGCACAGCATCATCACCGACAACGGCACGAACTTCGCCAAAGGCGCACTGGCACGTTTCTGCGCGACACAGGGCATCCGACTGGACTTAGCGTCCGTTGCCCACCCGCAGTCAAACGGCCAGGTCGAGCGAGCAAATGGACTTATCCTCTCCGGCATCAAGCCCCGACTGGTTGTACCACTGGAGCGATCGGCCGGCTGCTGGCTCGAAGAGCTGCCGGCTGTCCTCTGGAGTCTGCGCACTACACCCAACAAGTCAACCGGCTTCACTCCATTCTTCCTTGTGTACGGTGCCGAGGCTGTCATCCCAACAGACATCGAGTTCGACTCGCCTCGGATCACCATGTACACGGAGGAGGAAGCCAAAGAAGCAAGAGAAGACGGCGTCGACCTACTGGAAGAAGGCCGGCTGTTAGCCCTCAGCCGGTCCGCCATCTACCAGCAAGGCCTGCGCCGCTACTACAACCGCAAGGTCAAGCCAAGATCCTTCCAAGAGGGCGACCTTGTGCTCCGGCTGATCCAGCGAACAGCCGGCCAGCACAAGCTCTCGGCCCCTTGGGAAGGCCCCTTCGTCGTCAGCAAGGCACTCGGCAACGACTCCTACTACTTGATCGACGCGCAAAAGCCAAGAGCACGCAAGAGAGACGACTCCGGCAAGGAGTCGGAGCGACCATGGAACGCAAACCTCCTAAGACGATTTTACAGCTGAAAAGCAGTATGTATCACGCTACCCCTTTTGTATTAAGTACAAACCAACAGGCCCCCCGAACAGTACTCGGGGACTGCCTTTTATTTATCTATGAATGACGAGTGTCATATCCATGAATGTATTATTACATTTTGAATTCTTGTCCGGCACCGGGTCCGACTAGTCGGCCCGGGGACTGGCCGCCTTGAGCTATATTCAAAGTTCTTCCCGAAGTCAGCAAAGTAGTGCGCCGGCTCCCAAGTCCTCTCTTGTTGAAAGTCGCAGCTCAAAGAACTGACTGTCCGACTAGCAAGAGAGAAGACAGAAAGGACGCCCACACGAAAAACGGCTAAGGAACAACTAACCTATATAGCAAAGAGACGGCCTCCAAATATGCCTGCCGGCTGTCAAAGCAGCCGGCTGGCCGGCTTCCTAAAAAACTTAGCTTAAGTCCGGCAGAGCTAAAAGTACTTCCCCCTCCCCAATCGGCCAGGCACTCCCCGGCTACAGATTGCAGAGCAACTGTTTGACTAGGGAGGCGGCAACCAAGGGAGGGCGGCAAAGGAAAAAAGCAGAAGGACAAAAAGCGAAAGTACAAGGAAAGACCGATTGCATAACTTATATACATAAAGCCGCCCACAGGCGGCAACAGACTTGAGTTTGAATACACCCAGTGGGTGGAATTGTGCAGACTTAACCAAACATTGTTCAAAAGTAACAAGACAGGAAAACAAAAGAAAGAAGACTAAGGCGCGACAGGAGGCCGAGCTGGTCGGTGAAGGCGGCCTCGCCGGCTGAAGGAGTGGCCGCCTAGCTGGTCCCGGCTTGACCACCTCCCGCGGCAGGAGACGCACTCGCACGCGACGTAGTGCTGGAGGCGCGGTCAGGCTGGCCGGCTACTCCGCCAGCCGGCTCGGCGTCTTCACCCTCCTCCTCCTCCTCTTCGCCCTCGTCGCTGGAGTCGATCTCCTCCGCCGAGTCCTCGCCGTACGCCGGGTCCAGCCCGAACCAATCTTCCGGCTGGGCGACTCCATTGTCGTCCACCTCGGGGGCGAAGACGTTGGTGTCGGTGTAGTCGGCGATCGCTGAAGCCCGCCGAATGATGGCCGGCCGCGCCGGCTCCAGCTCCGTGTCGGCTTGCTGCCGCCAGGTAGCCAGCTGGTCCAGGTTCAGGCCGGGATACCAGGCCTTGACGAACTCCAGCGCCCGCCTGGCGCCGGAGCGAGCCGCTGACGCCTTCCAAGCCTCGAAGCGGCCGACTGCCACCTCCAGCCAGTCGGCGGTCCGACTGGGGGTGCGAGGGACCACTTGGCCGGGCCAGAGGGCGGCCAAGACCTGCGATCCCGCGCGCTGAAGCCGGCGGAGCAGCCTGTGAGCCGGCTGGATGCGAGCCTGGATCGCCAGGAGCTGTTCCTCCAGCGAGCGGCCGGCGGTTGGCGAGATCTCGAAGCCGGCTTGCCTCTTCGCCTGGCGACGGGCTTCGATGGCCTGGTTGGCGGCAGTTGAATAGCCAGGGAAGTACTCTGCGCGAAGAAGAAAAGAAAAGAAGAACACCAAAATCAGAAAAACAAGCCAAAGTGGCAGATGGCAAGAAAGGACGAAGGGGTAGACGACTTACCGTCAACCAGATCCTCAATCTGGCCATAGCCGGAGACCAGAGTCTGCCTGGCCTCTGCCCAGCCGGCCGCCTCCGTCTCGAACTCGGCCTGGAGGGTGGCTTCGCGATCCTGCGCAGCCTTCAGCGCAGCCTTGTGGCCTTCCTCCTGGTCGGCCAGCTTCTTGACCAGGCGGTCGCGCTCCTGCACCAAGGCGGCGAGCTCCGCGTCCTTGGCACGAAGAGCAGTCTGGGACTCCCCCAGCTGTGCCCTCAGACTGGCGTTGGCCGCTGCAGAGATAGAAGAAGAAGAAGAACAATGAGAAATCATCAAGGAAGATCCGAGCCGACTGCTCAGCAGTCGGCCCGAATCTCGGGGACTACACCCAGTGGGTGCGCTGACGCGCCCCCACATGAGATAAAGATCAAGTCACATACCTCGGCTTTCAGTGAGATCGGCGGTCTTCTGAGTCAGCTCCCGAGCCTGGGAGTTGAAGGCGGCCGCTCGGAGGTTGTGGTAGTCCTGCAAGACGGACAGAAGACCGAAGTGAGAACAAAAGCAGCAAAGACAAAATCTCCAAGAAGTTCCAAGCCGCCTGCTCAGCAGCCGACTCGGAACTCGGGGACTACACCCAGTGGGTGCGCTGACGCGCCCCCACGAGAGAAATCAAGATCAAGAAAGAACAAGATAGGAATACTAACCCGGATGGCTGCCCGCGTGGCGAGGAATTCGTCGGTGAACTGCCTCAGCGCCGCGGCTTGGCTTTGCAGCCGGGTCCGGACGTCTTGTGCGGCGACGTTCACCACGGCTGTCCCTCCGCCCGGCGTCCACCCCGAGGTAGCGCTGGCCGCCTCCGCGTCTCGGGCCGACGAGCTGGAGCCCACGGCCGGCTGTGGCTCCGACGCAGCCTTCTGCGGCTCAGACGCGGCCTTCCCTGCACGCCGGCTTGGCGGAACCCGGACCGCCACCTCAGCCCCCGCGGCCGGCTCGCCCTCCGCCGACTGTGCGGGCGCAGGCTCAGGCTGGCGGCCTTGGGTCGCCCTAGTCGGAGGAGTCGGCCCCGGCGCCTCCCCCAAGATGACGACGTCGTCGCCGCTTCCTCCCAGCCCCGGCTGGGAACCGCTGGCTCCCCCTGGCGAGGGATCCACGTCCCCTGGCGCCATGGTGCGCAGGGGGGTGACCATCAAAGCCTCCCCTGCCGCCGCCTCGGCCTCGGCCTCTGCCTGGGCCTTGGCTGCGGCCTCGGCGAGCGCCTTCGCCGCCTCCTCCTCCCGAGCTGCCTGGGCGGCGGCTGCCCTCCGTGCCTCCGCCTCCCGCGCTTCCTGCTCCTCCCGCACCTCCCGCGCGTTCCTTTCCGTCGCCTCCAGGAGGGCGGCGCGGGGATCTACGCGGCGGGTGGTGCTCCCAGAGCCCCCTGGCGACTCGACGACGGAGCCGGCAGCCGCCCGCTCAAGTGACAGCGGAGCTCTGACCATTGAAAAAGAAGACGAAGATTCAAGAACCACCAAAGGAAAGAAAGAAGGACAGTACATAGAAAGAGAGAACTTACGCCGACACAGTCTGCGGCTGCTTCACCACTTTGCGGAAGCGAGCCGCCTTCGCGGCCGCCTCTTCCCGCCTGGTGGCTGCCGCCCCACCCCTGGGCTTCTTCGTCCGGCTACCGAACATGCCCTGGGTGGCGCGACGTTTCTGGCCTCTACCCCGAGCAGGCTGCGCGCCGGAGGAGCCCGCGCCGCGTCCGGATGCCGGCTGGCGGTGCAGGACTGCTTCGGCTTCGTCCTCGTCCGGCCAGTCGTCGAAGGTAGCGGTGAACCCGGAGCCGCCTGCTTCGCCGCCGGCTTGGCCACCGGCCGGCTCGACGGCATCCTCCATATGGACCGCCCCCAGGTCGGGGTCCTCCTGGTCGTGTTCGGTCCGGTCGGGGACGAAGCGGCGCTCCACGTCTGCCCCGCCGGCCGGCCGAAGCAGAGGACTCTGTCAAAAGAGCAAGCCGACTGAGTTAGAGTCGGCCCAGAGGAACTCGGCGACAAAGCTGAGAGAGAGAGAGAAAAAGAGACGAGGGGAGCGTACCGTAGGCGGAGGATTGGCGCGGCTGTATGGCTCCTTGCCGAATTGCCAGTCTTCGGAAAGTTGGCAGTTGGCGAGGTAATTCACCATGTCGGCGGCGTCGGGCTGCGGCATCTCCTTGGTGCACATTCGGCTCGGATCGAGCTGGCCGCTCATCTGACAGATCAGATGAGGCCGGCTCTGGAGCGGAAGGACCCGGCGCGTGACGAACGCGGCCAGGAGGTCGGGCCCCGTCAGGCCCTCCGACTGGACCATCACCCGCAGGCGGGCGATGGCGGCGTTTCCTCCCTGCGACAGCGTCACGGCCCGGAAGGACCACTGGGGCAGCCTGCCCGCCGGTGGGCCGGCTACGTAGGCCGGCAGGTTGAGGTAGTCGCCCCGGGGAGCGATGCTCCGCACGTAGAAGTATGACTTCTGCCACTTCTTCACCGATTGGATCAGCGTGATGATGGGGAAGGGGTTGTCGGCGCCTGATCTCCGCGACGCGATGAAGGCGCCGGTCTGAGCCGGCACGCCCCGCACGCGCGTGCCCAGCTTCGACTGGAAGAACTCCCCCCAGAGCTCGAGGGTGGGGAGGACGCCAAGATAGCCCTCGCACAGGGTGACGAAGGCCGACAGCAGCACCACCGCGTTGGGGGTGAGGTGGTGCGGCTGGAGCTGATAGAATTCCAGCCAGGAGCGGAAGAAGGCGCTCACTGGCAGGCCGAAGCCGCGCAGGAAGTGCGAGCGGAAGACCACCCGCTCGCCCTCCCGCGGCGCCGGCCTGACTTCCTTCTCCGGCGCGAGGCGGACCTCCACTTTGTCCGCGCTGGGCAGACGCCGGGTGTCGCGGAGGAAGTCGATGTGGTCGTTATGGACGATGGAGCCGTCCCAATCCCCGCCAAGCTGCTCTACGTGGGGAGGCATAGCGGAAGCTAGCACGGCGGCGGAGGAGCGTGCGGAGGAAGAGCGCGGCGGCGAGGCGCTGTCGCGAGAACGAGCAAGGCAAGAAGACGGTGGAAGTAGGAGGAGCGTGCGAGGGCCTGCCGCCCTCCACCTCCCCCTACTTATAGCCTCACGCGGCCGAAGAGGCCGGACGTGGGGGGAGACGTGGGATTAACTGCGCCCACTCCCCCCACGTCTCGCGTTTATTACGCATAAGTGCGAGCCGAAACTGCCGCACGGAACGTGCGGGCGGTTTCGGGATACAAAGGATCCGCGCCTGGGCCGGGGCGCGGACGTGGCGGGCCCCCTCCCTGCGGCGACGTCCCGTCACGCGCGTGGGCTGGCAGGCTTTCCGGCCACGTGGCACGCCAACGGCCCGAGGCCGGCCCGCGGCCCGGTGCACGTGCCTGCGGGTTCCCGCCCCCCGACTCCAGAAGAATTCGACTAAGGCGGCGCGCCTGACCAAGGCCGGCTCCCAGCTGCCGGCTTGTCACGATAGGAAGCTGATCGAGCTTCTTGAACCCCACTCCACCTCGAAGCCCAATCAGCTTCGGGGACTACTGTCGGAGTAAATGGCCACGGGTAGCCTAACCGACTACCCCTGGCTCTTCGGAAAATTTATCAGGCCTTTGGGCCTTCAAGCACTCCAAGCATTTGGGCCGCCTTCCCCGGCCGGCTACCACTAAAGCCGACTCCCGGAAGGCGACCCAGCCTCACCGACTCCCAAGAAGGGCCGGCCAAGAAGGACGCCGACTCCTAGGAGCCGGCCAAGACCACAACCACTCCTACATAACGGCGACGTGACGGGGTGTGGCCACAGTGCGGCCCACGACCCCCGAAGCCCGAGGCGGGCATGGCTACAGGAGGCCGTACGGGAGGGACGTCTCCCGTGCGGCTCGGCACTGTAGCCACGCTAGCCTCGACGTCATCCACGACCCACTCCTGTACGGCCTGAGGACTGCGGGCCCCTTCAGCCAGAGAGAGGCGCGAAGGGGGCCCGGCTTTTCCTAGTCGGCCAAGAGTATAGCCGGCCTCCAGAAGCCGGCTACTCCCTTCCTCGAAGCAGGAGCCCCATTAAGGAGACAAGACGAGGTGAGGCTACAGTGATAGCCCCCGAGGCGGCCCACTGTAGCCACGCTTACCTCGACAAAGCCCTCATCATCAGAGGCGCGGCTACAGTAAGCAGCCGCCGACAAGACCCTAGGCGGTGGGCCGGCCTGTCGACCAAGTAGCCGGCAGCCGGCGGGACCCACCAGCCGGCGGGACCCAGCAGCCGGCGGAGAAGCCGGCGAGCGTAGACACTGACGGCTGGGACCAGTTCCCAGTCGGATTACCATTGTACCCCCGGGGGGTAGGCCTATATAAACCCCCCGGAGCACCCATGCAAAGGGTTGGCCTGGCATTGGCTTCTAGGTTAACACCCACGCATAGCACACACACCATAGATAGAGAGAAGCAAGAGCTAGCCTTGTTCTTCTTCTCCCTTGATCTCAACAGCTCTAGGAGCGATTGTAGCTACCCTTTATCGATCTAGTGACCATGCGGAGACCCCGCAGAGCAGGACTAGGGGTGTTATCTCCTCGGAGAGCCCCGAACCTGGGTAAGATTCGCCGGCGTGCATGTCTTCGCCTTATCCCGTTTCCGGGCACTGGCGACATTTTATTGGCTCCCACAATGATAAGCCATCCCTTGGCATATGTCGCACCAACCACCCGACATGCATAGTAACTACGCATAGGCCTGGCTCATGATGCCACTGTTGGAGATCGTAGCAGAATTTTAAAATTTTCCTACGCTCACCAAGATCCATCTATGGAGTATACTAGCAACGAGGGGAAAGGAGTGCATCTACATACCCTTGTAGATCGCGAGCGGAAGCGTTCCACTGAACGAGGTTGACGGAGTTGTACTCGCCGTGATTCAAATCACCGATGACCGAGTGCCTAACGGACGGCACCTCCGCGTTCAACACACGTACGGTGCAGCGACGTCTCCTCCTTCTTGATCCAGCAAGGGGGGAGGAGACGTTGATGGAGATCCAGCAGCACGACGGCGTGGTGGTGGATGTAGCGGGATGTCGGCAGGGCTTCGCCGAGCTTCTGCGAGAGAGAGAGAGGTGTTGCAGGGGAGGAGGGAGGCGCCCAAGGCTGTTGTATTGCTGCCCTCCCTCCCCCCCCCCTTTATATAGGCCCCCTGGGAGGGGGGCGCCGGCCAAGATCCCATCAAGGGAGGGGGCGGCGGCCAAGGGGGGAGACTTGCCCCCCAAGGCAAGTGGGGCGCCCCCCCCCCCACCCTAGGGTTTCCAACCCTAGGCGCAGGGGGGAAGCCCATGGGGGGCGCCCCAGCCCACTAGGGGCTGGTTCCCTTCCCACTTCAGCCCACAGGGCCCTCCGGGATAGGTGGCCCCACCAGGTGGACCCCTGGGACCCTTCCGGTGGTCCCGGTACAATACCGGTGACCCCCGAAACTTTCCTGGTGGCCGAAACTTGACTTCCTATATATAATTCTTCACCTCTGGACCATTCCGGAACTCCTCGTGATGTCCGGGATCTCATCCGGGACTCCGAACAACTTTCGGGTTTCCGCATACTCATATCTCTACAACCCTAGCGTCACCGAACCTTAAGTGTGTAGACCCTACGGGTTCGGGAGACATGCAGACATGACCGAGATGCCTCTCCGGTCAATAACCAACAGCGGGATCTGGATACCCATGTTGGCTCCCACATGTTCCACGATGATCTCATCGGATGAACCACGATGTCAAGGATTCAATCAATCCCGTATGCAATTCCCTTTGTCAATCGATATGTTACTTGCCCGAGATTCGATCGTCGGTATCCCAATACCTTGTTCAATCTCGTTACCGGCAAGTCTCTTTACTCGTACCGCAATGCATGATCCCGTGACTAACGCCTTAGTCACAATGAGCTCATTATGATGATGCATTACTGAGTGGGCCCAGAGATACCTCTCCGTCACACGGAATGACAAATCCCAGTCTCGATCCGTGCCAACCTAGCAGACACTTTCGGAGATACCCGTAGTGCACCTTTATAGTCACCCAGTTACGTTGTGACGTTTGGCACACCCAAAGCATTCCTACGGTATCCGGGAGTTGCACGATCTCATGGTCTAAGGAATAGATACTTGACATTGGAAAAGCTCTAGCAAACGAAACTACACGATCTTTTATGCTATGCTTAGGATTGGGTCTTGTCCATCACATCATTCTCCAAATGATGTGATCCCGTTATCAACGACATCCAATGTCCATAGTCAGGAAACCATGACTATCGGTTGATCAACGAGCTAGTCAACTAGAGGCTTACTAGGGACACGTTGTGGTCTATGTATTCACACATGTATTATGATTTCCGGATAACACAATTATAGCATGAACAATAGACAATTACCATGAACAAAGAAATATAATAATAACCATTTATTATTGCCTCTAGGGCATATTTCCAACAGCCTAGGTGTCCTTTTTGCCCTCCTGCTATCTCGTTCCACCTTCTGAGGAGAGGGACAAGAAAGGGATCATGTGCATCTTATCTCTTTTTAGTTTGTAAGCCTGCGGGCACTTGTTAAATTTGAAACTTGTAATCCCCTTGCTCATGTTTTTCATTCCATATGAACTGTACCTGTATGGGATGTTTTTAATGAAAAAGGGTGCTTGCTGGGTTCTTTGTGCGTGAGCGAGGCCCATGCCAAGGAGTGAATCCTTGTTATTTTTAAGATAAACATTGTCGCCCGGCAATAGGCCTTGCCGTCCCCTTACTTCATTCGACCATTCTCACGCTCTAGGCGGAGGCAGGGGCGAAGTAGGGTTAGGCCCTTCGTTTATTTCCTTGCCATCGCGACTACGACCCAGTTCCGACCTAGGGAATAGTTCTTGGGTATAGGAAGAAGGGGGAGCACGGTGGCCTAGGAATAAAACGATGTTTCATACGTCCCAACTCCATACGAAAATGCACAATAGGGGATAAAAGACTTATCTGGATCTGCAGCCCCCGGCATCCTTGGCTTGCCGTAGTTGGATTCTTGTGTCTGCAGCCCCCGGCAACCTTGGCTTGCCGGGGCCGGAGTGCCGGTTTGTTCTCTTTCTTCCAAACAGCTCAGCAGAAACGTCCATGTACCCTGCGAAACAAAGAGGACGGAAAGGAACAGATAGACGCACACTCGACCTCTATGCTAGGGGTTAGTCGCCGCTAAGCACTATCAACCCTAACCGAGGGAGAGACTCAACCTAGCATGCATGCTAAAACTTAGGGCGCCAGCGCTTCATTTATTTATGCTCAGGGTCTGTGCCTGGCTTTGTACAGATGGTTATATGCCTTGCCGGCAAGGCTTGTACAAAAGGTGGTTTGCCGGGGGGGCCGACAACCGCGCCTTATGGGTAAAACTTGCGAAGATGTTCAATGTTCCAGGAGTTGCTCACTGGAATAGCATCTTCGGTCTCCAGGCGGACTGCGCCGGGCCTGGTGACTCGTATTACCCGATAAGGGCCTTCCCACTTTGGCGTCAACTTGTTGGAATTCTTGGCCGATTGAACGCGCCGAAGAACAAGGTCGCCTTCCTCAAAGCTTCGGGCATGAACCTTGCGGCTATGATAGTGGCGCAAGGCTTGCTGGTAGCGCGCTGCTCTCACAGCCGCCCGAAGACGATCTTCCTCAAGGAGTGTTGCGTCATCATGCCGCAATTGCTCTTGCTCAAGCTCATCATAAGCGAGCACCTGAGGTGACCCGTATGTGAGTTCCGTGGGCTGAACTGCTTCTGCCCCGTAGCATTTGCCCTCTCCGCCTGTCCGTTGCTCTATGGGTGTGCCACGGAAGCGAAACAGACCTTGCTGCCGAGGTCTTGGATGTATTGCATGAAGGTGTGGCTTGTGAACTGCGTGTCGTTGTCGGTGATGACTCTGTTTGGCACACCAAAACGGCAGACTAGCCCCTTGAAGAACTTGACGGTTGACTGCGTTGTCACCTTCCTCACTGCTTCCACCTCCGGCCACTTTGTGAACTTGTCGATTGCAACGTACAAGTACTCAAAGCCCACGACAGCGTGGGGGAAAGGGCCCAATATGTCGAGCCCCCAGACCGAAAATGGCCGGGAGAGAGGAATTGTTTGAAGGGCTTGAGCTAGTTGATGAAGCTTCTTCGAATGGAACTAACACGCTTCACACTTGGTTACTAGTGCCGTTGCATCCTGGAGAGCAGTGGGCCAGAAGAACCTTGCCGGAATACCTTGCCGGCAAGGGCCCATGACCCTATGTGGAACCACATATGCCTCCGTGTATCTCTGCCAACAGCGCCAGTCCTTCCTCCCGGGGAATGCACTTCAATTTCACACCTTTCGGTCTTTTTCTGTACAGGACGTCGTCGACGAACTGATACATGGCAGACCGACGGGATAATTTCTCCGCTTCTTCCTGCTCCTCAGGGAGTTCCCCTGTTTGGAGGAATCGGACGGTATGTTGTGCCCATGCCAGAGCCTGGGGCTCGACGGCAAGGACCAAAGGCGTTTCCTCTGCCATGGGAGCGGTTGTCTCTACGGCTAGGGTTTGATGCCCTGCCGGAGTCATCGCCCCGTGGCAGGCTCGGCGTCCACGGCAACACCCTCGCCGGCGGCTCCTGGGAGCTCGGCGGGAAAGTACTTGCCGGGGCCTGATTTCCTGCGCTTGTTCTGCTCTCTCAATGGTTCAACAGATGGTTGAGTTAACTGAAGCACAAAAGTACCTGGCTCCACAAGTAGTTTGAGTGCAGCACGCTTCGACAGGTAATCGGCGGTGTCGTTCTCCACTCGGGGAACATGCTCTGCCTGTATACGGTCAAAACGCTCCTCCAGCTTCCTCACCTCATTCACGTAGGCCTCCATCAACGGGCTTTGATAATCTTTGTTAACTTGCTTGACGACGAGCTGTGAATCACCTCTAACGATAAGCTTCTTGATCACGAGGTCTGCCGTGATCCTGAGACCGGCAAGCAACCCTTCGTATTCAGCAGTGTTGTTTGTTGACATCTCCCTGGGAAAGTGCATCTGGACTACATACTTGAGGTGCTCTCCGGTGGGTGCAATGACTAGCACACCAGCACCGGCGCTCCAGCAAGAAAGCCCCGTCAAAGTACATAACCTAGTTGCGACTTGTTTCCTTGCTGGGGAGAGTAGTCTCCTGGATCTCTTCGTCGGGCGTCGAGGTCCATTCCGCAATGAACTCTGCCAAGACTCTGCTCTGGATTGTCGAAGTACTTTCAAACTTCAAACCAAAGCTCGACAATTCCAAAGCCCACTCTACGATCCTCCCGGTCGCGTCTAGGTTATGCAGTATTCGTTGCAACGGGAGGCGGGCGACAACGGTGATTTCGTGGGCTTGGAAGTAATGACGCAGCTTCCTCGAGGCCATAAGGAGGCCGAAGAGCAATTTCTGCACACCGGAGTACCTTGACCTAGCCCCCTGAAAGAGGGAGCTGACAAAGTAAACTGGGCGCTGCATCATCTTCTTCTTCTGCACCACTTCATTTGGTTGCACGGGCCCCGTCCCGATGGCGTCTGACTCTGCCGGGGGCCTTGCCTACCGGCACCAGGCCCTGCCGGGGGGAGATCTGGCTCGCCATCCGCCAGTCCTGCCATTGCCACGGCCTCTTCATCGACCTCCCTCTGTGCCACTAGCGTGGAGCTGACCACTTGATTCGTTGCTGCCAGATACAGCAGCAATGGCTCTTGTGGCTTAGGCGCAACTAGTATCGGTGTAGAGGAGAGGTATTTCTTCAAATCCTGTAGCACTGCTTCGGCCTCTGGGGTCCATTCCATTGGGCCCGCCTTTTTCAAGATTTTGAAAAAGGGAAGGGCACGCTCAGCAGACTTGGAGATGAATCTGCTCATGGCGGCAACGCAGCCAGTGAGCCGACGCACATCCTTAATCCGCTTGGGCGCCTCAATCTGCTCAATAGCCTTGATCTTCTCTGGGTTCGCCTCGACCCCACCCTGTGACACAAAGAACCCGAGAAGTTTGCCGGACGGAACACCGAAGACACACTTCTCAGGGTTCAACTTGAGGTTGATCTTGCGCAGATTTGCAAACGTCTCTTCTAAATCTTGTACAAGTGTCGCCCTGTCCTTGGTTTTGACCACTATGTCATCCATATAAGCTTCCATATTTCTATGTAGCTGGGGCTCAAAACCAATTTGGACTGCTCTTGCAAACGTTGAGCCAGCACTCTTCAACCCGAAAGGCATTCGCAAAAAGCAATATGTACCACATGGGGTGATGAATGTTGTCTTTTCTTCATCTTCTTTCGTCATGAAGATCTGGTGGTATCCTGAGTAGGCGTCGAGGAACGACAACGAGTCACACCCGGCCATGGAGTCAACAATCTGGTCAATGCACGGCAATGGGAAAGGGTCCTTTGGACAAGCCTTATTGATATCTGTGTAATCAATACACAGCCTCCACTTCCCATTTGCCTTGTGCACCACCACCGAATTGGCCAACCACGTCGGATGGAGTACTCCTCTCACCAAGCCTGCCGCTTCTAACTTCCTGATCTCCTCTGTGATGAACTCCTGCCTTTCCAAAGCTTGCTTCCTGACCTTCTGCTTGACGGGTCGCGCATGAGGACAGACAGCAAGATGGTGCTCAATCACCTCCCTAGGAACGCCGGGGATGTCGGATGCTTGCCATGCAAACACATCGACATTCGCCCGCAGGAAAGTGACGAGCGCGCCTTCCTATTTGCTGTCGAGGGTGGAGCTTATGGTGAAAGCCCCTCCCATGCCATCCTCCTTGACGGACACCTTCTTGGTCTCTGGTCGCGCAGCACTGGATTTCTTGCTCTTGCCGGTGGAGCTCTCTGGCACGTCCTCGACAGGAGCACAACACTCCGAAGAGGTGCGCTTGCCGGAGTGGGCGCGAGAGGTCTTGCCGGTCTTCTTCCCTCCCGGAGCTTCAGCGGCAGGAGCAAGTGCCTTGGCGGCAGTTGCTGCAACTGCTTCCCGGTAGAGTTGGTCGGCGCAGATCAGCGCGTCCTTCTTGTCAGAGGGGACGGTGATGATGGTCATCGGCCCAGGCATCTTCAGCGTGTTGTAGGCGTAATGCGACGCCGCCATGAACTTGGCTAGTGCCAGGCGGCCGAGGATCGCGTTGTAGGGCAAGGGGATCTCGGCTACATCGAAGACAATCCTCTCCGTCCTATAGTTCAACTCACCTCCAAACGTCACAGGCAGCGTGACCTTACCCTTCGGCTGACTCCTTCCCGGGTTGACCCCTTGAAACGTGCCCGTCTCCTCGAGGTCTCCATCAGGAAGCTGCAGCCTTTTGATCACAACGGGCGAGATCAAGTTCAGACCGGCCCCGCCGTCAACTAGCATCTTTGTCACCTTGAGGTTGCGTATCATTGGTGAAACCAACAACGGCAAACACCCGACCGTAGTCGTGGGATCAGGGTGGTCCTCGGTGTCAAAGATGATAGGCGTGCCGGACCACTTCAGTGGCTTCTGAGTGTCGAATGATGGCTCCGCCACTATGATCTCACGCGCCCACTGCTTGAGCTGGAGGTGAGAGGAATGCAGCGAGGCGCCACCATCGACGCACATGGCCTCCGTAGCTTTCTAGAACTCATGCTCGCCGGACTCGTCGTCCTCGTCATGATCATCGTCTTCCTGCTTCTTGTCGCGGCCCCGAGTGGGCCTCTCTTGCTGGTTATCCTTGCCGCGGCGGCCTCCTTGGCCGCCACGCTTCTTGTCGAATCCTTCGGCACCATCCTGACCCTTCTCCTTGTCCCGCCTCTCATAGTCGGCTTTTTTCTTTTCAGCAAGCAGCTCAACTTGTCGGCAATTCTGGAGGTCGTGGCCCTTGGTGCGGTGGATCTTGCAGTACTGCTTGTCAGAGCCTCCTAGCTTGTCGGCAGCCGCCAAGGCCCGGCAAGCGCGGCAATCTCCTTGTCGGGGTCGTCTGCCTTGGCCTTCTTGGCAGCGCCGGTATTGTCGGATCCCTCGACGGCAAGCATGACCTTGCCCTTGCGCTTCATGTTGTGATGCCAGCCCTTCTTCGTCGGGGCGGCGGTGTCTTCGTCTGTAGAGTCGGTTTCCGCGCCGGCGTCCTCGCTGGGGTACTTCCTTCCCTCTTTAGCTCGGGCGCATCTATCGGCCAGAACATAAAGTTCGGCCACATCTTTAACCTTGTTCATTGCCAGCTCTTCACGCATCTTGCGGTTGTGCAAATTCTGATGGAATGTGCTGATCACGGCGGCGGGATGAACATCTGGGATGTTGTATTGCACCTGGCTGAACCTCTGTATGTACTTGCGCAGGTTTTCACCTTCCTTCTGGGAATGATATGCAAATCGCTTGCCTGACCATGAGCTTGGTGGCCTCCAGTGAAGGCACCAACGAATTCATGACACAGATCCGACCAAGAAGAAATGGAATCCACCGGAAGTGCATCAACCATGACATGACATTGGGTTTTAGTGCCAAGGGAAGTAATTGGCAAGCACCTTGTCGTCGCGAGCTCCAACGGCTTGCATCGCGATGGTGTAGATGCTAAGGAACTCCGACGGGTGGGTCTTGCCGTTGTAGTTCTCGCCGACGTCGGGCTTGAACGTGTGGTGGGACGGCCACTGGAACTGCCGCAGCTCACGGGTAAAGGCCAGGCAACCCACCTCGTAGGGTAGGCCACCGGAGCCTCCCGGTGCTGGGTGGTCCATAGTGGGCCCTGCCCGCCTATCTGACTGGTGGCGTGCATCACGCCGGCGCTCGATGGTAGTTCGAGTGTCTTGATGGGCTTGCTCCCGAAGAACTTGGCGCTGATCGCGGTGGGTCCGTGGGTCGGACGACGCTATGGAAATATTATCACAAGCGTCATCATGACGGACCGGCACCCGCGGCAACTGGCGTGGGGGAGGAGAGTGCACCGTGGCTGCAGCACCTCCGGTCCTTCCACCGCTGGCATGTGGTGGCTCGATGGAGCGTCGGCCCGAGGGCCCCACTGGTCGCGGCTCATCTTTGTTGGCGACACCGACGAGGCTCCGGATGGTGGCTCTCCACTCGTCGAGCTTTTCGCAGCAGGAGGGAAGTCGAGGAGCAGCTGCGCGCGCGCCAAAGCTTCTGCTGGCGTGGGTGGCGGCGAAAGCTGCGTGGACCGTGACGCGCTCCGACTCCTAACCACGTTAGAAGGATCTCTATCACGGCCCTGCGGCTGTGCGCCATTTTCGCCAGCACTTCGGCAGGCATGTTGGCCTCCTTCGTCCCGCGAATGATGCACAGGACTCTTCCCACGGCGGTGTCCGGGGTCACCAGCGTGGTGACGCTGCTCGTCGCGCACACCCTGGGAAGAGCGTGTTGTGGGCGCCGGCGTAGGCGTCTTGGAGGTCACCGCGCCGCCCGTGGGTGGCATGGTGCCTCCCTTAGAGGGCCCCGCGCCGCCTGCGGGGGCCCAGCTCCGTCTTTGGATTTGGCAGCGTGTGGCCCGTCGTCTTGTGCATGAACGACGCCGCTCGCCAGGATCTGACTGCCAGAGTGATGTGGGTGTTCGCGGGCCGCGCCTCGGCTTCTGTCAGCGACCGCCCCGCTGCTCGCCCGCACCGGTACAGGCCGTCCGGCTCCGGATGAACCGATCATCGTGATCGTCTTCTTCTTGGGAGCCATGGCGATAAAGAACTGCTAGGCTAACTGCTAGACCGGATTTTCACAACTGCGCTCCCCTACCTGGCGCACCAAAGATGTCGGGGAAACAACACCTATGGAATCACTGGGATCCCTTCTACGGTTGGCGGGCGCGGGGTTGTGCAAAGAGCAGGTCTGGCGGTCAGCACAAGGATCGTTTACCCAGGTTCGGGCCGCGAGGATGCGTAATACCCTAGTCCTGCTTTGGTGTATGTATTTGAGTGTTCTTGAGTTCTTGAGCTAGCTACGGTGCGTGTCTAGCCCAAAAGATCCGAATCCTTCTCCTAGACGCCTCGGGCCTCCTTTTATAGACAAAAGGGGTCACCACAGTGGCACACAGGAGGTGGAAAGGTGTATAGTGGCTGAGTTTATCCTCTGTCATTACGGGACAAGACGCATTAAATGCACCCCTTGGGTGTCACGTTGCTTTATTGGGGATGACGATGAGGCCCGTCCCGTCCGTCGCCACTCCGCCTTGCTCTGACACGCGCCCAGGCCAACAAGGCATGCAGCGCCACGCAGGCTGGCTGGCTGCTGAGATGGCGCGGTGGTAGGATCTTCACGAAGATCTGCATGCCACCACGCAGGTGCTTGCTGAGTTGGCCCGAAAGCCGCACGTTGCCACGCAGGTGCCTGCCCAGCTAGTTGGGTCGGCAGGTGTATGGGAACGCCGGTGGAGTCTTGGCAGACGCAGGCCTGGTTGTGGCCTCGTAGGCGTCTTCAGCAAGGGCCTTGCCGGGGCCCCGACAAGGGCCTTGCCGCGGCATCACGGTCGTCCCCGGCAAGGATCTTGCCAGGGGGTCTCATGGATTTCCTCGGTTAGGATCCCGCCGAGGATCGTCATCTTCTGGTCCTCATCTGACCTAGTGTGCTTCTGATCTTCACAAAGATCTGCATGCCACCAGGGAGGTGCCTCCCGAGCCTTGGTTCCAATGTGGTTGATGGCGTTGGAGCCCTCGGCTTAAGGGTGGCGCGCTTCGCTCGCATCAGGAAAGTTGCCCCGGCAAGGGTCTTGCCAGGGGAGCCCACCTTGCCCTTCTGCTCTTCGTGTCTCTGGTATTGGCGTTGCTCTGGTTGTCTTGTGCCCCCGGCTTCCCTCCTCTGCCCTACTTAGCGTGGTCGTGGGCGCAGCTCTGACTGCCCGTGCACAAGTAAAGGGATAAAAAGGAGAGCCCCTACTTTTCTACACCGACAATATAATTCCGATCACGATGAACTGGATGCATAGGATAAATTTTTTGGTGAAACTCCAATTTTAATCGATTCCAATTCCATGATCCAATATCATCGCATAGCCTATACCATGCCAATGCTTTTCTCTTCAAAGATAAAGGGAAAACCTTTTTCATCACTTCATTTCCGGGTAAACCTGCAAGCTTGAACAATCCACAAATTTGTTCTACATATATCAAGTGCATATCAGGATGTTCGGTTCCATCTCCTGCATAAGGATTAGCTAGCAGTTGTTCTATCATACCCGAAGGAATTTCATATTTGATATTTTCAGTAGGTGCAGTAGGTTGAGGGGCAATTAATTGTGGTTCCGGGCGAGGTGAAGATACCCTGAACAAACCCCTCAAAGGATTGTTTTCCATAGCTACAAGTGACAACAAATTTCAGCACACTATATAAATGTTTCCTTACCGAATTCCACTTACCAAAGGCGCTTCACTCCCCGGCAACGGCGCCAGAAAATAGCCTTGATGACCCACAAGTATAGGGGATCAATTGTAGCTCTTTTTGATAAGTAAGAGTGTTGAACCCAACGAGGAGCATAAGGAAATGACAAGTAGTTTTCAGTAAGGTAGTGTCTGCAAGTGCTGAAACTGTAAGTAGCGAGTAGTTTGATACCAAGATAATTTGTAACGAGCAAGTAACGATAGTAACAATAAGTATGCAGCAAGGTAGCCCAATCCTTTTGAGGCAAAGGACATGCCAAATCAGTCTCTTATAATAAGCAAAGCGTTCTTGAGGGTACACGGGAATTTCATCTAGTCACTTTCATCATGTTGGTTTGATTTGTGTTCGCTACTTTGATAATTAGATATGTGGGTGGACCGGTGCTTAGGTGTTGTTCTTAATTGAACAAACCTCCTACTTATGATTAACCCTCCCGCGAGCATCTGCAACTACAAGAAAAGTATTAAGGATAAATCCTAACCATAGCATTAAACTCTAGGATCCAACCAGTCCCTTACGGAATAGTGCATAAACTGGGGTTTAAGTTTCTGTCACTCTCGCAACCCACCATCTATTTACTACTCCACAATGCATTCCCTTAGGCCCAAAGATGGTGAAGTGTCATGTAGTCGACGTTCACATGACACTACTAAGGGAATCACAACATACATACTATCAAAATATCGAACACATATCAAGTTCACATGATTACTTGCAACATGATTTATCCCGTGACCTCAAGAGCAAAAGTAACTACTCACAACTCATCAACATGCTCATGATCAGAGGGGTATTAATATGCATAATGGATCTGAACATATAATCTTCCACCAAATAAACCATATAGTAATCAACTACAAGATGTAATCAACACTACTAGTCACCCCCTAGCAACAATCTATAGTTCGGGTAACAAGATTGAATACAAGAGATGAACTAGGGTTTGAGATGAGATGGTGCTGGTGAATATGTTGATGGAGATTGCCCTCCCCAAGATGGGACAGTTTTTGGTGATGATGATGACGATGATGATGATTTCCCCCTCCGGGAGGGAAGTTCCCCCGGCAGAATCGCTCCACCGGAGGGCAAAAGTGCTCCTGCCCAAGTTCTGCCTCGAGGCGGCGGTGCTCCGTCCCAAAAGTATTATTATGATTTTTTTCTAGGTCAAAATCACTTATATACCAGAATATGGGCACCGGAGGTGGGCCGAGGAGGACACAACCCACCAGGGCGCGCTAGGGGGACCTGGCGCGCCCAGGTGGGTTGTGCCCACCTGGTAGCCCCCCTCTGGTAGTTATTGGCTCCAATATTTCTTAAATAATCCATAAAAAATCTCCATGAAGTTTCAGCTCATTTGGAGTTGTGCAGAATAGGTGGCCCGACGTAGCTTTTTCAAGTCCAGATTTCCAGCTGCCAGAATTCTCCCTCTTGGTGTGTACCTTGCAAATTATGAGAGAAAAGGCATTAGAATTACCCCAAAAAGCATTATTATGGATGAAAATATTATAAATAACAGTAAGAAAACATGATGCAAAATGGACGTATCAATTGTCGTTATAAACATTATCCACCTCCGGGCCTATTATTATCTGCAAAAGAAGAGAACGTGTTAGTGCCTACATGCAGTTTTGAACACTACTACATGCGTATTTGGTTTGCACGATTTGTAAAATGTACCAACGTGCCATCTTTGATCTGACATGATTAACATGGGCATTTGATTACAATCTAGAAACATGTAGCCTTCTTCACAAGAGGTTGGACTGGATGAAAAATTCCCTAAGAAAACTAGTACAGATGAATCCAAAGGAGAAATGCTTATGGATTGTCACCATATGAATCAAGCAACCAATATGGGGTGGGGGTGTATGTCCTGAAATCCTCCAAAATTCCTTCAGAAATCGTAATACATTGTCATTGTAAACTTGGGAAAAGGTGCAAAAAATTGAACTCCCTTATGATTAACATTTAACAGGAAAGGAACATCACCTCAATATACAGCTTCTTCAGGCACGGAAAGCATCTCAGGCAACTCACAACTTGGTCTAGGTTGGGGCCGACAGATTCTAGTGCCAAGACCTTCACTGTGCCCAGAATCTGGGTGAAGCTTTGCTGGATGACAGACGAACATACATCTTCAAAACTAGAAATAATGTTGATATCAAGAAGGAGAGGTATAAGGCGACTGTTGTACCTGAAAGTAGTAGTATTTGACAGAAGAGTAGCCCACCACTGTCAATTTCGGCGCAGAAATGACATTGATTCTTGTTGGACCTTATTGATGAACTACAAGTAATCTCTCAAGTGAAGGTGTGTCCTCAGTGACCATATTATGGTCCACCTTTTGTGATCTCTCGTTGCAGCACCAGCAACACACATAAATAGTCCGAAGAGTCCTAATGTGGAAGGTACTCGACCAATTCATTGCCTGAAGACGAAGGAACTCGAGTGCAGTACAACCGCGGAGCAGGCGCTCCATGTCATCCTTTGGGATGCAGACGACGATGAGCTCGAGGTGCTTCAGTCATGGTAGAAAAAGAGCGGGCGCGTCATTTAGGGGGGATGGCAGTTCATGAACTTCCCGAGGCGCAGCGTGGGCGCGAAGCGGAGCAGGGACGTTGGCAGCGAGCGCATATGCCCATCATTAAAATTGAGCTTCTCGAGCTGATCTATGGCGGGGGATCAAAACCACTCGTCAAGCTTGGCTCGGTCCTTGCCGTTGGAACGGAACTTGCCCGTGATAGGGCCTCTGATTGGGCCATGGTGACTGCCGAGGATCTGGGAGAACGCATCCAAGCTTTTGCGATAGCCATGGCAGAGCTCATGGGCGTCGAGGACGTCGATAGGGATGAGGAGCCATAGGGGGCGCCACCGCCGGGAAAGGGCGGCTGTCCTCGCCCCATATTTGATTGGGACGAGGGATATGATGACTCTCAACATATCATCGGGGAGGTTGCTGATGAAGTCTAGGCCTGCTGGAGTCGCTTGCAGTTCTTTCTCGACCCGCCTCCGCTTGTTGGCAGCTTCATTCTCCACCTCGCCGGTGGCGAAGAAAACCTCTTTCTCCATATTCATGCCGTGCTCTGGTGCTTCAGCAGCCCCGGTGCCGCCACTCCCTCCGATGGGGCGCTTTGGCGGCATTCTCATGCACTGATGGCTTTGAGGACTGAGAGCGGCGTCGAGGATGTGGGCGGAGAGAGAGGATTGTGTGTGTGGCGAGGATGGGGGGTGCGACCGCTCGGCCGCGCCATTAATACAGACCAGTGGGAGCAAGGCGGGCGGCGGTCCAAGGCTATCTCGCTTCCCGGTGAGAATGACTGCTTAATCTATGAATGAAATCTATGCTTAATTACTGAATTTTAGTTGCAAAAATTAGATAGTGCTAGTGATTTTTAGCTGCACATATTTTGACAAATCGCAATGTCTCTTGGCTTAGAGCCGAAGTCTGGGTTTAATTTTCATACCGTATTCAATCTGAACCGTTTGCGTTGAAGAGATGCACAAATCCTGCGTTGAACAGCTCACACGCTTCCCGGTGAGCCTGCACACCGAACTGCGCTCGCATGCCTCCCGTTCAGTCAAGCAGCTGCCCGCACGGCACCTCCTATAGCCATTAAAACCAAGACACGTGGCGTCACATGAATGGTTAACATAACACACACGATTTGTATTATACAAATGTTTGAGATATTAAAGTGGCAGCTATTTTTTAAAAATACATTGACATTGTAAACTTGGGAAAAGGTGCAGAAAATTGAACTCCCTTATGGTTAACATTTAACAGGAAACGAACATCACCTCAATAGACAGTTTCTTCAGGCACGGAAAGCATCTCAGGCAACTCACAACTTGGTCTAGGTTGGGGCCGACAGATTCTAGTGCCAAGACCTTCACTGTGCCCAGAATTTGGGTGAACCTTTGCTGGATGACAGACGAACATACATCTTCAAAACTAGAAATAATGTCGATATCAAGAAGGAGAGGTATAAGGCGACTATTGTACCTGAAAATAGTAGTATTTGACAGACGAGTAGCCCACCACTGTCAATTTTGGCGCAGAAATAACATTGATTCTTGTTGGACCTTGTTGATCAACTACAAGTAATCTCTCAAGTGAAGGTGTGTCCTCAATGACCATATTATGGTCCACCTTTTGTGATCTCTCGTTGCAGCACCAGCAACACACATAAATAGTCTGAAGAGTCCTGGAGGTGATGTGGAAGGTACTCGACCAATTCATCGCCTGAAGACGAAGGAACTCGAGTGCAGTACAGCCGCGGAGCAGGCGCTCCATGTCATCCTTTGGGATGTAGACGGCGACGAGCTCGAGGTGCTTCAG
Organism: Triticum aestivum; assembly: GCF_018294505.1. Taxonomy (NCBI): domain Eukaryota; kingdom Viridiplantae; phylum Streptophyta; class Magnoliopsida; order Poales; family Poaceae; genus Triticum; species Triticum aestivum. Next base: position 430,681,988 of record NC_057814.1, read on the forward strand.
TCATGGTAGAAAAAGAGCGGGCACGTCATTTAGGGGGATGGCAGTTCATGAACTTGCCGAGGCGCAGCGTGGGCGCGAGGCGGAGCACAGACGTTGGCAGCGAGCGCATATGCCCATCATTAAAACCGAGCTTCTCAAGCTGATCTATGGCGGGGGATCGGAACCACTCGTCAAGCTTGGCTCGGTCCTTACCGTTGGAATGGAACTTGCCCGTGATAGGGCCTCTGATTGGGCCATGGTGACTGCCGAGGATCTGGGAGAACGCATCCAAGCTTTTGCGATAGCCATGGCAGAGCTCGTGAGCGTCGAGGACGTCGACAGGGGTGAGGAGCCATAGGGGGCGCCACCGCCGGGAAAGGGCGGCTGTCCTCGCCCCATATTTGATTAGGAGGAGGGATATGATGACTCTCAACATATCATCGGGGAGGTTGCTGATGAAGTCTAGGCCTGCTGGAGTCGCTTGTGGTTCTTTCTCGACCCGCCTTCGCTTGTTGGCAGCCTTGTTCTCCTCCTCGCCGATGGCGAAGAAAACCTCTTTCTCCATGTTCACGCCGTGCTCTCGTGCTTCAGCAGCCCCGGCGCCGCCACTCCCTCTGATGGGGCACTTTGGCGGCACTCTCATACACTGATGGCTTTGAGGACTGAGAGCGGCGTCGAGGATGTGGGCGGAGAGAGAGGATTGTGTGTGTGGCGAGGATGGGGGGTGCGACCGCTCGGCCGCGCCATTAATACAGACCAGTGGGAGCAAGGCGGGCGGCGGTCCAAGGCTATCTCGCTTCCCGGTGAGAATGACTGCTTAATCTATGAATGAAATCTATGCTTAATTACTGAATTTTAGTTGCAAAAATTAGATAGTGCTAGTGATTTTTAGCTGCACATATTTTGACAAATCGCAATGTCTCTTGGCTTAGAGCCGAAGTCTGGATTTAATTTTCACACCGTATTCAATCTGAACCATTTGCATTGAAGAGATGCACAAATCCTGCGTTGAACAGCTCGCACGCTTCCCAGTGATCCTGCACACCGAACTGCGCTCGCATGCCTCCCGTTCAGTCAAGCAGCTGTCCGCACGGCACCTCCTATAGCCATTAAAACCAAAACACGTGGCGTCACGTGAATGGTTAACATAACACACACGATTTGAATTATACAAACGTTTGAGATATTAAAGTGGCAGCTATTTTTTAAAAATGCCTTTGTTGGCTGTTATTCGAGTGCGCCTTCTCTCAAAATGGACATGAAAAACATCATAGCATGTCGGGTGCCATTCCATGATAGCATGCCAAGTTTCATGAATTTCAGACGAGTTTGGATTTACTAGAATTTAAAAACAAAATATCTCAACATTTAACCGACAATCAACAGTGCCCTGGTGTTTGAAATTCATTCCCATTTCTTGCATGGGACCTAAGCATGCACCCAAGGACACATATTTGATTTTCAACCAATTTATATGCACTGGAGCATGTGCATGTAGTTCAAATTTGAATTATGCACATAAAATGCCTAGGAAATCCAGTTAATGTATAAAAATGTCCAAACGAACCCCAAAAATTCCAAAATTTAAAACAACACTCCTGTTGTTCTATGTTGACACTAGAAAATTTTTGAAAGCAATAAGAGGCAACGGATATTGTTTCATCCTGAAAGGTGGCACGTTCCCTACCGAAACCATGAGGCTTGTTGTGAGAAGCTCTGGTTTGTGAGAAGCTTATACCCAAACCTGCCCCAAATGGGACAAAAAATTTACCACGACATATTGATGCCGCTCCATGATAGCATGCCAAGTTTCATGAATTTCAGACGAGTTTTGGATTTACTAGAATTTAAAAACCAGGTATCTCAATGTTTGTGGTTGAGTGACGGTGGCAGGGTGTTTGAAATTCATTCCCATTTCTTGCATGGGACCTAAGCATGCACCCAAGGACACAGATTTGATTTTTCAACCAATTTATATGCACTGGAGCATGTGCATGTAGTTCAAATTTGAATTACGCACATAAAATGCCTAGAAAATCCAGTTAATGTATAAAAATGTCCAAACGAACCCCGTCCAAAATTTAAAACAACACTCCTGTTGTTCTATGTTGACACTAGAATTTTTTTGAAAGCAATAAGAGGCAACGGATATTGTTTCGTCCTCAAATGTGGCACGTTCCCTACCAAAACCATGAGGCTTGTTGTGAGAAGCTCTGGTTTGTGAGAAGCTTATACCCAAACCTTCCCCAAATGGGACAAATAAATTACCACGGCATGTTGATGCCGCTCCATGATAGCATGCCAAGTTTCATGAGTTTCAGACGAGTTTTGGATTTACTAGAAGTTAAAAACCAGCTATCTCAATGTTTGCGGCTGAGTGACGGTGGCAGGGTGTTTGAAATTCATTCCAAATTCTTGCATGGGACCTAAGCATGCACCCAAGGACACATATTTGATTTTTCAACCAATTTATATGCACTGGAGCATGTGTTATGCACATAAAATGCCTAGAAAACCCAGCTAATGTATAAAAATGTCCAAACGAACCCCGAAAAATTCCAAATTTTAAAACAACACTCCTGTTGTTCTATGTTGACACTAGAAAAATTTTGAAAGCAGTAAGAGGCAACGGATATTGTTTCGTCCTCAAATGTGGCACATTCCCTACCAAAACCATCAGGCTTGTTGTAAGAAGCTCTGGTTTGTGAGAAGCTTAAACCCAAACCTGCCCCAAATGGGACAAAAAAATTACCACGGCATGTTGATTGATGGTGTCGCTAGGACTATGTCGGTATTTCCCCCAAGAGGAGAGGATGATGTAGCACAGCAACGGTAGGTATTTCCCTTAGTTATGAAACCAAGGTATCGAATAGTAGGAGAACCAAGCAAACACAACGTAAGCAGCACCTGCACACAAATAACAACACCTCGCAACCCGACGTGTTAAAGGGGTTGTCAATCCCTTTCGGGGTACGGCGCCTCAAGATAGGCAAACAGACATGAGGAAATTGTACTAGATTGATAGATCGAACGCTAAACAAAATAAATAGAAATAAATTGCAGCAAAGTATTTTTGTATTTCTTTGATTTAATAGAGCTGAAAAAACGCAAGGGAAAGTAAATCGCAAAGCAAATATATGAGAAAGAAGACCCGGGGGCCGTAGATTTCACTAGTGGCTTCTCTCGAGAAAAATAGCAAACAGTGGGTAAACAAATTACTGTTGGGAAATTGATAGAACTTCAAATAATCATGAAGATATCCAGGCAATGATCATTACATAGGCATCACGTTTAAGATTAGTAGACTGACTCCTGCCTGCATCTACTACTATTACTCCACACATCGACTGCTATCCAGTATGCATCTAGTGTATTAAGTTCATGGAAAAATGGAGTAATGCAATAAGAATGATGGCATGATGTAGACACGATCCGTTCATCTATAAGGAGGGTAGATGTAGATCTCGTCTTTTTATCCTTAGTAGCAATGATACATACGTGTCGGTTCCCCTTCTGTCACTAGGATCAAGCACCATAAGATCGAACCCACTATCGGGCACCTCTTCCCATTGCAAGATAAATAGATCAAGTTGGCTAACAAAACCCAAATATCGGAGAAGAAATACGAGGCTATAAGAGATCATGCATATAAGAGATCAAAGAAACTCAAATAACTTTCATGGATATAAAAAGATATAACTGATCATAAACTCAAAGTTCATCAGATCCCAACAAACATACCACAAAAGGACTTACATCATATGGATCTCCAAGAGACCATTGTATTGAGAATCAAGAGAGAGAGGAAGCCATCTAGCTACTAACTACGGACCCAAAGGTCTACAAAGAACTCCTCACGCATCATCGGAGAGGCACCAATGGAAGTGGTGAACCCCTCCATGATGGTGTTTAGATTGGATCTGGTGGTTCTGGACTCTGCGACGGCTGGATGAATATTTCGTCGACTCCCCTAGGGTTTCTGAAATATTGGGGTATTTATAGAGCAAATAGGCGGTCCGGGGAGTCCCGAGGTGGGTACAACCCACCAGGGCGTGCCCTGGTGGGTTGTTCCCCCCTCGGGGCGCCCCCCAGGTGCAACCAGGGCGCATTGCCTTCCTTCTGGCCCATAAAAAATCGCAAAAATATTTTCGGGGCATTTGGAATCCGTTTGATATTGATTTCCTACGATGTAAAAAACATGTAGAAAACAGCAACTGGCACTTGGCACTATGTCAATAGGTTAGTACCAAAAAATGATATAAAATGACTATAAAATGATTATAAAACATACAAGATTGATAATAAAACAGCATGGAACAATCAAAAATTATAGATACATTGGAGACATATCAGCATCCCCAAGCTTAACTCCTGCTCGTCCTTGAGTAGGTAAGTGATAAAACAGAATTTTTGATGTGGAGTGTTGTTCATCATGTCATATCATATTCTTTTCTTCATAACATGGACAATTGGACTTTTATGTGATTCAAGCAATAGTCTAGTTTTGACATAATAATTTAGATACTCAAGCATATCAACAAGAAACCATGTCTTTCAAAATATCAACGCTAAAATAAGTTATCCCTAGCCCATCATGCTCAAACATTGATCCATTCATGAAACACATTCGAATACTAGCTATACCCAATAGTTACTCAAGATCATATTGTCTCCTAGTTGGCGCTTTTATAAGAGAGGATGGGGACTCATCAAAAGTAAAAATTGCATAAAGTAAAAGAAAGGTCCTTTGCAGAGGGAAGTAGGGATTTGGAGAGGTGTCAGAGCTCAAAGCAAAATTTAGAGATAAAAACATTTTGGGAGGTGTATCCATCCCACCAACAAAAACGACGTAGAGCTACAAACACTTTCCATGCTAGATATGCCATAGGCGGTTCCCAAACAGAAAATAAAGGTTATTCCTTTTTCCACCATACTTTCACTTTCCATGGCTAGCCGTATCCACGGTTGCCCTCCATACCAACACTTCCCAAGGAATTTATTATTTGACAACATAAAGTAAATTCATTTTTGCATTTCAGAACTGGGAATCCCTAAAACCTTTGCCTTACTCTCGTGCAATGACAAGTGAATAAACACTCATCGTGAGAATAACACATCCAGCATGGAAAATATTAGCCACCTGTTACTGTTCTGCGAGTGAAACAAAGTACACAAAAGAGAAGTTTATTTTGGAAATTATAGATGGCACATGCAAATTTGCTTAGAATGGCAAGATAATACCGCATATAGGTAGATATAGTGGACTCATGTGGCAAAACTGGTATAAAGGATTTTGGATGCACAAGTAGAGATCATACTTGGTGCAAAATGAAGGCTAGCAAAAACATTGGGAAGCGACCAACCAAGAAACGAATAATTTCGTAAAGCAAGAATTAAGCATAAGTAACACCGAATAATGCACCACAAGTAGGATATAATTTTCATCGCATGATTATTGACTTTCGTGCATGCATAGGGAATCACAAACCTTAACACTAATATTCTTACTAGAGCACAATTACTCATCAACATAACTCACATATCACATCATCATATCTCAAAACTATTACTAAGAATCAAGTTTATTTGGTCCAATGATCTTCATGACATTTTTCGTGGCAAAACTATCACCAACCGTGTGAGATGCAGTACAAAATATCCTGGAGCACCGTTTGATGACACTTTGTGTGCCAGTTTTTTCGCTGCAGCGATTCAAAATTTTCGGCTTCCGCGGAAATATCTACCTCCCCGCCCCTCCCCCTTACCAAAAGCCACATTTCCCCTATTTCCGCCTTCCTTTCCAAGTTGAAACCTTCACTCCTTGCTTGCAACGCCGCCTCCTCACCAGCGACCCTCCTTCACGCTGCTCGGCCTTGCCTATCCAGGCAGGTAATCCACACCCGACCCCCATCCTCCTCCTCCTTCCACATCCCACATGCCCCGACCGTCGGCGCGACACCTTCCACCCAAATCACGGACCCCTCCACCAAATAAGCGCCGCCCTAAGCCATGGTGCACGCAGTATAGCTAGGATCTCAAGGAGCATTTGGCAGCAGAAAAGCAAATCGTGGCTGCACGGGCGGATGAGGTTGCGATGGCTGCCATTCGTGTCGACCCCTAGATCTTGGAGGAGCACCTCGCCGTCGAGTCCACCGTCGATGCCTCATGCGCCGACGCCGACGCCGTGACGTGGTTGGCTGCTTTAAACGACAGTTCGTGGTGTTTTCTCGAGGCCGCCCTCGGTGCCTTTGACAAAGACTACGAGGTGTTTTCTCAGCGTGCACGTGCTTACCTCATCTCGAGAGCCAGCAGGTTGGTGCCCGGAGCGGCCCAGGCAACTCACCACTACGACGAGGGCACCCACAATGCGGAGGCCTCGCCCTCTTCCATGTCCAAGGAGCCAATCGTCATCGATATCTCTGGCGATGAGGAGTAGCTTGTCTTATTAGCTCACTATAAGGACCCATGTTCAGTTTGCTAGCTACTGCCTTTCCTTAACAAATTCTAGTGAATTGTGCTATCTACTTTTACCATGCAATCTGTTGCTCTAGTGTATATGTTCTATATGTCGTGCAATGTGGTGCTCACTTATTAACTGTTTGGTTAATTAGTTGTCGTGTTCAGTTAACTATTTGGTTCAATTCTGCAAATGTGATGTTCAATTCTTCAGGGTGAAATTTTACAAGTTGTCAAGCATGCTCGGTTTGGTTAACTGTCTGATCTTCTAGTATGTTATACATTGTGCAATGTGGTGCTCAGTTAACATTTGGTTCATTTGTTGTGGTGTTTAGTTAACTATTTGGTTCAATTCTGCAATGCGATGTTCAATTGTTGTGGGTGCATTCTGTTATTGTATACCATGTGAGAAATAAATCGAATTTGACTGTACTAAATATATGAGAAACAAATACAATTGCTATATTTCCAAGTTGTTAAGCAAGCTTGGTTTGGTTAACTGCCTGACCTTCTATTAGGAGTATGTTATATTGTGCAATGTGGTGCTCAGTTAACGTTTGGTTCATGTGTTGTGGTGTTTAGTTAACTGCTTGGTTCAATTCTGCAATGCAATGTTCAATTGTTGTGGCTGCATTCTGTTATTGTATACCATGTGTGTAACGCCCGGATAATTATGCTACAGTAAACCACTGTTAATGGTGCCATGTCATCGATTTTACCGTTGTTAAGTTCGCATCGATTCAAAGTTGGTTCCAATTTCAACATTTAAAATAAGTAAAAAGAAAAGGAAAAGGCAAATAAAAGAAAAGGAGAAGGCAACAGAAAGAAAAAAAAGAATAGGGGAGAGGCCCCCGCCTCTCACTGGATCTTGGCCCAGCTGGCCGGCCCACCAGGCCCACCCGGCGGCCTTGTATAACCCCTCCCACTCTCGTGATCTAAACCGCTAGCCCCCCCCCCCCACTCCCCACATACTCCCCCCCCCCCACTCCCTCGATCTGGATCGGGGGGCAGCGACCCCGATCCCGCGTCGCCCCGCCGCCCCTCGTTGGCGCCCACCTCCCGTCTCCTCCCACACGGCGCCCGCTCCCCCCTCGACCCGTACTAGATCGGGGGCTCGACCCCGCGGCGCCCCGAGCCCCCCTCGCCGGACCGCCTCCCCGACTTCGCCGGATCGTCCCCGTCCTCCTCCCCAGCGGCTCCATCGCACCGTCGCCGTCCCCGTCGTCGACCACCGCCGCCCCGAGCTCCGGCGCCTCCCCGAGCTCACTTTAGCACATCTACAGGGCCTCGTGAGCCCTCTTCCCCTCCCCCTCTCTCTCCCATCACCGGATCCGGTCGCGCCTCCGCGCGCGCCTACGCCCCCGACCACGTCACCGCGCCGTTTCGTCGCCTGCACGCTGCTCCGCTCGTGCCCGAGGCTCCATGGCTGCACCCCCCTGGCCAACGGCCCCGCGCGACCCCGCCACCGCAGCTTGCCGCTCCGCCCCTGGCTGCCGGAGCCCTGGCCGCTACTCCGGCCGGCCTCGCCGTGCCCTGGCTTCGCCCAGTGGCCGCGTGCGCGCGGCCCAGCCGTGGCTGGCCGGCCACTACCGCCGCCCCACCCTGGGTCATTGACCACAGGGGCCCCCGCCCTGGCTAGATGGGTCTATGACAACCGGGGCCTAGCCCCCTTTTTCTTGAACGAAAAAGAAATGAACAGAATATAAATGTTAATTAAAATAATTAGTATGTTAATTAATTACTTAATTAGTTAATTAGGTAATTAGCATAATATAACTCAATGACAGACGGGCCCCACTGTTAATTAAGCAAGTTCTTTTTTCCTAAACTACTAAAGTTAGAGTCAATGACATGCGAACCCACTTCTACTATTTCACTGGTTGACTAGTCTCTGTTGACCTGGTCAACTGGGCCCTCCGACCCCACATGTCAGCCACTAAAGCCACTGCTGTGTACACTTAGCAATTAAGTATTATTTTATTTTCGAATTAATAATAATTTCAGAATATTGTTAAACCTTTGAAAAATCATATAAATTAATCCATCACTCGGATGAAAAAGTTTTCTACATGAAAGTTGCTCAGATCGATGATACGAATCGGATTACACTCTCCGTTCATCTGTCACATACCCCTAGCATAGCTAAAATCGAACTTTTCCCCTCCAGTTTGTCTGTCCAAAAATGCCTAACTCCGGGAAAACTTTCCGAATGTTATCCCCCTTCGCGAGTATCGTGTAGCACCGCGTTAGAACACCCCTAGCCCTGTGTGTTACCCCGTCATGCATCTGTGTTGCATCTGTTTGCATTATATTTACTGTTTCTTCCCCCTCTTCTCTCCGGTAGACCCCGAGACCGCTGCTGATGCCCCTGTGATCGACTACGTCGACGACAACCCCTTCTTCCCTTTCAGCGGAGCTTCCAGGCAAGCCCCCCCTTTGATCATCCCGATATCGCCTATTCCATTCTCCCATGCTTGCATTAGATTTTGCTACTGTTATTGTTTGTTCCTATTCTGATGCATAGCCTGCTTTTGTAACCTGCTCATTGTACCTTACCTGCTTATCCTAAACTGCTTAGTATAAGATGGTTACTGATCCATTAGTGACCCCCACCTTATCCTTGTTGCCCCTGCTTCATCTTCGACGACTCGATCAACGTGATCGATGACCAGAGCCTGACACCTCACATCACATCACGCCCCTTTAGTTGCTCGACTCTGCAGAGCTACTATCGAGTGCCAAGGGTGATCCCTCATAACGCACTCTTGATGATAATTCTGTAGTGTAGCTATTCGGTCGTGGTCATCGAGGGTGATTTCCCCTTTCACCATTCCCGATACGGCTCTGTCACGCAACACCTCAAGTGTGAACCTAGAGGGTGGTCCCTCTTACGTTCACCTTGATGGTTACATTGAGTGGAATCCACCGGGGGTGATTCCTCGGGTTTTCCCCTTGATGTTTGGACACACGGTTACCTTGACTTTAATTGAGACCTTTGTTGAAGTTGGGTCGGCCCTGAGGGGTACCCGCGAGTTGATGTGAAAGTCGGGCGGGCCCGTAGAGCACCCGCGAGATTTCTACGTGGCATGGCCGGGCAGTCTGGGGCCTTGTCGTAAGTCCATGAGACGGGGCGACGGGGTCACATTATCGTGAGTCTCTGCTCGTCTCCGCGAGCCCCCAATGCACTAACAGGTTTGGGTATTTCTTGTGAGTTGGCCTTTGGCCCTTACGCACTAACCACCACGCGAGAATAGATATGGGCCTTGATGTCGTGGTATCAGCCGAAGCTTTGTCAGACGTCCAGTTCAGCATTGCGGCACGGTCGGATCGTGCTAGCCATCCGAGGCGGTGATGGTATTCCCCCTGCTCGCAACGACCCGGAGTGCAACGGGCGATGGGCCCAAGACCCCGGGGCACTTAGGATGTAGACTGGCGGGGACCTCTCTGCTGAGCCTAGGTAGGGCTGCGACGTGTTGATCTTCCGAGGCCGGGCATTGACCCCAGAACGGTGTGTCCGGCCAGAGTGATCGAGCGTGTTGGGTAACGTGGTGCACCCATGCAGGGAAGACATATATTCGAATACCGTGTCCACGGTAATGGACATTCAGACTTGTATCCTGATCTTATATAACTAGAAATGGATACCTGAGACATGTGATGGATATGTGGCTCCAGGATTGCTTTCTCCTAGGGAGTCGAGGAAGGATCTCTGGGTGTTAATGCTACAACATGTTTGTTAAATATATATTGCTATTCTTTACTCTTCTACATGCTGGAAGATGCTTGGAGCTGCTTGAAGATGCTAGTCTTTGATAGGCTAGGCCTTCCCCTCTATTCTGGCATTCTGCAGTTCAGTCCACAGATACATCCCTTCCTTTTGATACCAATGCATACTTAGTATAGATCTGATGCTTGCGAGTACTTTGGATGAGTACTCACGGTTGCTTTGCTACCCTTTTTCCCCCTTCCTTCTTCTTTCCGGTTGATGCAACCAGATGGTGGATCCCAGGAGCTAGATGCCACCCCAGACGACTATTACTACTGCTATCCGGAGGATGCCTACTTATACGTGGAGACCGCCGACGACCAGGAGTAGTTAGGAGGTCCCAGGCAGGAGGCCTTGCCTCTTCGATCGTTGCTTCTTTTGTGCTTGCCTTCTTAAGGCAGTCTTGTCTAACTTATGTCTGTACTTAGATATTGTTGCTTCCGCTGACGCTGGTGTATCGAGCTTGTATTTGAGCCCTCGAGGCGCCTGGCTTGTAATATAAAGCTTGTATTATTTTGATTTGTGTCTAGAGTTGTGTTGTGATCTCTTCCCGTGAGTCCCTGATCTTGATCGTACACGTTTGCGTGTATGATTAGTGTACGATCGAATCGGGGGCGTCACAAGTTGGTATCTGAGCCGACTGCCTGTAGGAACCCCCTTTCCAACTCCTTGGCCGAAGTTGAGTCTAGTCTTTGAAAAACTGATTTACTAACATGGATGTGTGGCTTACGGGCCCACGTCGCCATTGGGTGGTATTAGGATCTTTTACTCCTCGGCTATACTCTGGACTCTGATCTCTCTTCTATTCGGGTTAAATGATTTTGCTAACTCTATCCTAGGTTCTCGTGATCACATCCATCTGGAGATTTGTAATACGCCTTTCTTGAATTGAGGGCCAGGATCTGCTTCACATTGTTCACGGGCCGCAGGATCCTTTTATCGAGGGCACCCTGCGTCGTCCCCTGCAGATTCCTCGCTCTAGTGGTTTTCTCCGACGTTGATGTAGCCTTTGCTATGTCCCGTTGTTGTATCCCTCCATCGCGTGCAAGCGTGCCGCCTAGTATGTCTAGGATGATTCTCTCGTCTGAACTCATACTAACAACGTGTAATTGGCTCTATATATGTATATGTATGTCTTTAATGACTACTGCTCTGTACATACTGCGCCTTTGCTCATTGTTTAAGTTACGTCATGAATGACTCCATACACCTCTCCACCCCTTGTTAAACTGCTCCCTGGTGTTTTTAGCAGGATGGCTGACGATCCTCCACCTCCACCCTATATTGCCGCAATGATGCAGCAGTTTGAGCTGAATCGTCAGTTTATGACTGGGGTAATGGCCCAGTTCCCAAACCAGAATGCTCATCAACAGCCTACCCCAATAACACTGCCAGAATTTGTGCGCCTCAACCCATCCATTTTCCGCAACTCCACCAATCCTATGGATGCTGATGATTGGCTTCGTGACATCATGTTTGAGATGGAGTCAGCTAATGTTGCCCCTGCCAGTTATGTCACCTTTGTGACATTTCACTTGAAGGGTCTAGCTGCTCAATGGTGGGAAAGCCACAGGGGTGTGCTGCCTGCAGAGACTGTAACCACTTGGCGGGAATTGCAGTTAGCCTTCCGTGACTGCACATTCCTCAAGGTCTGATGGACCAGAAGAAGAAGGAGATTCGCAAACTCTCACAGGGCACAATGACTGTGGATGAATATCAGAGGAAATTCCTTGAATTATCTCGCTATGCTGCGGATGACGTCTGCACTGACGCTCGCAAGCAGGAGAAATTCCGTGAAGGACTGTGTCCCGATATAAAGCTCGCACTTGTTGCTCATGATTGCGCAGACTTTGCGACGCTTGTCAGCCAAGCTTTTCGAACTGAAACTGGTCTTACTGAGTACTAGGAGTCGCTCAAGCGCACTCGAGATGTTGACTCATCCTCGAGTCAGCCTGCTCAGAAATGTCGAGTCTGGATCCCACACAATGTTCAACATCGACCTGCTCCAACACCAAGGCCGTCTTATGTTGCACCTCGTCTGCCTCCGCCGCCGAGACAACTAACGATTCAGGGTGGACAGTCAATACACCTTACCCTTGATTTTCACCAGGGTCGGCCGCATAATGCATCATGTCCTCCTGTTGGTTGTAAGAAGAGCAGCCGAAACGGTCATTCCAGAAGAGGTAGTGTCAGGACGCCTGCCATGAGTTGTGGTCAAGTCACCCATGTCAAGATTGAAGAAGCTCGTGAGTCCCCAAAAATCGTGATGGGTACCCTCTGCGTTAATTCAGTGCCAGCTTCTGTTCTTTTTGATTCAGGAGCATCACATGCTTTTGTGTCCCAACAATTTGCTCAGTTGCATGGGCTAGGCATGGAAGAATTACCCACACATCTAGCGGTTCAATCCCCGGGGTCCAAGTGGCAAACCACAATGATAAGCCCTCGCAACCAAATCGAGATTGGAGGTCTACTTTTTCCGGCTTCTCTCATTGTACTCGGACCTTCCAACATAGACATCATTCTTGGTATGGATTGGTTGACAGCCCATAATGCTAAGATCGACTGTGCCGCCAAGACAGTACAGCTCACTCATCCTTTTGGCCAGTTGATCAACTACTCAACTCAGATGGTCCAGGATGCTGAGAATCAGATATATGTTCTAAATGCATTGAATGCTTCACCTCTCGAGGGAATAGAGAACATTCCAGTCGTTCGTGATTTTGAAGATGTCTTTCCAGAAGAACTTCCAGGAATACCCCCTGCTAGAGCTGTTGAATTCATCATAGACTTGAAGCCGGGTACTACTCCTATTGCCAAGCGGCCATACAAGATGCCGCCACATGAACTCCTTGAACTTAAGGAGGAAATCGACAAATCTCTTCACAAGGGATTCATTCATCCTAGTTCCTCTGCTTGGGGAGCACCTTCTCTCTTTGTCAAGAAGAAGGACGGAACTAATCGTTTGGTCCAAGATTACCGACCTATCAACCAGGCAACAATTCAGAACAAGTATCCACTTCCCAGAATCAACGATCTATATGATCAACTTGCTGGTTCCTCAGTATTCTCTAAGCTTGATTTGAGGTTGGGTTACCACCAGATCCGGATTCGTGAAGAAGATATTCCCAAGACTGCTTTCGTGACTCGCTATGGTTCATACAAGTACACCGTCATGTCTTTCGGCTTGACCAATGCTCCAGCGACATTCTCTCGTCTGATGAACTATATATTCATGGAATACCTCGACAAGTTCGTCGTGGTTTATCTGGATGATATCCTTGTGTACTCCAAGAACAAAGAACAACATGCTGAACATCTTCACCTTGTGCTGGAAAAGCTTCGAGAGCATCAGCTATACGTTAAGTATTCCAAGTGTGAATTCTGGCTTCCTGAAGTGACCTGTCTTGGGCATGTCATCTCCAAGGATGGTATTGCCGTCAACCCCGAGCGAGTTCAGGCTATTCTCGATTGGACTCCTCCGAAGAATGTCAAGCAAGTCAGAAGTTTTCTCGGACTCGCCAGCTATTGCCGTCGATTCATCGAGAACTTCTCCAAAATTGCCAAGCCCCTGACTGGTCTGCTTCACAAGGGCGTTAAGTTCGAATGGACAGAAAAGTGTCAGGAAAGTTTCCAGGCACTCAAAGACAAGCTGACTTCTACCCCAGTGCTTGCTCCGCCTGATACTAAGAAGGACTTCGTCATTTATTGCGACGCTTCACGTCTAGGGTTAGGCTGTGTCCTAATGCAAGAGCGTAGAGTGATTGCTTATGCCTCTCGTCAGTTGCGCCCTCACGAAGAGAACTACCCAGTTCACGACCTCGAACTTGCTGCTGTTATACATGCACTGAAACAATGGCGACGTTACCTCCTCGGTAATCGTTGCGAGATCTTCACCGACCACCAAAGTCTGAAGTATCTGTTTACTCAACCAGATTTGAACCTCTGTCAGCAAAGATGGATGGAGACCGTAGCAGATTTTGACTTGGGTATTTCTTATACACCGGGTAAGGCTAATGTAATGGCAGATGCTTTGAGCTGCAAGTCATATTGCAACCATCTTGAGGTTCGCAAAGTTCAGCCCTCGCTTGTTGAAGAATTCAAAAAGCTGAACCTCCATATTGTTCCTCCGGGTGCGCTCGCTCCCCCTCCTAAGGAGTTCCGCAAGATGAACCTCTGTGTTGTTCCCCAGGGTTCCCTCAATACCCTGGTTGTCGAACCAGATCTCGTGGAGAGCATCAAGAGACTGCAGAAGTATGACTCTAAAGTTGAGAAGATTAAGTGCTACCTCGCAGAAGGAAGGCCCTTATTCTTCACTGTTGAAGATGATGGCACCTTGTTCTTTAAAGGTCGCCTAGTGGTTCCTTCAAAAGACAACCTAGATATGACTCGGGAAGTTATGAAAGAAGCTCAAGACACTCCGTTGTCTATACATCCCGGTAGTACCAAGATGTACCAAGACATTCGTCAGAGATTCTGGTGGTCAAATATGAAGCAAGACATTGCTCGTTATGTTGCTGAATGTGACGTTTGTCGTCGTATCAAAGCAGAACATCAAAGGCCCGCTGGAACTCTGCAACCTATCTCTATTCCTGAATGGAAATGGGACCATGTTGAAATGGACTTCATCACGGGATTTCCCAAATCGCAGAAAGGTAATGATGTTATACTTGTCGTCATTGACCGGCTTTCCAAAGTTGCACATTTTCTGGCCGTCAAAGAAACCATAACTGCTAGTCAGCTGGCAACCCTCTACATGTCCAGAATTGTTTCACTCCACGGTATTCCATTGGTTATCAGCTCAGACCGTGGCAGCTTATTCACTTCAAGATTCTGGGCAAGTTTCCAAGAAGCTATGGGAACTCATCTGTCTTTCAGCAATGCTTTTCACCCTCAGTCGCAGGGACAAGTTGAACGTGTCAATCAAGTTCTCGAAGACATGCTTCGAGCTTGTGCCATTTCCTTTGGCAAGAAATGGGAGGAATCTCTCCCGTATGCTGAGTTCTCTTACAACAATAGCTATCAAGCTAGTCTGAAGATGGCCCCCTTTGAAGTGTTATATGGACAAAAGTGTCGAACCCCTCTGAACTGGTCAGAAACTGGGGAACGTCCACTCTTTGGTCCGGATATTATCCAACACGCGGAAGAACAAGTCCGCATCATTCACGAGAATCTCAAGACTGCTCAGTCATGTCAAAAGAGTCAGTATGACCGTCATCATAAAGATATGGTCTATCAACCTGGCGAAAAAGCTCATCTTCGAGTCACATCAATGAAGGGTGCACACCGCTTTGGGATCAAGGGCAAGCTAGCTCCTCACTATATTGGTCCATTCAATATTCTCGAGAGGCGTGGAAAAGTGGCATATCAGTTGGAACTACCGTCAAACCTTTCTGAGGTTCACGATGTGTTCCACGTGTCACAACTCCGTCGCTGCTTCAAAGACCCAATCCGAGCAGTGGATCATGAAGTGCTCGAGTTGCAACAGGACCTCTCCTATAAAGAGCATCCGGTCTGCATCCTCGACCAAGCTGAACGCCGCACACGTCAGAAGGCGATCAAGTTCCTCAAGGTCCAGTGGTCGCATCACTCTGAAGACGAAGCCACTTGGGAACGCGAGGATCGCCTACGTGATGAATACCCCGCTTTGTTTCCTTCTACCTCCTAAATCTCGGGACGAGATTTCTTGTAGTGGAGGAGAATTGTAATGCCCGGATAATTATGCTACAGTAAACCACTGTTAATGGTGCCATGTCATCAATTTTACTGTTGTTAAGTTCGCATTGATTCAAAGTCGGTTCCAATTTCAACATTTAAAATAAGTAAAAAGAAAAGGAAAAGGCAAATAAAAGAAAAGGAGAAGGCAACAGAAAGAAAAAAAGAATAGGGGAGAGGCCCCCGCCTCTCACTGGATCTTGGCCCAGCGGGCCGGCCCACCCGGCGCCCCTGTATAACCCCTCCCACTCTCGTGACCTAAACCGCTAGCCCCCCCCACTCCCCACACACTCCCCCCCCCACTCCCTCGATCTTGATAGGGGGCAGCGACCCCGATCCCGCGTTGCCCCGCCACCCCTCGTTGGCGCCCGCCTCCCGTCTCCTCCCGCACAGCGCCCGCTCCCCCCTCGACCTGTACTAGATCGGGGGCTCGACCCCGCGGCGCCCCGAGCCCCCCTCGCCGGACCGCCACCCCGACTTTGCCGGATCGTCCCCGTCCTCCTCCCCAGTGGCTCCATCGCGCCGTCGCCATCCCCGTCGTCGACCACCGCTGCCCCGAGCTCCGATGCCTCCCCGAGCTCACTTTAGCACATCTACAGGGCCTCGTGAGCCCTCTTCCCCTCCCCCTCTCTCTCCCATCACCGGATCCGACCGCGCCTCCGCGCGCGCGCCTGCGCCCCCGACCATGTCGCCGCGCCGTTTCATCGCCCGCATGCTGCTCCGCTCGTGCTCGAGGCTCCATGGCTGCACCCCCCTGGCCATCGGCCCCGCCCGACCCCGCCACAGCAGCTTGTCGCTCCACCCCTAGCCGCCGGAGCCCTGGACGCTACTCCGGCCGGCCTCGCCATGCCCTGGCTTCGCCCAGTGGCCGCGTGCGCGCGGCCTAGCCGTGGCTGGCCGGCCACTGCCGCCGTCCCACCCTGGGTCATTGACCACAGGGGGCCCCGCCCTGGCCAGATGGGTCTATGACAGCTGGGGCCCAGCCCCCTTTTTCTTGAACAAAAAAGAAATGAACATAATATAAATGTTAATTAAAATAATTAGTACGTTAATTAATTACTTAATTAGCTAATTAGCATAATATAACTCAATGACAGATGGGCCCCGCTGTTAATTAAGCAAGTTCTTTTTCCTAAACTACTAAAGTTAGAGTCAATCACATGTGGACCCACTTCTACTATTTCACTAGTTGACTAGTCTCTGTTGACCTGGTCAACTGGGCCCTCTGGCCCCACCAGTCAGCCACTAAAGCCACTGTTGTGTACACTTCTCTGTGTACACTTAGCAATTAAGTATTAGTTTATTTTCGAATTAATAATAATTTCATAATATTGTTAAACCTTTGAAAAATCATATAAATTAATCTGTAACTCGGATGAAAAAGTTTTCTACATGAAAGTTGCTCAAGTCAACGACACGAATCGGATTACACAATCCGTCCATCTGTCACATACCCCTAGCATAGTGAACATCGAACTTTTCCCCTCCGGTTCGTCTGTCCGAAAATGCCTAACTCCGGGAAAACTTTTCGAATGTTATCCCCCTTCGCCAGTATCGTATAGCACCGCGTTAGGACACCCCTAGCCCTGCGTGTTACCCCGTCATGCATCTGTGTTGCATCTGTTTGCATTATATTTACTGTTTCTTACCCCTCTTCTCTCTGGTAGACCCCGAGACCGCTGTTGATGCCCCTGTGATCGACTACGTCGATGACAACCCCTTCTTCCCTTTCAGCGGAGCTTCCAGGCAAGCCCCCCCTTTGATCATCCCGATATCGCCTATTCCATTCTCCCATGCTTGCATTAGATTTTGCTACTGTTATTGTTTGTTCCTATTCTGTTGCATAGCCTGCTTTTGTAACCTACTCATTGTACCTTACCTGCTTATCCTAAACTGCTTAGTATAAGTTGGTTAGTGATCCATCAGTGACCCCCACCTTGTCCTTGTTGCCCCTGCTTCATCTTCGATGACTCGATCAACGTGATTGATGACCAGGGCCTGACACCTCACATCACATCACGCCCCTTTAGTTGCTCGACTCTGTAGAGCTACTATCGAGTGCCGAGGGTGATCCCTCATAACGCACTCTTGATGATAATTCTGTAGTGTAGCTATTCGGTCGTGGTCATCGAGGGTGATTTCCTCTTTCACCATTCCCGATACGGCTCTGTCGTGCAACACCTCAAGTGTGAACCTCGAGGGTGGTCCTCTTACGTTCACCTTGATGATTACATTGAGTGGAATCCACCGGGGGTGATTCCTCGGGTTTTCCCCTTGATGTTTGGACACACTATTACCTTGACTTTAATTGAGACCTTTGTTGAAGTCGGGTCGGCCCTGAGGCGTACCCGCGAGTTGATGTGAAAGTCGGGCGGGCCCGTAGAGCACCCGCGAGAATTCTACGTGGCACGGCCGGGTAGTCTGGGCCCTTGTCGTAAGTCCACGAGACGGGGCGACGGGGTCACATTATCGTGAGTCTCTGCTCGTCTCCGCGAGCCCCCAATGCACTAACAGGTTTGGGTATTTGTTCTGAGTTGGCCTTTGGCCCTTACGCACTAACCACCACGCGAGAATAGATATGGGCCTCGACGTCGTGGTATCAGCCGAAGCTTTGTCAGACGTCCAGTTCAACATTGCGGCATGGTCGGATCGTGCTGGCCATCCGAGGCGGTGCTGGTATTCACCCTGCTCGCAACGACCCGGAGTGCAACGGGCGATGGGACCAAGACCCCGGGGCACTTAGGATGTAGACCGGTGGGGACCTCTCTGCTGAGCCTAGGTAGGGCTGCGACGTGTTGATCTTCCGAGGCCGGGCATTGACCCCAGAACAGTGTGTCCGGCCAGAGTGATCGAGCGTGTTGGGTAATGTGGTGCACCCCTGCATGGAAGACATATATTTGAATACTGTGTCCATGGTAATGGACATTCAGACTTGTATCCTGATCTTATATAACTAGAAATGGATACCTGAGACATGTGATGGATATGTGGCTCCGGGATTGCTTTCTCCTAGGGAGTCGAGGAAGGATCTCTGGGTGTTAATGCTACAACATGTTTGTTAAATATAAACTGCTATTCTTTACTCTTCTACATGCTGCAAGATGCTTGGAGCTGCTTGAAGATGCTAGTCTTCGATAGGCTAGGCCTTCCCCTCTATTCTGGCATTCTGCAGTTCAGTCCACAGATACAGCCCTTCCTTTTGATACCAATGCATACTTAGTATAGATCTGATGCTTGCGAGTACTTTGGATGAGTACTCACGGTTGCTTTGCTACCCTTTTCCCCCTTCCTTCTTCTTTCCGGTTGATGCAACCAGATGGTGGATCCCAGGAGCTAGATGCCACCCCAGACGACTATTACTACTGCTATCCGGAGGATGCCTACTTCTACGTGGAGACCGACGACGACCAGGAGTAGTTAGGAGGTCCCAGGCAGGAGGCCTTGCCTCTTCGATCGTTGCTTATTTTGTGCTTTCCTTCTTAAGGCAGTCTTGTCTAACTTATGTCTGTACTCAGATATTGTTGCTTCCGTTGACGCTTGTGTATCGAGCCCTCGAGGCCCCTGGCTTGTAATATAAAGCTTGTATTATTTTGATTTGTGTCTAGAGTTGTGTTGTGATATCTTCCCGTGAGTCCCTGATCTTGATCGTACATGTTTGCGTGTATGATTAGTGTACGATCGAATCGGGGGCGTCACAATGTGAGAAATAAATCGAATTTGGTTGTACTAAATACATGAGAAACAAATACAATTGCTATATTTCCAAGTTGTTAAGCATGCTTGGTTTGGTTAACTGTCTGATCTTCTATTAGGAGTATGTTATATTGTGCAATGTGGTGCTCAGTTAACGTTTGGTTCATTTGTTGTGGTGTTTAGTTAACTGCTTGGTTCAATTCTTCAATGCGATGTCCAATTGTCGTGGGTAGAATTTTGTATTGTTGTGCAAGTGAGGAATAAATCGAATTTGGCTGCACTTAATACATGAGAAACATATACAAGTGTATATTTCCTAGTTCTTAATCATGCTTGGTTTGGATAAATGGGTTTTCCATGTGGCTTGAATTAATCTGATGAATCTGCAATTGCAGGAACCATTCTAATATTTAGGTTTTTAACAATTTGGTCTTGCACATGTAGGTCCTGCTGCCAGAGGTTTTTACCCACTGTTCGACCCTTTTGCATATGGGGAAATGAGTTGTCCATGAATATCAATCAAGTCAAGAAACTCAGAAAGATTGTTAGGATAAAGAAATTAGCGACAAAAAACAACAAAATCTTTGTCTGCACAATGAAGAAGACATCAGTTCACTACAAGATGGTACTAACTATTATACCTTGCCTTTTTTATTCCTTTGCACCATTTCCAATATATAGAAGATATTTATGCACATCCTTGTTTTCAGGCCTTTCCAAAGCAGTTCACTTATGATTACCTCTCAAACCACCTCTATGGTCAGGAGGCGAGGAAGGTTTTCATACAACACCCACGGTTCAGTATTGACGTGTTCCTGAAGAGGACGAAGGATGGACGGTCAATCATCCACAGGCACTGGCCTAAAGTTGCAAAGACCTTCAACATGAATGATCTGTCTATGTACCGTTTATGATGCTAATTTCGAAAGGTTCTAGATGTTGCATGTGAAACTTGGTGCTGATGCAGTTGTGTAATGGGATAGCTGAGTGCTGAAGCTATATCATGTTGTACTCAAATGTATTTCAATTATGAAATCCTGCTTCCTTAATATGGAAATGAATATATTATGTGCTTAATATGAATGTCAATTAGATTAATAAATGGATTATTAATAATAGGGCAATTAGCCTGCTAATTGGGTTTTCCTATTGCAAACGGTTATTGAGAAAACACCGTCGGCGATGACCTCAGGCAACGCACACATGACATTCTCTTGAAAACTGTTTGCGTTAGGCCACCTTGCGCAAACGTTTTCCTTGGAGTGACGGTGTGAGATGTATATATGAACGGAAACGTTTAGTGAGGACTGACTGTGTGGGATGTACTTACGACCGGAAATGATTTTTCTTGTATAATTGTATTTTTTAGCACTACTGTACGTATAACTGTATTTGGTCGCTCATCGGTCGCACACGGCCTCATTTTGTCGAGCGTGTGTGCGAGGAGGGCATATCCCCGATGGTTTCTGGCTCGTGTGGGAAGGACCCCCCCTATCACAGTCACTCATGATACGTCTCCAACGTATCTATAATTTTTGATTGTTCCATGTTGTTATATTATCATTCTTGGATGTTTTACAAGCATTTTACAATCATTTTATCTCATTTTTTGGGACTAACCTATTGACATAGTGCCAAGTGCCAGTTGTTGTTTTCTACTTGTTTTTACATCGCAGAAAATCAATATCAAACGGAGTCCAAATGCAGCAAAACTTTTTGGAGAATTTTTATGGACCAGAACACCCAGGATGGGCCAGAGCATCACCTGGGGGTGCCCCGAGGGGGGCACAACCCACCAGGGCGCGCCTGGGCCCCCAGGTGTGCCCGGGTGGGTTGTGCTCACCTCGATGGCCTCCCGCACCCCCTCTTCGCCCTATAAATTCTCAAATATTCCCAAACCCTTCGGGGTAGCCCTAGATCAAAAGTCCTGCCACTGCAAGGCCTCTGCATCCACGAGATCCAATCTAGACCCCGTTCTGGCACCCTGCCGGAGGGGGAATCATCTCCGGTGGCCATCTTCATCATCCCGGCGGCCACCACGATGAGGAGGGAGTAGTCCACCCTCGGGGCTGAGGGTTTGTACCAGTAGCTATGTGTTTAATCTCTCTCTCTCTCATGTTCTTGAGATGTCACGATCTTGATGTATCGTGGGCTTTGTTAATATAGTCGGATCATATGGTGTTTTCCCCTCTCTATCTTGTGTGATGAATTGAGTTTTTCCCTTTGAGGTTTCGTTGTTATCAGATTGAATACTTTTATGGATTTGAGAACACTTGATATATGTCTTGCAATTGAATACTCATGGTGACAATGGGTATCGTATTGACTCACTTGATATATGTTTTGGCACTCAACTCGCGTATTCCCTAGGTGACATTGGGGTAATCTATGCATAGGGGTTGATGCACGTTCTTGTCTTTGTCTCTCTGGTAGAAACCTTGGGGCACTCTTTGAAGCTCTTTGTGTTGGATTGAGTATTATGAATATGAATTTGCTTTGGTGTTATTTTAGTACGAACTCTAGGATAGATAGAACGGAAAGAATAGCTTTGTGTTATTTTAGTACGAACTCTTGAATAGATCGAACGAAAAGAATAGCTTTGAGGTGGTTTCGTACCCTACAAACAATTTATTCTTATGTTCTCCGCTAGATAGGAACTTTGGAGTGATTCTTCATTGCACTTTGAGGGGTGGTTGATCCAATTATATTAGCACTGTTGGGAGATTGCACTAGTGAAAGTACGGACCCTAGGCCTTGTTTTCAAGCATTGCAATACCGTTTTTGTGCCCGTTTACTATTTGCTACCTTGCTGTTTTTATTTATTCAGATTATAAAAATATATTTCTACCATCCATATTACACTTTTATCACCATCTCTTCGCCAAACTAGTGCACCTATACAATTTGTCATTGTATTGGGTGTGTTGGGGACACAAGAGATTTCTTGTATTTGGTTGCAGGGTCGTTTGAGAGAGACTATCTTCATCCTACGCCTCCCACGGATTGATAAACCTTAGGTCATCCACTTGAGGGAAAATTTCTACTGTCCTACAAAACTCTGCGCTTGGAGGCCCAACACGTGTATAAAAGAATAAAGTTGCGTAGTAGACATCAACTCACTAGGTGACGCTTCCGAACGCCATCGCGGAAAGGGGTTAAAAACCGTTTGTATAGCACCTCGTTGTACTAGTGGTTGGGTTGGCATAGATCGAGATTAGGATTTGTCACTCCGAGTATCGAAGAGGTATCACTGGGCCCTCTCGGTAATGCACGTCATAAGAAGCCTTGCAAGCAAAGTGACTAATGAGTTAGTATCAGGATGATCTATTATGGAATGAGTAAAGAGACTTGCCAGTAACGAGATTGAACTAGGTATGAAGATACCGACGATCGAATATCGGGCAAGTAACATACCGATGGACAAAGGGAATAACGTATGTTGTCATTACGGTACGACCGATAAAGATCTTCGTAGAATATGTGGGAACCAATATGAGCATCCAGGTTCCGCTATTGGTTATTGACCGGAGAGGTGTCTCGGTCATGTCTACATAGTTCTTGAACCCATAGGGTCCGCACGCTTAACGTTCGATGACGATTTTGTATTATATGAGTTATGTGATTGGTGACCGAATGTTGTTCGGAGTCCCGGATGAGATCACGGACATGACGAGGAGTCTCAAATGGTCGATAGGTAAATATTCATATATAGGACAATAGTATTCGGACACCGGAAGTGTTCCGGGGAGTATCGGGTACATATCGGGTCACCGGAAGGGGTTCCGGGCACCCCCGGCAACTACATGGGCCTATTGGGCCAAGAGGGGAAATGAAGTAGCCAGCATGGGCTGCTGCGCCCCCCCATGTAGGCCGAATATGAAGGGGGAAGGAAAGAGGGAAGAGAGAAAGGAAGGGGAGGGATTCGGCCTCCCCCTTCCTTCTCTCCCCCCTCCTCCTTCCTTTCCACTCCGGAAAATATGGTAGGGGGCCGAATTGGAATAGGGCCCCCAAGTAGGATTCCTCCTACTTGGGGCGCCCAAGGCAGCTCCCCTCCCCCTCCCACCTATATATACATGGGGAGGGGGCGCCTAGAACACACACCAACAATTGTTAGCCGTGTGTGGCGCCCCCCTCCAAAGTTTACGCCTCCGGTCATATTCATGTAGTGCTTAGGCGAAGCCCTGCGCGGATCACTTCACCATCACCGTCACCACGCCGTCGTGCTGACAGGACTCTCCCCCCGACACTTTGCTGGATCAAGAGTTCGAGGGATGTCATCGAGCTAAACGTGTGTAGAACTCGGAGGTGTCATATGTTCGGTGCTTGATCGGTCGGAACGAGAAGAAGTTCGACTACATCAACCGCGTTAACAAATGCTTCCGCTTTCGGTCTACGAGGGTACGTGGACACACTCTTCCCCTACGTTGTTGTGTATCTCCTAGATAGGTCTTGCATGAGCATAGGAAATTTTTGAAATTGCATGCTACATTTCCCAACAGTTTCTTACGACAAACAGTAATATAACATAGCTCTCCACACATGTTTCGTATGTTCAAGCTAGATGGCCTAGTTCCCGAAGTGTTGCCTTATTTCCCACGACACATAGTACGGAATACTTCCCGATCTTTGATCGGGGAGGTAGAAGCCGATGGCCGGTTAAGACAACATTCTCTAAAAAATAAGAACGCGGATTGAGAACGGTCAACGTAAAGTACATAGATACATAGAATTGACAAAATTACTCCTGGTCGACATTGTCTATCAATTGCTCTAAAGCACAATCCTTCTGAGAATAGTGAGCGGCTAGCATCACATCATCATACACCAAGCTTAGCGGTATCTCCCGGCCGTTAGGGCCCACGAGACCAACCCGGGCCATATGCTCCGGGTCTAGCTTGGTGAAGCGGATCTTTACCATAGCCCACGCCTCACGTGCTCCTTCTCGGCAGGCCGAGATCTTCCATAATTCAAAACTCTGCCAAGCTCCTTTAAAGCGATTGGCTAGTTCAGCCATATTCTCTGGCGGTACATCTGACGGCCATAACGCCTTCGCCATGCTCTTCATGGCTTTCTGGGTCCTCTCATAAGTCTTCGACAGCTCCTTTAAAAGGTTCCCGTCATAAGTGCTTGCTTATTCCTCGGGCTGCCCAGTCAGGAGACCTAACAAGCAGGTGTTGCACATTGTCATTAACACATCAATGATACCTGTCAACAACACGGTAGGATCAGCGCTTACCAAATATGCCACCTTTTAGCTTCTGGTTTTCCTCCAAAGCTTGTGCCAGCTGAGTTTTCAAACTCTTAATTTCCTCGGCTTTCCGTTGATTCTCTGCCTTGAGCTCATTTTTCTCCTCCTAACTTCGCGTCAGCACTCGTTTACCTGCCTCCAGCTCCCTCGCAACTCGCTTACAGCTCCTGCGGCTATACGGAGAATACGGTGTTAATGCATAAAATACAACGTATACCTTCGAAGCAGTCTTTTCTACTTACCGGACACTTCGATGCTGGCTTTTCGAGCCGCATCCAGTTCGGCCTTAGTTTCGACCCACTGTGTCCGGCTCACTTCAAGGTCCTCGGACAGCTTTTTGTTCTGCCCTCTTGCGGCCTACAAAAATAGTATCATTAGACACCCTTAACTCGGCCGTACCTCCCAAATTAAGGCTTGGGGGCTAGGTGGTTAGGGAACATGATATGCTTTCAAGCTATTTTAGTTATATACCTGCACCTTGGCGGCAAAAAGACCAGCGATCCCTTCAAGACCTGTCCGGGCTGCTCCAAGGTACGCATCCACCGTATTAAAAGCACTAAATTCCTGTTGGGCAAAGGCAGTATGATGTAAAGTCTCCCTCCGGCGGCGATGATTCATTACGCTCTCAACTTTGGTGTTGGTGACCGAAACATCGTCGGAGTCCGCCGGAGGCGCGCCGGCCGCCGCGTGTTCAGAGGAGGCTCTGGCTTGTGCTGATGACTTGGGACCAGAGCTGCGATTCGGCGCACTCGGGGAATCTTCAGATTGGTGCAGAGGCATACGCCTTCTGAAAAATTGAGCAAGCTTTAATAAAAGGGTGCTAAAAGCAACCCTCGATGTAATTCCAAAATACGTTACCTCTGGGCCGAGGAAGCAGGTGCTTCCGCTTCGGCGAAGGCTTTCCGCTTTGATTCCCATTAGGGGCCGAAGTTGGCACGGTCCGCACTCCTCCCAAGACAGTCTTACACGTAGTGAGGCGACCCTTGGGAGCATAAGTCAGCACGTGGGGAATAGCATGAGATGAGCGCCTATTCGGGAGAGGGTCTTCTTTTCACTTATTGTGGAAGAGGGAAGAGCCCCAGGGTGATCGGCTGTCATAGCAACCTTGACGCCGCCAAGGCTCTCTTGATAAAACACCCCATCTTCAAAATCAATCGACGTCTCTGGGTCGTCATGATACCCCGGATCATCGTCACGGGAATGATCCTCCGTTTGAGGAGGAGGGCAATTAATGGACGCAACCTGACGCCTCCAACCCTGTTCGAATACAACCAGTCAGAGTTCGGGTGTAATCCGTGAGCTCAAGATAGTGGATTGTGGCTTACCAAGTCCGGCAGATTGTATCCAGAGCAACCTTCCTGGATACTCATTCGAGCAAAATCTGCCTCCTCCCCCTTGAAGAGCTTGGCCAATATTTTGGCCAGAGCCGCCTTATTGTCTGGCCCTTGTCGCTGGTAGCGGGTTACGTTGCTAGTCCCGTTGTAGCACCATAGGGGATGACCCCTTTGCTGCAGGGGTTGCACACATCGGGTAATAGCGATGGCAATTACTTCGATCATGGTCAGCTTACTGCTAGTTAGCAGCCTGATCTTGGCCGCCAGCGCACGCACCTCTTCACTGTCCCGTTGGAAGGGCCTCTGGGCCGCTAGTTGAACCGCTTTATATGCGGGTCGTTTGAGTATTCGGGCAACCTTTGCCAAATTGGATCGGTGAGGGGAACATCTTCAATGTAAAGCCACTCTGAGGTCCATCCTTCAGGATCTTTCTGTGGGGTCCCAATTGGGTACCCTGTCCCAGCTATCCGCCATACTTCGGCGTCACCCACCTTGAATATGGATCCCTCTCGGAGGCGAGGGACAAGACAAAAATACTTCCTCCACAAGTCAAAGTGGGCCTCGCAACTCAAAAATATCTCGCACAGGGCTACAAAGCCAGATGTGCAATATGGACCCCGGGGTGAGGTTGTGGAGCTGTATCCCGTAGAACTCCAACAAACCCTGTAAAAAGGGATGAATAGGAAAGCCCAAACCTCTTAGAAGGAAGGGCACGAGACATACCCTCTCCTCCTTACTCGGAGCGGGGGAGTTCTCGGCAAGGGCGCATCCATCGATGGAGATGAGACCGACACGAACGGGAACCAAATCTACTGGAGGGAGGAAATAATGCGTCTGCAAGCGCCTCAGATGGAGGTGTGAAATTGAACAGCTCGAGCAATCGCCTGGGAGTGGACCGTGCAGGCGCGAGGATGAACCTGGGAGGTCAGCCATGGCGCTGGGGAATTTCTTCAGTGTTGTTCTTTGTGAGAGGGGGGAAGTAAATTGTCCCCCGCACCTTTGGATCTATAAATAGGCGTCTTACCTTGAAGTTGGAAGGAAGGGCTCATGGAAAGTCGGCATTGGGCCGCACGCCTTCTGAAAAGGTGCACGGCGCTCTTTCCCCAAGGAATGGCATTAAACTCTGATGGTCCCAGCTTGATCTCAAGATACCTTCGGAGCCCAGAGTCTTGAACCTGTCCGGGCCTCAGCACATTAGTTCGGGTTCCGAATAGGGTTCGGCGAAAGTAACACGGCTCCAAACTGAATGGAGGAATGGAAGAACTCGTCTTGCAAGCCGATGAAAGGATCGAGAAGAGTTGAATAGAGGGGGGTGAATAGACTCTTAGCAAGAAAAGTAGCAGTTTTTAATTTCTTCAAGTTGAGGTGGAGTTTTAGCACATGTTTAAACATTCACAATACATATCAAGCAAGCATGACAAGAGTATATGAGCAGCGGAAAGTAAAGCATGCAATTTGCAAGAATGTAAAGGGATGGGATTGGAGTGTGCAAAAGCAATGTAGACACGGAGATTTTTTATCCGTGGTTCCGATAGGTGGTGCTATCGTACATCCACGTTGATGGAGACTTCAACCCACGAAGGGTAACGGTTGCGCGAGTCCACGGAGGGCTCCACCCACGAAGGGTCCATGAAGAAGCAACCTTGTCTATCCCACCATGGCCATCGCCCATGAAGGACTTGCCTCACTAGGGTAGATCTTCACGAAGTAGGCGATCTCCTTGCCCGTACAAACTCCTTGGTTCAACTCCACAATCTTGACGGAGGCTCCCAAGTGACACCTAACCAATCCAGGAGACGCCACTCTCCAAAAGGTAATAGATGGTGTGTTGATGATGAACTCCTTGCTCTTGTGCTTCAAATGATAGTCTCCCCAACACTCAACTCTCTCTCACAGGTTTGGATTTGGTGGAAAGATGATTTGAGTGGAAAGCAACTTGGGGAAGGCTAGAGATCAAGATTTATGTGGTTGGAATGGAATATCTTGATCTCAACACATGAGTAGGTGGTTCTTTCTCAGAAAATGTATACTGGAAGTGTAGGCATGTTCTGATGGCTTTCTCCAGGAATGAAGAGTGGGTGGAGGGGTATATATAGCCTCCACACAAAATCTAACCGTTACACACAATTTACCAAACTCGGTGGGACCGAATCAGAAAACTCGGTCAGACCGATTTAGTTCATAATGTGACCGTTAGGCATTTCGGTGGGACCGATATGATCAACTCGGTGGGACCGATGTGCTAGGGTTAGGGTACAACCTCATCTCGGTTTGACCGATGACCCAACGGTGGGACCGATTTTGGTAATAAGCGAAACAGAGAGTTGGTCAAGCAAACTCGGTGGGACCGATTGCATATCCAGGTGAGACCGAAATTATTGCAATAGGCAATAGAGAGTTTGCAAGCCCATCTCGGTGAGACCGAGATCCCATCGGTGAGACCGAATTGATTAGGGTTTCTGGCAGTGGCTATGTCAAGTGAATTCGGTGGCACCGGATAGATCAAATCGGTGGGGCCAAGTTTGACTTTTGGTTTGGGACATATGTGGATATGAGAAAGTGGTTGAGGGCTTTGGAGCATATCACTAAGCACTTTGAGCAAGCAAGCCATTAAGCAACACCTCATCCCCTTTTAATAGTATTGGCTTTCCTATAGACTCAATGTGATCTTGGATCACTTAAATAGAAAATGTAGAGTCCTGAGCTTTGAAGCTTGAGCCAATCCTTTGTCCTTAGCATCTTGAAGGGGTTCCACATCCTCTTGTCCATGCCACTCCATTGTTGAACTTATCTGAAATATACTAGATAGAAGTATTAGTCCAACAAGAGATATGTTGACATTAATTACCAAAATCACCCAGTGAGCACTTGTGCTTTCAATCTCCCCCTTTTTGGTAATTGATGACAACATACATCAAAGCTTTAGATAAAGATATAGGGAAGGGCGGGTAAAGCTTTGGAAGGACATGTAACATGCAAAGGCTCCCCCTACATGTATGCATTCATGTAAATATGAATATAAGAGCATGTGAATGCATAAGTATGACAGAGCAGGCAATGAGTTACATGTATCTTGGCTATATGCATCAGAGCAAATGGTGTGTATAGGAAATGTATCTCCATGTTCATGAGTCCTTCTTGCAAACAATATGTACATCAGCAAGAGATCCTCATGCACATGAGTGTGATGCATATACTTACCTTGTGGTCTTGAGCTGGCTTTGGAAGAGATGGACCTGAGTAAACAAGGTTAGATAACACAGAAACATCTACTAAACAGAGCAAGAACAGCAAACCACAAGAGTACCAAGATTGGGATGACATGTAGTGAGTGAGTACTAGGTACTCTATTTGAGTGTAGACATGTCCCCAGAAGGTATGCAATGAATTCGAAGATTTCCTTCCCTTAGATGTCTTGCTCCCCCTGAATCTTATATGGGATACTGGGAGAAGATAAGGAACATAAAATAAGAGCAAAGCAAACAAACAAACAAACAAACATGAACATGTCTTTCCCCTCTAAAGACATGTGACTTCTCTCCTCTTTGAATACCAAGCATCTGGGGTCTCTCTTTGATGTGATTATCTCTCTTTCCCCCTTTTGATATGATTAAGCTTTGATGTGAGCTCTCTCTCCCCCTTTGACATCAATTTCCAAGAAGGGGTCTTCTGGAGTGTGAGTCAAAATAGGTTTGGTCCTTGAGTCACATAGCAAAGCAGAAGGGAAAAATAAGGTGCTGGTAGAGGATAAGAATCATCGAGTGGAGCTGGAACAAAATGTGCAGGATGCAAATGACAAATAGTTTTCTCAGCGTTGAAATCGGTTACACCGAGTTGTTTTCTTCGGTGGCACCGAATTGGTTCGGTTTGACTGAAAGTGACAAGTCAGTGTGTCCGAGTTCATTATAGAGAGAACACTAGTCACCTCAGCTCACTAAGCAAATAAGATCTCACAAGGATTTGCAGGGAATTAACTAAAGGATTTGCAATGAATTGGATGCAGGGAATGCGGAATAAAAATAAAAAGAAAAGAGATCTAGATGAAGTTTTTTTTGAAAGGGGAAACAAATATGCAGGGAACAAATGCAAGAGCACAGAGAAACACTGGAGAGCTTCATCTAGAATTGGTCGGTGACAAATTCACCTATGTTAGAGTATATTGACTTGGGAGTCAAGTGAAGGCACTTGATCATAGGTCATACTCATCGTTTAAGCTCAAAATGGGGTTACCATTTTTCATTTAGGCATCTTGATGTATTCACATCTTGTTGAGTTGCTTTGACCCATGACTTGGGGTAAAGCTTCTCTAAGATGGAATAACATACCTTGGGTGGTGGTGTTGATCTTGATCATGTAGTTGAACTTGTGTGGGATGCTCAAGGTTGATGTAGCTCATTGGGAGCACCACTTGTAATTGGAGTTCATCTACCTACATGGGTTAGTTTTGCAAGGAGGAGCACTTGTGTATCCAAAGTGACAATCATGAAATATGATACCAAAAGAAATTTGATATATAGAAATTGTCAAAGGATATGTTTGAAGGGTTTCATGCTTCCTTGTCTTCAACCACCGTATTGTAGAGACTTGGTGATGTAGAGATTGCTCAAGATGTGAGTGAGTTGCAATCTCATAGATTTAGATTCATCCAAGTACCTACAAGGGTTAGATAACATGCAAGGGTGCAAATATATCCAAGACATATGATTATCATCATAAGAGAAATATCAAGGATTAGGCAAAGGCTCATGCCTTGCATGTATCCAAATGGAGTTCCTACTCCAAGTTTGAAGCATCAATGATGCTCAATTCACCTCTCAACCGGAAAAATACTTTCGCATCAAGCGGTTTGGTGAATATATCCGCTAATTGCTTATCCGTACGAACATGCTTAAGATCAATATCACCTTTAGCAACGTGATCTCGAATGAAATGATGACGAACCTCAATATGCTTAGTTCGAGAATGTTGCACGGGATTGTGAGCAATCTTAATAGCACTTTCATTGTCACAAAGCAATGGAACATGTTTCACATATATCCCATAATCTTTAAGAGTTTGGGTCATCCAAAGTAATTGAGCACAACATGAACCGGCGGCAATGTATTCCGCTTCGGCGGTGGATAAGGATACCGAGTTTTGATTATTGGAGGACCAAGACACAAGAGATCTACCAAGAAATTGACAAGTACCCGAAGTGGACTTTCTATCAACCTTGTCTCCGGCATAGTCCGAATCGGAGTAGCCAACAAGATCAAAAGAAGACCTCTTAGGATACCAAATTCCAAAATTTGGTGTATGTATTAAGTATCTCACTATCCTTTTCACAGCCTTAAGATGACATTCTTTAGGGGCCGCTTGATATCGTGCACACATGCACACACTTAGCATAATATCGGGACGGGAGGCACATAGATATAACAATGAACCAATCATAGAGTGGTAAACCTTTTGATCAACCGGTTCACCATCCTTAGTCAAATCAAGATGTCCGCTAGTAGGCATGGGTGTATTCATACCTTTGCATTCTTGCATGTTGAACTTCTTGAATAAGTCCTTGGTGTACTTTGTTTGAGAGACAAAGGTACCTTCCTTAGTTTGCTTGATTTGCAAACCAAGAAAGAATATGAGTTCACTCATCATAGACATCTCAAACTTCTCCGACATTAGCTTTCCAAACTTCTCACTAAAATGAGGGTTAGTCAAACCAAATATGATATCATCAACATAAATTTGGCACACAAATAATTCTCCATTAACCCTTTTAGTGAAAAGAGTAGAATAAATTTTTCCAATCTAAAAGCCTTTCTCAATAAGGAACTTGGTCGTGCATTTATACCACGCTCTAGGAGCTTGTTTAAGACCATAAAGAGCTTTGTGAAGTTCGTAAACATGATTGGGTTTCTTAGGATTAACAAAGCCGGGAGGTTGTTTAACATAAACTTCCTCCTCAATTTCACCATTTATAAAAGCACTTTTAATGTCCATTTGGTACAAGGTAATATCATGGTGATTGGCATAGGCAAGTAAGATGCGAATGGACTCAAGTCTAGCAACAGGGGCATATGTCTCACCATAGTCCATACCTTCGACTTGAGTGTAGCCTTGGGTGACGAGACGTGCTTTTTTGTGAACGACTTGTCCATCTTCATCTTGCTTGTTGCGAAACACCCATTTGGTACCGATGATGTTGTGGTTGTTGTCGGGCTTCTCGACCAATGTCCACACTTGGTTTCTCTCAAAGTTGTGTAGCTCTTCATGCATGGCATTTATCCAATCCGGATCTTCCAATGCTTCTTCAACCTTCATAGGTTCAATGCTAGAGATGAATGAATAATGTTCACAAAAATTAGCCAAATGAGTTTTAGAGCGAGTAATTCTCCCGGTTTGGATATCATTGAAGATTTGTTTGACGGGATGATCTCTTGAGACTCTTGCTCGAACTTGTGAGAGCTTTTGCTTGGGTCGGGGTGGAACATCTTGTTCTTCTTCTTGGCCTTCTTCATTGTTAACATTGTCGTTCTCTTGTCGTGGTGGAGAAGGAGGTTGATGAGGTTCATCTTGGTGTACTTCCTCGTTTTCTTCATCTTGGTGTGTCCCACTTGTGGATGCTCCCATGTCAACTCTTGGTTCACCTTGTTGTGAGGTAGAAGCTTCCACTTGGACGGACGGGGTACTCTCCTTCACCTCCGTTGGACGGATCTTGCCAATAGACAAGTCTTGGATTGCTTCCGAAGGATCTTTATCTCCTACATCAATTGGCAATTGCTCTACTTGCGAGCCGTTAGATTCATCAAACTTCACATCTACCGTCTATTCAACCTTTCGGGTGAAATTGTTGTAGACACGGTAAGTGTGAGAGTTTGAGCCATAACCGAGTAGGAAACCTTCATGAGATTTAGGAGCAAATTTAGAACGACGATGCTTATCAAGAATGTAGCACTTTGAGCCGAATACTCGAAAGTATCCAACTTGGGGTTTGTTACCGGTGAGAAGCTCATATGCCGTCTTGCCGAGTAGCTTGTGAAGATACAAGCGATTTGTTGCATGACAAGCTGTCTCAACCGCTTCCGCCCAAAAGTGTTTTGGCGTCTTGTACTCATCAAGCATCGTTCTTGCCATCTCAATAAGAGTCCGGTTCTTCCTCTCAACAACTCCATTTTGTTGAGGCGTGTACGTAGCCGAGAACTCGTGTGAAATCCCTTCTTCGTCAAGAAAGGTATCCACATTTGCGTTCTTGAACTCCGTTCCATTGTTGCTGCGAACCTTCTTGATCTTCACTTCAAATTGATTTTGGGCCTTCCTAGCGAAGTTCTTGAAGATCTTTTGGACCTGTGATTTATCATCAAGAAAGAACACCCACGTAAATCTTGAAAAATCATCGACTATAACTAGACCAAATGAGTTTCCACCGAGACTTTTGTAGGCATTGGGACCAAAGAGATCCATATGAAGTAGCTCGAGCGGTCTTCTCGTGGTCATGATGTTCTTCACGGGGTGGCTTCCTCCAACTTGTTTTCCTGCTTGACAAGCACTACAAAGTCTATCCTTGTCAAATATAACATCTTTTACTCCAAGGATATGATCACCTTTAATAAGCTTATCACGATTTCGCATGCCCACATGACCTAACCTTCTATGCCACAACCAGCCTTTAGAGGATTTAGCAATTAAGCAAGTTCTAGGTTGAGCCTTTTTAGTGAAATCAACAATATATAGATCACCTCTACGTATACCGGTAAAGACCATTTTATGATTATCTCTACGAAACACTTGGCAATCTACTTCAGTAAATAGGACATTGAAGCCAAAGTCAGCAAGTCTAGATACGGAAAGTAAATTATAGCCAAGAGATTCAACGAGCATGACATTTTGTATGGAGCTATCATGTGAGATGGCCACCTTACCAAGGCCAACCACCTTACCCTTTGAGTTATCACCAAAGGTGACATACTTTCGAGGGCCGTCGTTTTCAGCAAGCTCACGAAACATATCCTTGTCTCCGGTCATGTGATCGGCACATCCACTATCAAGAACCCATTCCTTTCCTCCAGCCATGTAGCCGCGAAGATTAGCCATAAGACCAAAGTTTCTCATAGACTCATCGAGATCAAAGTCACTATCATCGTCCTCATCATAGTATCCATGTTCAATATCATCATGTGATGGATCAATTCCTAGAGAGAGTGATTCATTATATAAATGATCATCACAATAGTCATGTTTATGAAATCTAATGGCTTCGAAGATGATATTGCTAATGATTCCAACATCTCCTTTGGCACGCATGAGGGCACGAAGCTCAAATAGGCAATCACCAAACTTAGGATCACTAGTACTCATTTTATTCAAGGCAATTGACTTATGAAGAATCTCATCTAGATTTTGCAAGGAATAGTTTAGAAATCATTCCTCAAGAAATCTCCATATGGTGTAGGCACAATCAAGAGCAGGCAAGCTAGCAATCAAGTTTCTAGGTAATCCTCTAGTGATAAGATTGATAGTTCTAAGCTTACGGATCATGTCAATAGACTCATCAAGGGTAGGATGCAAGGGGTCAACAAGGCGAGCACAAGGGGTAGTAATGTACTTGCTCAAATGATATTCATTGAAAATCTCAAGCATCTCATTTTTCCACTCATGAAAGAACTCTCCATCAAGTATAGGCACTCTATGTCTAAGACTCCCCAATGTAGACTCATCCATCTTCCTCCAATGGTGATTAAACCAAAGCAATGGAAACCTGGCTCTAATACCAATTGAAAGGATCGAGAAGAAGTGTCTAGAGGGGGGCGAATAGACTCTTAGCAAGAAAAGTAGCAGTTTTTAATTTCTTCAAGTTGAGGTGGAGTTTTAGCACATGTTTAAACATTCACAATACATATCAAGCAAGCATGGCAAGAGTATATGAGCAGCGGAAAGTAAAGCATGCAATTTGCAAGAATGTAAAGGGATGGGATTGGAGTGTGCAAACGCAATTGGAGACACGGAGATTTTTATCCGTGGTTCCGATAGGTGGTGCTATCGTACATCCACGTTGATGGAGACTTCAACCCACGAAGGGTAACGGCTGCGCGAGTCCACGGAGGGCTCCACCCACGAAGGGTCCACAAAGAAGCAACCTTGTCTATCCCACCATGGCCATCGCCCACGAAGGACTTGCCTCACTAGGGTAGATCTTCACGAAGTAGGCGATCTCCTTGCCCGTACAAACTCCTTGGTTCAACTCCACAATCTTGACGGATGCTCCCAAGTGACACCTAACCAATCTAGGAGACACAACTCTCCAAAAGGTAATAGATGTGTGTTGATGATGAACTCCTTGCTCTTGTGCTTCAAATGATAGTCTCCCCAACACCCAACTTTCTCTCATGGATTTGGATTTGGTGGAAAGATGATTTGAGTGGGAAGCAACTTGGGGAAGGCTAGAGATCAAAATTTATGTGGTTGGAATGGAATATCTTGATCTCAACACATGAGTAGGTGGTTAATTCTCAGAAAATGTATACTGGAAGTGTAGGCACGTTCTGATGGCTTTCTCCACGAATGAAGAGTGGGTGGAGGGGTATATATAGCCTCCACACAAAATCTAACCGTTACACACAATTTACCAAACTTGGTGGGACCAAATCAGAAAACTCGGTCAGACCGATTTGTTCAGAATGTGACCGTTAGGCATTTCGGTGGGACCGATATGATCAACTCGGTGGGACCGATGTGCTAGGGTTAGGGTAAAACCTCATCTCGGTTTGACCGATTACACAAACTCGGTGGGACCGATTTTGGTAATGAGTGAAACAGAGAGTTGGTCAAGCCAACTTGGTGGGACCAATTGCATATCTCGGTGAGACCGAAATTATTGCAATAGGCAATAGAGAGTTTGCAAGCCCATCTCGGTGAGACCGAGATCCCATCGGTGAGACCGAATTGATTTGGGTTTGTGAACTCGGTGGCGCCGGATAGATCAAATCGGTGGGGCCGAGTTTGACTTTTGGTTTGGGACATATGTGGATATGAGAAAGTGGTTGAGGGCTTTGGAGCATATCACTAAGCACTTTGAGCAAGCAAGCCATTAAGCAATACCTCATCCCCTTTTAATAGTATTGGCTTTCCTATAGACTCAATGTGATCTTGGATCACTTAAATGGAAAGTGTAGATTCCTGAGCTTTGAAGCTTGAGCCAATCCTTTGTCCTTAGCATCTTGAAGGGGTTCCACATCCTCTTATCCATGCCACTCCATTGTTGAACTTATCTGAAATATACTAGATAGAAGTATTAGTCCAACAATCCTAATCTATAATGAAAAGGCAGAGGACCTGCCATTAGCCCTCAAAAAAAAGAAGTATTAGTCCAACAAGAGATATGTTGACATTAATTACCAAAATCACACAGGGAGCACTTGTGCTTTCAGCCGACGATCTGAAGATTCTATAGGACAATCCCCAGCGTTGGAGGCAAGTTCGGGGGCTACTGAGGGAGTTATGGACTAAGGGGTCCTCAAGGCGCCGGCCCATCAATATGGGCCGGACTGGTGAAGCCGTACATCGACGGGAGATCTATGAAGCCGTGGTGTGCCCTCCAAGTCAAGGATAGGCAGGATCTCTTTATCCTTTATTGTAATCTATCTCTGGTAACCCTAACCATATCGGTGTCTATATAAACCGAGGGTTATAGTCTTCAGGGCGAGAGACATATATTCATTGCCTCATCGCTTTAGAGTTTAGCTCATGCTGATCTCGAGGTAGATCTACTCTGTAATCCATACTATACATCCAATATAATCAAGCAGGACGTAGGGTATTACCTCTTCGAGAGGGCCCGAACCTGGGTAAACACTGTGTTCGTCGTCCCTTGTTCCCCATCGATCCTAGATCCACAGCTCGGGACCCCCTACCCCGAGGTCCGCCGGTTTTGACACCGACAGGGGGGCGCCCTGAGGGCTTGTGGGCCCCTCTAGAATCCTCTTGACGTGAGACCAACGCCAAAAATTCTTATAAATGCCAAACCCCCGAAAAGAACCCTATATCGGAAGTTCCGCCGCCGCAAGCCTTTGTAGCCATGAAAAATCAATCTAGTCCCTCTCCGGCACCCTGCTGGAGGGGGCCATCATCACCGGAGGCCATGGAGGAGGAAGCCGGAGGGGGCCATCATCACCATGGAGCCCAAGGACCAGAGGGAGAACCTCTCCCCATCTAGGGGGAGGCCACGGAGGAGGAAGCACAAGGGGAAGACTCTCTCTCCCCCTCTCTCTCGGTGGCATCGGAGTACCGCCGAGGGAACCATGGCCGTGGTGATCGTCTTCATCAACACCACCATCTTCATCACCTTCCTCATCTCTTTTAAGCGGTCTACTCTCTCGCACCCCGCTGTAGTCCCCTACTTGAATATGGTGCTTTATGCCACATATTAAGATCCAATGATGTCTTGCCATCATATGATGTTTTGAGTAGATTTCTTCTGTCTTTTGGGTTGATTGATGATCTAGATTGGTTTGAGTTGTATGTTTTTTTGGTGATGTCCTATGGTGCCTTCCTTGTCGCGCACACGTGAAGGATTCCCGCAGTAGGGTGTTGCAATACGTTCATGATTCACTTATAGTGGGTTGCTAGAGTGACAGAAGCTTAAACCCGAGTAAGGGGGTTATTGCGTATGGGATAAAGGGGACTTGATACTTTAATGCTATGGTTGGGTTTTACCTTAATGATCTTTAGTAGTTGCGGATGCTTTCTAGATTTTTTTGATCATAAGTGCATATATGATCCAAGTAGAGAAAATATGTTAGCTTATGCCTCTCCCTCATATAAAATTGCAATAATGATTACCGATCTTGTTAACAATTGCCTAGGATAATTCGGCACACCGATCCATCATTATTCCACACTCGCTATTTGTAATATATAGTAATATATTCTAACTTTATGATAACAACACCTATTTTTATATTTTAGTTCTCCGATATCATGCAAAGCTATCCTCTTCATACCCACAACGTAGTTTTATTTCTCGTTTCTAGATGGAAGCAAACGAACGGTGTACGTAGAGTCGTATCAGTGGCAGATAGGACTTGCGAGAATATTGATCTTACCTTTAGCTCCTTGTGGGTTAGACACTCCATACTTATCACTTCCATCTTTGGAAATTGCTACGACGATTCCTTGCACTTGGGGATTATCATGCGCCTAGGGGGGTGGGCGCACCCTGGTGCCTCATGCGCACCTGGTGGGCCTCCTCTGGTGTTTCTTTTCTCTAGTATTTTTTTATATATTCCAAAATAATTCTTCGTGAAATTTCATCTCATTTGGAGTTGTGCAGAATAGGTATATCTGATGTAGCTTTTTCAGGTCCATAATTCCAGCTGCCGGTGATACGTCTCCATCGTATTTATAATTTTTTATTGTTCCATGCCAATATTGTACAACTTTTACATTCTTTTACCAACAATTTATATGATTTATTGCACTAACCTATTGATCCAGTGCCCAGTGCCAGTTCCTGTTTGTTGCATGTTTTTTGTTTCGCGGAATATCCATATCAAACGAAGTCCAAATGCGATAAAAATTTACGGAGAATTATTTTGGAATATTTGTGATTTTGGAGGTGTAATCAATGAAAAGGAGGCCCACAGCTCCCAACATACACCAGGGCGCGCCCAGGTGTCTTATGCTCACCTCGTAAGTCGGTTGGGTCTCTACTTCGGGGGCAAGGAAGCTTATATCCAGAAAAAAATCGTGTTAAAATCTCAGCGCAATCGGAGTTACGGATCTCCGGATATTTAAGAAACGGTTTTCGGCCAAATCTAGGGAACGCGAAATAGAAGAGAACAGAGAAGGAGATCCAATCTCGGAGGGGCTCCTGCCCCTCCGCCACCATGGAGGCCATGGACCAGAGGGGGACCTCTCCTCCCATCTAGGGGGAGGCCAAGGAAGAAGAAGGAGGGGGGCTCTCTCCCCCTCTCTCCCGGTGGCGCCGGAACGTCGTCGGGGCAATCCTCGTGTGACGACGATCTACTCCAACAACTCTGTAATCTTCACCAACATCTTCATAACCTTCCCCCATCTATATTAAGCGGCCCACTCTCCCGCAACCCGTTGTACCCTCTACTTGAACATGGTGCTTTATGCTTCATACTATTATCCAATGATATGTTGCCATCCTATGATGCTTGAGTAGATTTTTGTTGTCCTGCCGGTAATTGGTGAATTGCTATGACTTGCTTGTGGTTATGTTGTTGTCCTTTGGTGCCCATCATATGAGAGCGCGTGTGGATCACACCGTAGGGTTAGTTGCATGTTGATAGGACTATGCATTGGAGGGCAAGGGTGACAGAAGCTTCTTCCTAAACATGCTTGATGACGACACTTGTTGGGTGAATCACCTCTTGAATGCTTGGTTTTGCACTAACGCTAACCACATTTATTTTTCCAAGTGTTTGTTGTTCTTGCTTCTTTTGAAGGAATCCCAAGACGGTGCGGCATTGGAGAATGCCCATTTAGAGCTTCAAGATGATGAGTACTTGGTGAACGTCCACTTCTACATGGCGACGCCATCTCTTTCCCATGGTGATTTGGTTTTTGATTCGAGGTCAGATCTTTCCCAAGGGGGAGGGGATGATGCAGAGCATCCTATGGACATCACCATGTCAAGAGTCCATTTGGCAGGTGACACGTGCGACATCTACTTCATGCATACAAAGGTGAATCATCTCCTTTACATGTGTCTACTTGCACCCTTCGAGGATGGTATACTACTTGACCCCTCTCTCGTGTGCATACATAGGTGTGAGCGGAGCTACATATTCATCAAGGAGGAGTCCAAGCTCAGGAGAACAACTACACCATCCAAGAGAGAAGCCTGGAAGCAGAGAAGGAACTGCCAAGAAGAATGCGGCAGCTCCCAGGCGACCCCGTGCACACGGGCCTCCCTGACCCCGTGCCCGCGGGCCTCCCAGTCTGCACGGATCTGAAGACCTTGTGTGCATGGGAGTGTATCGTGCACACGGGACCCTCGTGCCCACAGGCCTCATAGACCCCTTGCGCATGGGCTCCACTTACCCCATACACACGGGGTTGTATGTGTGTTGTTGTTGGGCTTTGCCCTTATATCCCCATTTCATACCTCCTTACCCCTTCATGCCTTGGACATATATATACTCCACCTCCTCCTCCATTTAGGGATAGCTAAGGATAGATCTAGACATTAGAGCTTAGCTCATGTATCTCCCCTTGCGGGATTCCTCTTGAGAGAGAGAAGGCTCCATTTGGAGTTCAAGACCTCCATTGGAGAAGATCCTTAGGGATTCAAGACCCCCTTGTGGGAAGGATATATCTAGATCATCAAGCCCTCATCTCCTTCATAGGATTTGGGATGAACTCTATCATGTATCTTATTTCCCTTTGATTGTTCATGTACCTTGTGGATCTTGTGTATTTGTTGGTCTAATGGATGTGTGATTGGACTTGTTCTTGAGTGTTCCTCTTGTGATTTCCCCTCTTGTTCTCTGTGTTCTTCATGGATCCCCCTCCAATTCGTGAAAGATCTCCACTTAGGGTCTCCACTCTACAACACTACTGCTATGGACCCATAGGTCCCGTGGGGAACTACTCACACATCATCGGAGGTGCAACAAGGTTGATGTAGAGGCCCTCCGTGATCGATTCCCGCTCCGACAGAGTACCCGGGGAGGCCGCCAGATGAGATCACGGAAGAATAGAGGCTTGCAGTGGCGTAATAATTGTTTCGGGTCTTGCTCTAGTGGTTTCTGGAATTTAGTGGATTTATGGAGTTGGAATTAGGTCAATCGGAGCTACGAAGGGCCCACAAGCTCAGGTGGCGCCCCCCGGGGGTGCGTCGTGTGAGCTTGTGGCCCACTCGTATATCTTCTGGCCTCCTCCGGAAGCTTCCAGGGTCCCTTCTGGTCCAGAAAAAATCACCGTAAAGTTTCATTGTGTTTGGAGTTCGTTTGGTAATGTATTCTTGCGAAACAATAAAATAGTAAAAAAAAAAGAAACTGGCACTGGGCACTAGGTTAATAGGTTAGTTCCCAAAAATGATACTCCCTCCGTTCCTAAATATAAGGTGTATTAGTTTTTCAAAAAGTCAACTGGTGTCTATGTTTGACCAACTTTACAACAAAATATATAAATATTTACAATATTAAATATATAAAATATATAAATCTATTTCATGGTGAATCTAGTGATAATGATTTGGTAGTCTAGATATTGATATTTTTGTCTATAAGCTTGGTCAAAGTTAGAGAAGTTTGACTTTTTGAAAATATAATACACCTTATATTGACGAACGGAGGGAGTATAAAATTGCATATAAAGAATACAAGATTGATAATATTATTGTTGGAAAACGTAGCATGCAATTTCAGAAAAATTCCTACGCTCGCGCAAGATCTATCTAGGAGATGCATAGCAACGAGAGGGGAGAGTGTGTCCACGTACCCTCGTAGACCGAAAGCGGAAGCGTTAGTTTAATGCGGTTGATGTAGTCGAACGTCTTCGCGATCCAACCGATCAAGTACCGAACGTACGGCACCTCCGAGTTCAGCACACGTTCAGCTCGATGATGTCCCTCGAACTCTTGATCCAGCAAAGTGTCGAGGGAGAGTTTCGTCAGCACGACGGCGTGATGACGGTGATGGTGAAGTGATCCGCGCAGGGCTTCACATAAGCACTACGACAATATGACCGGAGGAATAAACGGTGGAGGGGGCACCGCACACGGCTAAGAAACAATTGATGTGCTTTGGGGTGCCCCCCTGCCCCCGTATATAAAGGAGGAGAGGGGGAGGCCGGCCTAGGGGCGCGCCAAGTGGGGAGGAAACCCACTTGGACTCCTAGTCCTATTCGCCCCCCCTCCCTTCCTTCTTTCGGAGGGGGAAAGGTGGAAGGAGAGGGAGAGGGAGAAGGAAAGGGGGCCGTGCCCCCTCCCCTTTTCCAATTCGGACTCCCCATGGGGGGCACCCCCTTGTGGGTTGCCCTGCCTCTCCCCTATGGCCTATGTGGCCCATTACTTCCCCCGGGGGGTTAAGGTAACCTCCCGGTACTCCAAAAAATATATGAAACACTCCGGAACCATTCCGGTGTCCGAATACTATTGTCCAATACATCAATCTTTACCTCTCGACCATTTCGAGACTCTTCGTCATGTCCGTGATCTCATCCGGGACTCCGAACAATCTTCCGTCACCAAAACACGTAACTCATAATACAAACCGTCATCGAACGTTAAGCGTGCGGACCCTACGGGTTCGAGAACTATGTAGACATGACCGAGACACATCTTCGGTTAATAACCAATAGCAGAACCTGGATGTTCATATTGGTTCCTACATGTTCTACGAAGATCTTTATCGGTCAAACCGCAATGACAATATACGTTATTCCCTTTGTCATCGGTATGTTACTTGCCCGAGATTCGATCGTCGGTAACTTCATACCTAGTTCAATCTCGTTACCGGCAAGTCTCTTTACTCGTTCTGTAATGCATCATCCCACAACTAACTCATTAGTCACATTGCTTGCAAGGCTTATCATGATGTGCATTACCAAGAGGGCCCAGAGATACCCCTCTGATACTCGGAGTGACAAATCCTAATCTCGATATATGCCAACTGTCGGTGGGAAACGACACCTATGGGATCACAAGAATCCCTACTACGGTTGCCGGGGCGCGGGGTTGTGAGAAGAGCAGGATTAACAG
Organism: Triticum aestivum; assembly: GCF_018294505.1. NCBI lineage: Eukaryota > Viridiplantae > Streptophyta > Magnoliopsida > Poales > Poaceae > Triticum > Triticum aestivum. The sequence continues at coordinate 430,724,887 of NC_057814.1, forward strand.
TCAGCACAAGGATCGTTTACCCAGGCTCGGGCTGCGAGGATGCATAAAACCCTAGTCCTGCTTTGGTGGATGTATTGAGTGTTCTTGAGCTCTCGAACTAGCTATGGTGGCTGTGTAGTTCCAAAGCGTCGAATCCCCCTCCAGTATGCCATGGGCCTCCTTTTATAGTCGAAAGGGGCTGCCACAGTGGCACACAGGAGGTGGAAAGGCCTACACTACTATGAGCTTATTGCCCGTATTACAGGACAAGACACATTTAATGTGTTGCTTAGGTGTCCCCTAGCTTTATTGGGGACGGGAGCAAGGCCCGTCCCGTCCGTCGCCGCTCCGCCTCGCTTCGACACGCGCCCAGGCCAGCGGCGCGTGCGGTGCCATGTAGGCAGGCAGGCAGCTGAGGTGGCGCGGTGGTGGAGCCTTCACGAAGATCTGCATGTCACCACGCAGGTGCTTGCTGAGTTGGCGTAGAGGCCGCCCGTCGCCACGCAGGTGCCTGCCCAGCTGGTTGAGCTAGCAGCTGCTTGGGAACGGCGGTGGAGTCTTGGCCGACGCGGGCCTGGCTGTGGCCCTGCTGACGCCCTCGGCAAGGGCCTTGCCAGGGGCCCAGCAAGGGTCTTGCCGTGGCGTTGCAGTCGTCCCCGGCAAGGCGCTTGCCGGGGGTCTTGTGGATCTCCTCGGCAAGGATCCGCCGAGGGTCGCCGTCTTCTAGTCCTCATCTGATCTCATATATCTATGGTCTTGACAAAGATTTGCATGCCACCACGGAGGTGCCTCCCGAGCCCTGGTCCAATCGTAGTTGGTTGGGTTGGAACCCGTGGGCTCAAGGGCGGCTCGCTCTGTTGGCGTTTGGGCAAATTGCCCCGGCAAGGTTCTTGCCGGGGCCGCGGAGGCCTGTCCCGGCAAGGATCTTGCCGGGGGAGTCCACCTCGCCCTCTCGCTCTTTGGTATCTTTGGTCTTGGCATTGCCTTGGCCATCTTGTGCTCCGGCTTCTCTCCGGCTTCCCTCCTTTGCCCTGCTATGTGCGGCTGTGGCGTGCGGCTCCGACTGCCCGTGCACAAGTAAAGGGGTCAAAAGGAGAACCCCTACTTTTGTACACTGACACCAACCCAACAAACACCTTCGGAGACCCCTGTAGAGCATCTTTATAATCACCCAGTTATGTTGTGATGTTTGATAGCACACAAGGTGTTCCTCCGGTATTCGGGAGTTGCATAATCTCATAGTCAAAGGAATATGTATAAGTCATGAAGAAAGCAATAGCAATAAAACTTAACGATCATTATGCTAAGCTAACGGATGGGCCCTGTCCATCACATCATTCTCCTAATGATGTGATCCCGTTCATAAAATGACAACACATGTCTATGGTTAGGAAACTTAACCATCTTTGATTTAACGAGCTAGTCTAGTAGAGGCTTACTAGGGACACTGTGTTTTATCTATGTATCCACACATGTATCAAGTTTCCGGTTAATACAATTCTAGCACGAATAATAAACATTTATCATGATATAAGGAAATATAAAATAACAACTTTATTATTTCCTCTAGGGCATATTTCCTTCAGTCTCCCACTTGCACTAGAGTCAATAATCTAGTTCACATTGCCATGTGATTTAACACCAATAGATCACATCGTTATGTGATTAACACCCATAGTTCACATTGCCATGTGACCAACACCCAAAGGGTTTACTAGAGCCAATAATCTAGTTCACATCGCCATGTGATTAACACCCAAAGAGTACTAAGGTGTGATCATGTTTTGCTTGTGAGAGAAGTTTAGCCAACGGGTCTGCCACATTCAGATCCGTATGTATTTTGCAAATTTCTATGTCTACAATGCTCTACACAGAGCTACTTTAGCTAATTGCTCCCACTTTCAATATGTATCCAGATTGAGACTCAGAGTCATCCGGATCAGTGTCAAACCTTGCATCAATGTAACCCTTTATGACGAACTCTTTGTCACCTCCATAACGGAGAAACATTTGCTTAGTCCTCTTTAGGTACCTAAGGATAATTTTGACCGTTGTCCAGTGATCTACTCATGGATCACTATTGTACCCCCTTGCCAAACTCATGCAAGGTACACAATAGGTTTGGTATACAGCATGGCATACTTTATAGAACCTATGGCTGAGGCATGGGGAATGACTTTCATTCTCTCTCTATCTTCTGCCGTGGTCGGGTTTTGAGTCTTACTCAATTTCATACCTTACAACTCAGGCAAGAACTCCTTCTTTGAGTGATCCATTTTGAACTCCTTCAAAATCTTATGAAGGTATGTACTCATCGAAAGTTTTATCAAGCTTCTTGATCTATCTCTATAGATAGATCTTGATGCCCAATATGTAAGCAGCTTCACCAAGGTCTTTCTTTGAAAAACTTCTTTTAAAACACTCCTTTATGCTTTCCAGAAAATTCTACATCATTTTCGATCAACAATATGTCATTCACATATACTTATCAGAAAGGTTGTAGTGCTCCCACTCACTTTCTTGTAAATACAGGCTTCACCGCAAGTCTGTATAAAACTATATGCTTTGATCAACGCATCAAAGCGTATATTCCAACTCCGAGATGCTTGCACCAGTCCATACATGGATCGCTGGAGCTTGCACATTTTGTTAGCACCTTTAGGATTGACAAAACCTTCTGGTTGTATCATATACAACTCTTCTTTAATAAATCCACTAAGGAATGCAGCTTTTGACATCCATTTGCCAGATTTCATAAAATGTGGCAATTGCTAACATGATTCAGATAGACTTAAGCATCGCTACGAGTGAGAAAATCTCATTGTAGTCAACACCTTGAACTTGTCGAAAACCTTTTGCGGCAAGTCGAGCTTTGTAGATAGTAACACTACCATCAGTGCCCGTCTTCCTCTTGAAGATCCATTTATTTTCAATGGCTTGCCAATCATTGGGAAAGTCCACCAAAGCCCACACTTTGTTCCCATACATGGATCCTATCTCAGATTTCATGGCCTCAAGCCATCTGTCGGAATCTGGGCTCATCATAGCTTCTTCATAGTTCGTAGGTTCGCCATGGTCTAATAACATGACTTCCAGGACATGATTACTGAACCACTCTGGTGCTGAACGTGCTCTGTTCGACCTACGAGGTCTAGTAGTAACTTGATCCAAAGTTTCATGATCATCATCATTAGCTTCCTCTCTAGTTGGTGTAGGCATCACGGGAACGGCTTTTTGTGATGAGCTACTTTCCAATTCGAGAGAAGGTACAATTACCTCATCAAGTTCTACTTTCCTCCCACTCACTTCTTTCGAGAGAAACTCCTTCCCTAGAAAGGATCCATTCTTAGCAACAAAGATCTTGCCTTCGGATCTGTGGTAGAAGGTGTACCCAACAGTTTCTTTCGGGTATCCTATGAAGACGCACTTCTCCGATTTGGGTTCGAGCTTATCTGGCTGAAGCTTTTTCACATAAGCATCGCAACCCCAAACTTTAAGAAATGACAGCTTAGGTTTCTTGCCAAACAACAGTTCATACGGTGTCGTCTCAATGGATTTAGATGGTGCCCTATTTAACGTGAATGCAACTGTCTCTAATGCATAACCCCAAAACAATAGTGGTAAATCAGTAAGAGACATCATAGATTGCACCATATCTAACAAAGTACGGTTACGACGTTCGGACACACCATTACGTTGTGGTGTTCCAGGTGGCGTGAGTTGTGAAACTATTCCACATTGTTTTGAATGAAGGCCACACTCGTAACTCAAATATTCGCCTCCGCGATCAGATCGTAGAAAGTTTATTTTCTTGTTACGATGATTCTCCACTTTACTCTGAGATTCTTTGAACTTTTCAAATGTTCCAGACTTGTGTTTCATTAAGTAGATATACCCATATCTGCTCAAATCAACTATGAAGGTCGGAAAATAATGACACCCGCCGCGTGCTTCAATACTCATGGACCGCATACATCGATATGTATTATATCCAATAAATCATCAGCTCGCTCCATTGTTCCGGACAGCGGAGTTTTAGTCATCTTGCCCATGAGGCATGGTAAGTATCAAACGATTCATAATCTAGTGATTCGAAAAGTCCACCTGCATGGAGTTTCTTCATGTGCTTTACACCAATATGACCTAAACGGCAATGCCACAAATATGTTGAACTATCATTATCAACTTTGCATCTTTTGGCGTCAATATTATGAATATGTGTATTACTAGATCGAGATTCAATAAACCCTTTACATTGGGTGTATGACCATAGAAGGTTTTATTCATGTAAACAGAACAACAATTATTCTCTGACTTAAATAAATAACCGTATTGCAATAAACATGATCCAATCATATTCATGCTCAACGCAAACACCAAATAACATTTATTTAGGTTCAACACTAATCCCGAAGGTAGAGGGAGTATGCGATGGTGATCTTATCAACCTTGGAATCACTTCCAACACACATTGTTACCTTGCCCTTAACTAGTCTCTGTTCATTTTGCAACTCCTGTTTCGAGTTATTAATCTTAGCAACTGAACCGGTATCAAATACCCTGCGGTTACTATGAACACTAGTAAAGTACACATCAATAACATGTATATCAAATATACCTTTGTTCACTTTGCCATCCTTCTTATCCGCCAATTATTTGGGGTAGTTCCGCTTCCAGTGATCATTCCTTTGCAGTAGAAGCACTCAGTTTCAGGCTTAGGTCTAGCTTTGGGCTTCTTCACGGGAGTGGCAACTTGTTTGCCATTCTTCTTGAAGTTCCCCTTCTTTCCCTTGCCCTTTTTCTTGAAACTAGTGGTCTTGTTAACCATCAACACTTGATGCTCCTTCTTGATTTCTACCTCCGCAGCTTTGAGCATTGCGAAGAGCTCAGAAATAGTCTTCTCCATCCCTTGCTTATTATAGTTCATCACGAAGCCTTTATAGCTTGGTGGCAGTGATTGAAGAACTCTGTCGATAACACTATCATCCGGAAGATTAACTCCCAGCTGAGTCAAGTGGTTACGGTACCCAGACATTCTGAGTATGTGTTCACTGACAGAACTGTTCTCCTCCATTTTGCAGCTATAGAACTTGTTAGAGACTTCATATCTCTCAACTTGGACATTTGAATATTAACTTCAACTCCTGGAACATCTCATATGCTCCATGACGTTCAAAACGTCTTTGAAGTCCCGATTCTAAGCCGTAAAGCATGGCACACTGAACTATCGAGTAGTCATTAGATTGAGCTTGCCAGACGTTCATAATATCAGCAATTCAGCATCTACTCCTGCAGCAGGCCTTTCACCTAGTGCATCAAGGACATAATTCTTCTGTGCAGCAATGAGGATAATCCTCAAGTTATGGACCCAGTCTATGTAGTTGATACCATCATCTTTCAACTTAGCTTTCTCTAGGAACGCATTGAAATTCAAGGGAACGGTAGCACGGGCCATTGATCTACAACATAGATATGCAAAAACTATCAGGACTAAGTTCATGATAAATTAAGTTCAATTAATCATATTACTTAAGAACTCCCACTTATATAGACATCCCTCGAGTCATCTAAATGATCACGTGATCCATATCAACTAAACCATGTCCGATCATCACGTGAGATGGAGTAGTTTTCAATAGTGAACATCTCTATGTTGATCATATCTACTATATGATTCACGTTCGACCTTTCGGTCTCAGTGTTCCGAGGCCATGTCTGTACATGCTAGGCTCGTCAAGTTTAACATGAGTATTCCGCACATGCAAAACTGTCATGCACCCGTTGTATGTGAACGTAGAGCTTATCACACCCGATCATCACGTGGTGTCTCGGCACAACGAACTATCGCAACGGTGCACACTCAGGGAGAACACTTATACTTTGAAATTTTAGTGAGGGATCATCTTATAATGCTACCGCCGTACTAAGAAAAATAAGATGCATAAAAGATAAACATCACATGCAATCAAAATATGTGACATGATATGGCCATCATCATCTTGTGCCTTTGATCTCCATCTCCAAAGCACCGTCTTGATCTCCATCCTCACCGGCTTGACACCTTGATCTCCATCGTAGCGTCGTTGTCGTCTCGCCAACTATTGCTTCTACAACTATCGCTAACGCATAGTGATAAAGTAAAGCAATTACATGGCGATTGCATTTCATACAATAAAGCGACAACCATAAGGCTCCTGGCAGTTGCCGATAACTTTTACAAAACATGATCATCTCATACAATAACGTATATCACATCATGTCTTGACCATATCACATCACAACATGCCCTGCAAAAACAAGTTAGACGTCCTCTACTTTGTTGTTGCAAGTTTTACATGGCTGCTACGGGCTTCTAGTAAGAACCGTTCTTACCTACGCATCAAAACCACAACGATGTTTCGTCAAGTTTGTTGTTTTAACCTTCAACAAGGACCGGCCGTAGTCAAATTCAATTCAACTAAAGTTGGAGAAACAGACACCCGCCAGCCACCTTTATGCAAAACAAGTTGCATGTCTGTCGGTGGAACCGGTCTCATGAATGTGGTCATGTAAGGTTGGTCCGGGCCGCTTCATCCAACAATACCGCTGAATCAAAATAAGACATTGGTGGTAAGCAGTATGACTATCACCGCCCACAACTCTTTGTGTTCTACTCGTGCATATCATCTACGCATAGACCTGGCTCGGATGCCACTGTTGGGAAACGTAGCATGCAGTTTCAAAAAATTCCTACGTTCATGCAAGATCTATCTAGGAGATGCATAGCAACGAGAGGGGAGAGTGTGTCCATGTACCCTCGTAGACCGAAAGCGGAAGCGTTAGTTTAACGCGGTTGATGTAGTCGAACGTCTTCGCGATCCAACCGATCAAGTACCGAACGTACGGCACCTCCGAGTTCAGCACATGTTCAGCTTGATGACGTCCCTCGAACTCTTGATCCAGCAAAGTGTCGAGGGAGAGTTTCATCAGCACGACGACGTGATGATGGTGATGGTGAAGTGATCCGCGCAGGGCTTTGCCTAAGCAATGCGACAATATGACCGGAGGAGTAAACGGTTGAGGGGGGCACCGCACACGGCTAAGAAACAATTGATGTGCTTTGGGGTGCCCCCTGCCCCCGTATATAAAGGAGGAGAGGGGAGGAGGCCGGCCTAGGGGCGCGCCAAGTTGGGAGGAAACCCACTTGGACTCCTAGTCCTATTCGGCTCTCCTTCCTTCTTTCGGAGGGGGAAAGGGGGAAGGAGAGGGAGAGGGAGAAGGAAAGGGGGGCCGTGCCCCCTCCCTTGTCCAATTTGAACTCCCCATGGGGGGGAGCCACCCCCTTGTGGGCTGCCCTGCCTCTCCCATATGGCCCATGTGGCCCGTTACTTCCCCCTGGGGGGTTCCGGTAACCTCCCGGTACTCCGAAAAATACCCGAAACACTCCAGAACCATTCCGGTGTACGAATACTATCGTCCAATATATCAATCTTTACCTCTCGACAATTTCGAGACTCTTCGTCATGTCCGTGATCTCATCCAGGACTCCGAACAATCTTCGGTCACCAAAACACATAACTCATAATACAAATCGTCATCGAACGTTAAGCGTGCGGACCCTACGGGTTCGAGAACTATGTAGACATGACCGAGACACATCTCCGGTCAATAACCAACAGCGGAACCTGGATGCTCATATTGGTTCATACATATTCTACGAAGATCTTTATCGGTCAAACCGCAATGACAATATACGTTATTCCCTTTGTCATCGCTATGTTACTTGCCCGAGATTCGGTCGTCGGTATCTTCATACCTAGTTCAATCTCGTTACCGGCAAGTATCTTTACTCATTCCGTAATGCATCATTCCGCAACTAACTCATTAGTCACATTGCTTGCAAGACTTATCATGATGTGCATTACCGAGAGGGCCCAGAGATACATCTCCGATACTCGGAGTGACAAATCCTAATCTCGATTTATGCCAACCCAACAAACACCTTCGGAGACACCTGTAGAGCATCTTCATAATCACCCAGTTACGTTTTGACGTTTGATAACACACAAGGTGTTCCTCCGGTATTCGGGAGTTGCATAATCTCATAGTCAAAGGAATATGTATAAGTCATGAAGAAAGCAATAGCAATAAAACTTAACGATCATTATGCTAAGCTAATGGATGGGTCTTGTCCATCACATCATTCTCCTAATGATGTGATCCCGTTCATCAAATGACAACACATGTCTGTGGTTAGGAAACTTAACCATCTTTGATTTAACGAGCTAGTCTAGTAGAGGCTTACTAGGGACAGTGTGTTTTGTCTATGTATCCACACGTGTATCAAGTTTCCGGTTAATACAATTCTAGCATGAATAATAAACGTTTATCATGATACAAGGAAATATAAAATAACAACTTTATTATTGCCTCTAGGGCATATTTCCTTCAATTATAGCATGAAATAATTAGAAATTATAGATATGTCGGAGACGTATCAGCATCCCCAAGCTTAATTCCTGTTCTTCCTCGAGTAGGTAAATGATAAAAACATAATTTTTGATGTTGAATGCTACCTAGCATGTCTTATCATGTAATATTTGTACGGTATGAATATTGAGAAATTATGAAGTAATTGATATCAACATAATAATATCCATGAATACTAGAACATAATCATTACCCTTCAAAATATATGATTCTTAACGAATCTTATCCCTACTCATTAAATTATGTAAGCATGGCATGACTCCATCTTCCTAACATATGTACAAATCATGAGCACCCCAGTGTCAAATCAAGCAATTGTATCGTACTTTTTCTCGCTTCAGCATTTTCAACTTCACTCAATGTATGAGCATGAGTCATGGACTTAGAACCACGGGTGGAATAGAATATGTTGGTAGATGTGTATAAGGGAAGACAAAAGTGAAGAAAGTCTCGCATCAACTCAGCGGATCATTAGGCAATAGAGAGGCCTTTCAATCGATATTGATGCGAGTTGTAGGTAGTGCCATGCAACGGATGCACTAGAGCTATAAGTGTATGAAAGCTCATCACTGGAATTTAGTGGGTGTGCATCCAACTTGCTTGCTCATGAAGACCTCGGGCATTTGAGGAAGCCCGTCATCGAAATATACAAGCCAAGTTCTATAATGTAAAATTTCCCACTAGTATATGAAAATGACAAATCATGGAGACTCTCTATATGAAGAACATGGTGCTACTTTGAAGCACAAGTGTGGTAGGAGGATAGTAGCATTGTCCCTTCTCTGTTTTCTCTTTTTTTTCTTCTTCTTCTTTTCTCACTCTCTCACTCTTTTATTGGAACAACATCATGAACCTCATCCCCACTTTTTGGAGGACTCATTAGTCTCCACCATTCTTTACCTCAGTGGGACAATGCTCTAATAATGATCATCACTCTTCTTTTTACTTACAACTCGATAAACTGAAACAATATGACTCTATATGAATGCCTCTGGCAGTGTATCATGATGTGCAATGATCTAGCGTAACATGTATTACAACAATGAACGGTGGCTTTGGCACAAATATCATGTCAGCTTTATATGATCATGCAAAGCAATATGATGATAAACACATCATGTGGATAGTAACCATGGAAGTTGCATGACAATATATCTCGGAATGGATATGAAAATGCCATGGTAGGTAGGTACGATGGCTGTTTCGAGGAAGGATATAATAATGTTTATGTGTGATAGAGTGTATCATATTGATGACCCACAAGTGTAGGGGATCAATCGTAGTCCTTTTGATAAGTAAGAGTGTCAGACCCAACGAGGAGTAGAAGGAAATGACAAACGGTTTTCAGCAAGGTATTCTCTGCAAGTGCTATAAGTAGTGATAATAGATAGTTTTGCAGCAAGGTAGTTCATAACAAGTAACAAGTAACAATAATAACAAGAGTGCAGCAAGGTGGCCCAAACCTTTCTATATCAAAGGACAAGCCGAAAGTACTTCTTATAATAAGCAAAGCGTTCTAGATGACACATCGGAATTCTCGTCTAGTCACGTTCATCATGTTTAGTTGATTCGTGTTCACTACTTTGATAATTTGATATGTGGGTGGAACGGTGCTAGGGTGTTGTTCTTACTTGAGCAAGCAATCCTCTTATGATTACCCCCTCTTGCAAGAATCTGCAACTACAAAAGAAGAATTAAGATAAATCTAATCATAGCATGAAACATATGGATCCAAGTCAGTCCCTTACGAAATAATGCATAAACTAAGGGTTTAAGCTTCTATCACTCTCGCAACCCATCATCTACTTATTACTTCCCAATGCCTTCCCCTAGGTCCAAACATGGTGAAGTGTCATGTAGTCGATGTTCACACGACATCACTAGAGGAACAAAAACATACATATCATCAAAATATTGAATGAATACCAACTTCACATGATTACTTATACCAGGACTTCTCCCATGTCCTCAAGAACAAAAGTAACCACTCAAAAATCATATTCATGTTCAAGATCAGAGGGGTATTGTATATGATTGAGGATCTGAACATATAATCTTCCACCAAATAAACCAACTAGCATCAACTACAAGATGTAATCAACACTACTAGGAACTCACATGTACCAATCTGAGGTTTTGAGACGAAGATTGAATACAATAGATGAACTATGGTTTGAGAGGAGATGGTGCTGGTGAAGATGTTGATGAAGATTGGTCCTCCCACGATGAGAGGAACGTTGGTGATGTCGATGGGTTCGATTTCCCCCTCTCAGAGGGAAGTATCCCCAGCGGAATCGCTCCCCCGGAGAGCAAAAGTCCTCCGGCCCAGGTTTCTGCCTCGAGATGGTGGCGCTTTGTCCCGAAAGGCTTCTTCTGGGTTTTTCTAGGGTAAATGACATCATATAGGAGAAGGGGGCACCAGAGGCCTGTTGGTGGGGCCACAAGGTCACATGGCGCGCCTCGGGGGGGGGGGGGGTGGGTGGGGTGCCACCTGAGCTTGTGGCTCACTGGTGGGGCCCCTCCCGATGATTCCTCTTCCAGTATTTGTTTTATTAATTTCAAAATAATTCTTTGTAAATTTCCAGGTCATTTGGAGCTCCGAAGAATGTTTATCTCTGTTATAGCTTTTTCAGGTTCAGAATTCCAGCCGCCAGCAATTTCACTCTTCATGTGAAACTTGCTAAATTAGAGAGAAAAGTCACTAGAATTGCCTTATGAAGTGAAATATTAACCCAAAACATTATAAATAACAGTAGGAAAACATGATGCAAAATGGATGTTTCAACTCCCCAAAGCTTAGGCCTCGCTTGTCCTCAAGCGAATACCGAACTCGATAATCATGATCATATGTTTATGGAGAGAGGTGTCGATAAAACAAAATACGGACATGGTAGCATCATGATCATTCTTATAACAACAACACATTAACGTAAAACTTCTCATGATCAAGTAATATCCACAAAACCAAAGTATAAGAGATAAACTTTCTTGACAACTAGCAAACTATGTTCTCAGTCATCAAAGCAATTACAATTCATCATATTTTAGGAAGAGTCTATGTAAGAGCTTTTGGTTTAGTAAATTTCACATACTCAACCATCATATAGTCTTCCATGATTGCTGACACTCAAAGCATATCTTTAGAGCAAACATTTCCATCAGACACAAACGATTCACCTCCCAACTTTGTTTATCTCAGGGATAATGTCAACAATAATAACTCATGATCACCTATATGCTTTGATGACTGAGAACATAAAAATTATTAAAGCTAATCACGATGACTGCAAGCTAGCTGCCGCCACTAGGAGAGCCGCTCCTTCCCGCGCTGTCTTCCAGCGGCTCTCCTCCGCCAGTGACCTTTCGGTTGTCGGTGATGAGGGGGGTCGCCGGATCCCGCGTTTGTGGATTGTTTTAGCTTTAGGTTTTAGGGCCCAAGAAGTATAGGGTTTTGGATCGTTCGAGGTCTTAGCTTCAGCGGCGGTGACAGGATGCTAAATAAAGAAGTTTCAGATTCTTCTCCGGCGAGGCAATCATCTCTATTGTCAGTGAAGGATCTGGGAACCAGCCTGTTCAAGCGAGGATGTTGTGGCGGCGGCGTCATCTTTGTGGTGGACATGTGTCCTCGGGCTCCGCCATTGCGACGACGTCTTCTCCAACGTCGACACGGAGCTTGGGAGGTAGTCGAGGAGCGGATGCAGATTGTGGAACGTGTGCTGGGCTCGTGGTTCATGGATCGCAGGTATGGTTTCCTCCTCCGACGTCATAATCATGTGGGGGTGCCAGATCTGGAGTTTGATGGCGTGTCCGGGGTGTTGCCCCGGTCTGATTCGTTCAACGGTAATGGTTTCGTCTTTGGCGAGCCATCTTGAAGATCCGCAAAGCTGCATATCAGCGATGGAGCCGCATCGAGCTCAGGTGAGAAGGTGATCCGTCATTTTTTCTTTTGGTGGCTGCTATGGTGGTGCTGGAGGCACGTGACGGGCGTTGGTGTCAAGCTCAGAGACGTTCTGCTGTCTTTTCAGTTTTGCCATGTCGGTCTTTATGTGACTTTTACTTTAGGACTGTGATATTTGGCACATGTGTGCCATATAAGCAAAACTGCCACACCTCTACTTCTTTAACTTTAAAGTACCACACGATCCCCTTCCTTTGACCCCGCCTTCTCCCGAACGACCCCGCAAGCTCGCCCGAGAAACCTGCTTCTCCCGCACATCTCGCGCGCCCACCCCCGAGAAAACTGCCACTTCTTCACGTCTACCACATGATAAAGAAAATATTGCGCATGTGGGATTCGAACCCACACCTCCTTGGCACCAAAGCGCGCCACCACAACCAACTCACCCTTAGGTAATTGTTGCTCAAACTAAAGAAACTAATCGTTTTGACCCCTTTTTTTACAATTTTGTTACTACAAAAAGTACATAAAATTACCACGATTTCCCCTCAGTACAAAGTTACCATGGTATTTGCATGCCAGTTATCAGGCTTGTGATGCGTAAGTTACCGTGCTATTTACATAGAACTTACCAGGTACTATGTTTCAACAACTACACCCCTTTCAAAGTTACCATTGTGTTTTGTACACAAGTTATAAGGTCTTCGATGTGTAAAATACCGTGGTACTTACACATAAATTATCAGGGTATGTGTACATCAACCTCGCCCTGGTCAAAGTTACCATGGGGGATTGTACATGAGTTACCGGGTCTACAGTTCATATATTATCATGATACTTATACCTAAAAACCTGGGTGTGTTTCGGTAACTTTTTCCATAGGTCAAAAATTACCACGATGTTTTTGCGTAACTTATCACGCCTATAGCGGGTCAAAGTGGGCCGTTTTTCGGGCCAACCCACGAGCACGTGTGGCCCTCATGACACTAAACATTATGTGGCTTTTCAGTGGCACATCATGTGTTGTGTTCATCTAAGAGGCCCGGCGAGGCGAGTGTATGTTTTTAACAACTTGTTTTCCTTTGGTAAAAAGTTACCATCATGTTTATATTGTAAGTTATCGGTTACGTGGTGCTTATATTATCATGTTATTCACAAAAAAATTATCGGGGATGTTTTGAACAACTTTTTCCTGGGACAAAAAGTTATCATGGTGATTCTAGGTAACCTATCAAGCCCGCAGTGCTTAAAATATCATGCTATTTACATAAAATTTATCAGGGGTATGTTTCAACAAACACCCCCCCACGGGTCAAAAACTTATCATGGTGTTTAGTTATCGCAGTGCATATGTTTTCATGCTATTTACACATAAAAATACCAGGGGAGGGAGGTATAGTACCGTGCTATTTACACAGAAGATACCGGAGTATCTTTAAAAAAATATCTTCCATATGGTCAAAGTTACCATGGTGTTTCTACCTCAGTTATCAGATGTGCGCTGCATATATTACCATTTATTTACACATAAATTATCGGGTATCTTTTAACATTTTTCTTTCCCAATGGTTAAAGTTACCATGATTTTTGTATCTAAATTGTCAGGTCTATGGCGTGAATGTTATCGTGCTATTTACAGAAATTACCGGGGCCGGGGTTTAACAAATTTCTTCCCAATGATCAAAGTTACCACGATGCTTTCACCAAAGTTATCACGCCTTCAGTGCTTATGACCATGCTACTTACACATAGGGTGTGTTTGGTTTGAGAACGAAGTGGGATGGAATATCATGGTTCCATTCCACTAGAATGGGTCGGTCCGTTCTTGTGTTTGGTAAGAACATTTTTGAGGAATGGAATGGTTACGTTCTGATGTTTAGTTTGAAAGATGGAACAGAATGGGATTGTTCATCTCACTGAATTGGATTCTGATAGAAAACTAAATTGAATGTAGACTGAACCCTTGATTGCAGTGATTCAGAGAACAGTGGTACATGACGCTGCAGTACAGAGGTATACAGGCTCCATCAAACTGTGTACATCACAACATCAGGCTGAATATCCCCGTCAGACATTTCTTCGAACACCTTGCCTCCGCTTTGCAACCTTGCTCGCTGCATCTTTAGACTGTGAGTCTCCTCAACTGGTTACCACTAGCAGTAGCTAATTGTCAGCAAACAAGGTCCAATTTTATCAACAGTCCGTACTTGGTAGGGAACATTACCATGTAAATTGTTGATCCTTTTGGAGCAGAACGACTCACTGGAGCATGCTTGTGCTGAATGAGACTGGAGGAAGGGAAGGAGGAAACGGGAGGTGCGGTGGCAGTCCGCGTCGGACTAGTAGTGGAGGAGACGCGAACAGGGCGGCAGCGCACACAGGCGAGCACCGGCGGAGCTCGCATGGCGCTGTGGTAGGACGATGAGGAGGCGTCCGGGTCGTGCGGCGCGGCACGGAGCCCGACACCTTGCGCAGCAGCAGCGACGCCATGGCTTGCCGTCGGACGGGCGGCGGCGGCGGGGCGGCGACCACTATATGTGAGCCGCGACGCGACATCGCCTGAAGGAGAGGACGAGCGCGGGGAAGGAGTGGAAGAACCGAAAAAAGTGGATCATGCTGCGATGCCGATCGAAGGGACACCGAGTGGTGTGGCAGTTTTGCAATCGGGCACAGAGTTGCCAAATACATATTTCGTTTACTTTAATCTTTATGATATGGATGAGACACATATTACCAAAAAAAAAGTCATTTTTTCCAATTTCTTATAAGTTGCCAAAATTAAAGAAGCTTTGGAGTTTTTTTTTTTTTTGAAACTAAGAAGCTTTGGAGTTGCAAATGTTGGCTAAGCTAATTTTTTGACTACCAACCAAGCACCACACCGGGCGGCACGTCTACTCTAGATCTCCATCCCAGTGGTACCGGAAAAAGGCCATCGGCCCAAACACCCGCACGCCCTCCCGCTCCCTCCTCCCCCACCTTTCGCATGGCGAAGCGCGGCGTCGCCGGCGGCGAGCCAATTCCGCTGTCGCGGTTCGGCGCTCTGGTGGCGCAGCTGGAGTCCGTGGTGGCGTCGGCCAGGCAGAAGCCCCCCGACGCGCTCCTCTGCTTCGACCTCCTCTCCGAGCTCTCCTCCGCCCTCGACGAGGCCCCCAAGGTCGCGCCCCAACCCTCCTCTCCCATTGCCCTAGATCTCACCTTCCAGATCCCTGCTGCTATAGCAATGCCTATGCGTATGCTACTGCCGCACGAGCTCCCTCGATCGGTGTTGCTGTGCCGTGATCTGCTTGAATTGGCTCGCTATGGGGAGTAATTTCGGTAGTTCACTGCTAGAGTTCGGTGTCCTTGGCTCCTTGCAAAGCTCTACTCTGTTCTAGTTGCTGGGTCGGAGGATCCTAGTATGGGGTCATATGGTTGCTTTTAGCTGCGTCTGAGGGGGCAGAAGAAGTAAATAAATGCTTCATGATTGACACGCATTTGAACTGAAAATTGCTCACAATTTTGCATCCCTTCCTGCTTGCGTGTGTCAAACTTGCGATGCATGAGCCACCACGAGGAAGTTCGCTCTTTGATTATGTTAACCCAGAAAGTGTAATATGCAGCTTCAGGTGATGAATGGAGGATTTCCTTGGTACCTCTGATTTTGAATTGTGTGTTTGATGTTGCTATTCAGGACACCATCCAACTTTGGCAAAGGAAATGCGAGGATGCTCTCCAGTCCTTGCTTGTCTTTGGTGCTTGCCGCCCTGTTCGACGGTTGGCGTCATCAGCAATGGGGCGGATAATTCAGAAAGGTGATGCAATATCAGTATACTCAAGGGCGAGCACCTTGCAGGGGTGGTTGGTAGATGTGAAAAGAGCGGATCCCATGGCATGTGCAGGTTAGGAATCACAATTCATGCTGTATAAATTTCTTAACTTATTTCGGATGTGTTGGCAGTTGTAATTTATCTATTGAAAAATCCGTTTACTTATAGACTTGTAGCCAGCGGGTGAACGTAAATGCCCACAATTATCAAAAAAAGAGAAATCATGGAAATACTCTCATTAGCTGAATGAAAAGAAGGATCTACGCTGTTTACTTGTCGAGACCCAATAACAGTGTTCTCATTATGGCCTACTTGCGGGGCATAAGCGCTGATAACATTGAGAACCAAGTCCTGTGAGAGCCTGGCTTAATAGGAATGATAGACTACTCATATCAACAAGGAATTCCTTCTTTTCCGGGAGCCAATTTGAAAAGAACTCCAAAGTTAAGCGTGCTTGGCTTGGAGCAGCTGATCTCGGGTGCACACGAGTGAGGACAAAAGTGCGCAGGAAAGACTAGTGTTGGTCTGTGGGGCCAGTCTAGATCCTGCCAAGCGTAACGTCCAGGAACCGGTGGATGTGGCCGGGGCGTTACAAGTCTCCAACTAACAGTTTGACTAGGATAATCTGGTCCCCTCGCCTCTTGACGTCTACCTCTCCATACTTGAGGCCCTTGTTGATCAAGATGCTTCATGCTTGCTCCATTTTTACTTGCAGTTGTCCCCGTGTACCACATCTTGAAGCCGGTATCCTCCACCTCCTTCGCCTTATGCCCCCTTCATTTGGTTTCTTGGACGCAAAGGATCAACACCTCTCCTCACCGCTGTATCAACTAGCTTCCCTTAACTTTCCTGTCAAGGACCCTATGTTCCAGCTACCTAAGCGGATCCTACTAGGCTCGACTAGCTTCCTTAGCACTCGTCGAGTCAAATGCAAAGACCCTCGCTCATTTTTCACTACACCCGGGCGTCGATGTAGCGCGCCACTAAGGATGCGATGACCTGATCCTTGCGCACTTGTCACCGTATCCAGATCAAGATACGGCGCGCCACCAAGGGGGTGATGGCCTGGCCCTTGCCCATTTGACACCACACCGGGTTCCATATGGCGCATTGCTAAGAGGGTTACGCCCCAACGATGTTCTTCTGGGTTTCATCTCCATAAGAGTGGCTGGGTTTTGCCGTTGGCTCACCAAGCCTATCACAACCCTCCTCCTTTACCTGGGCTTGGGACTGGCTATGTTGAGACAACATAGGCGGAGCTTGTGATTATTATTATGAGTGGCTTAGATTATGGACCCTGATAAGTGCCACACGTGTGGCACGAAGCAATTCCGCCCTGACGTTTTTTGATGGCAAGCTTAGTTACAAGAGGATGGCAACTTTAGTTGTGAAACATGGTGACTTTCTGTTTGGATGGCAAGTTCCAATTTTTTTTGAGTTTTTTTTCCGATGAAACTTTAGTGTAAAAAACGTCAGGGAGGTGTTACTTCGTGCCACACGTGTGGCACTTACCATTTGGGTAGATTATTTGGTTATGATTATGTGCCTGCAAAAAAATAATAGTATGATGTAGTAATGCATTTTTCTGGTGTGCATTGTGCAATGATCTGGACTAGATGGCCCCTGCTATTTCTCATAGAAGTCGCGCTATAATGATGTGGTCTGCTTATGGATTGTGATTGTGTTTCTAATGATGTAAAACCAAATAATTTCCTAACAGGTGCAGCGCAATGCCTAGGAGAAATTTACCACTTATTCGGGCGCAAGATTACCGCAGGATTGATTGAGACATCAAACATCGTAGGAAAACTGATGAAGTATCATGAGGTCTGTGCTTCTCCCTTCAGTTTCCTTATTATTCTTTCTGTTCTCATTCCAGTGCCTTCTACAGAATATTATCTGACTGTTATTTGGTATTCATATCATCTTTTTATTTCTCTTGCAATACAACATCTATGTTAAAATATGTGGAGTACTTGCTTTTGTTTGTCTAGAAACAATGATTCCTACAAGATCGGGGACTTGCTGTAAATCTGAATATGTTCACCTGTGGGACTTTTTGTTCCTTCTTTTTTCTTGTTTCCAAGGACCCACAATTTTCTTAATAGTGTTGATGCATATCTCCAGCCCCGTTTCTGGTGTTCTTTTTGCTCCTTGTTCATTTTCTAGTGTCTACCAGTAAAAGCAATTTTTTCTTACTTGAATCTTCAGGACTTTGTAAGGCAAGATGCACTCCTCTTGCTTGAGAATGCATTGGAAGGCTCTGGTGGTGGTGGTAGTGGTGCAGCTTACCTGGAGGCTTTCCGCATAATCATGCGAGGAGGCATAAGTGACAAATCATATATTGTTAGAGTAGCAGCAGCGCGATGCTTGAAGGCCTTTGCTAATATAGGTGGGCCTGGGTTGGGGATGGCTGAACTTGATACTTCAATGTCTTGTTGTGTTAAGGTATCGTTTACTCATTTTATTTATTCCACATGTTTACTTAAAAACCAGTGGTTGAAGTTATTTTAGCTGAATTTATTCTTTGCTTGATGGCATTTTATAGGGCTTGGAAGATAATGTGTCAGCAGTTAGAGATTCATTTGCAGAAGCACTTGGTGCCATACTTGCTCTTGCAGTGAACCCAGATGCACAGGTATATAGCTTCATATGCTCTTAACTTTTTTCCTGTCAGTTTCTGTATATGACTTTAGTTGACAGGTAACTAAAGGAGGAAAAAAGCAAAATGCTTCTGCAAAGAAATTTGATGATGGTATACAGAAGCATTTAATTTTGCCATTTGTTAAAGGTAAATAGTGGTGTCCTTTTCTAAGTGTGATGAAAGCTATTTAAAGACATGAGTGTGTATGTATGTTGTTGTAACACTGTTCTGAATACTGTTTTTTCATTCCAGTCTTGCATATTTGCTGTCTTTATTTAAAAAGGAACTAATATGAAAGCATTATGAAGGAGAGGCATGTGAAAGTGAAACAATACCAGTATGAATTCAGTGTGAACCACAATTGTTAAACTTGTTGCCGAACTCACACTATACTGAAAATGGGCATTGATCCTAGTATGTGCTTATTGCTAGTAGCATGCTCAAGGCTGTCTAGAATTAGCATTCTCAATATTTGAATAGGGCACATGGTCAATCCCTAGGTAGCTCAATGGTGGAATGTGTATCCAAGTGTCTTCCTAGGAATGTATCACCGGGGTTCCTTCCCTCTTGATCCTCTTTTATATTGATATGATATCACAATGTGTGCAACGCTTTCTTTTTCTTATTTTCTGTAATTATTTAAATTTATGCTATGGTGCTCTTTTTATCAATTATACCGCCAATGTGAGCACGCCGCTGCTTCTGCATATGGCACAGATAGCCATGTGTGACTTAGTCGACAATTCATGCTTATGTGCATTCACTGAAATCTTCCCTGTTTTCCTATTGCAGCAAATGGAGCCAATGCAAAGAAACTCCGAGTTGGTTTGTCCCTATCGTGGGTGTTCTTTTTGCAGGTAAAATTTTATTCGAAATGGAATAAAGGTTTTGTAGGAAGTAAACACAAAGACGCGAAAGAAAAATCACGGAATTAGAATAGTGCAATACTAAGGTGACTAAATTTATGTAAGGAGACTACAAGGATGAGCTATTAAGCGTAACTGACCATAAAGTAAGTAAAGATACTACGAAAACATCCGAGTTAGAGTGCCACAGGGCGCAGAGGTCAAATATGTACAAAGATAAGAGAAATTTAATGCTGAAGTGGGCTCTGACATTTTGTAATCTGACTAAGCCCCATCCTCTCACCCATTGTGCATATCCCATCTTTTAAAAATTTATAAAATGGCGCAGTAAGGGCCTTCCCTACTGTTTTCGCTCAAAACAGCAACGACACAACAACAAAGCCTTTAGTTCCAAACAAGTTGGGGTAGGCTAGAGGTGAAACCTATAAGATCTCGCGGCCAACTCATGGTTCTGGCACATGGATAGTAAGCTTCCACGCACCCTTGTCCATGGCTAGTTCTTTGGTGATACCCCAATCCTTCAGATCTCTCTTTACGGACTCCTCCCATGTCAAATTCAGTCTACCCCAACCTCTCTTGGCATTATCCGCACGCTTTAGCCGTCCGCTATGCACTGGAGCTTCTGGAGGCCTGCGCTGAATATGCCCAAACCATCTCAGACGATGTTGGACAAGCTTCTCTTCAATTGGTGCTACTGCTACCCCAACTCTATCTCGTATATCATCATTCTGGACTCGATCCTTCCTCGTGTGGCCACACATCCATCTCAACTTGCGCATCTCTGCCACACCTAACTTTTGAATATGTCGTCTTTCAGTCGGCCAACACTCAGCGCCATTACAACATTGCGGGTCGAACCGCCGTCCTATAGAACTTGCCTTTTAGCTTTTGTGGCACTCTTGTCACAGAGAATGCCAGAAGCTTGGCGCCACTTCATCCATCCGGCTTTGATTCGATGGTTCACATCTTCATCAAAACCCCCATCCTTCTGCAGCATTGACCCCAAATATCGAAAGGTGTCCTTTTGAGGCACCACCTGCCCATCAAGGCTAACCTCCTCCTCCTCGTGCCTAGTAGTACTGAAACCGCACCTCATGTACTCGGTTTTAGTTCTACTAAGCCTAAAACCTTTCGATTCCAAGGTTTGTCTCCATAACTAACTTCCTATTGACCCCCGTCCGACTATTGTCTACTAGCACCACATCATCCGCAAAGAGCGTACACCATGGGATATCGCCTTGTATATCCCTTGTGATCTCATCCATCATCAACAACAACAACAACAAAGCCTTTAGTCCCAAACAAGTTGGGGTAGGCTAGAGGTGAAACCCATAAGATCTCGCGACCAACTCATGGCTCTGGCACATGGATAACAAGCTTCCACACACCCCTGTCCATAGCTAGTTCTTTGGTGATCTCATCCATCACCAAAGCAAAAAGATAAGGGCTCAAAGCTGACGGCTGATGCAGTCCTATCTTAATTGGGAAGTCATCAGTGTCGAGATCACATGTTCGAACACTTGTCACAACATTATCGTACATGACCTTGATGAGGGTAATGTACTTTCTTGGGACTTTGTGTTTCTCCAAGGCCCATCACATGACATTCCGCGGTATCTTATCATAGGCCTTCTCCAAGTCAATGAACACCATATGCAGGTCCTTCTTTTGCTCCCTGTATCTCTCCATAAGTTGTCGTACCAAGAAAATGGCTTCCATGGTCGACCTCCTAGGCATGAAGCCAAACTGATTTTTGGTCACACTTGTCATTCTTCTTAGTATGGCTCATCAGCTTAATTCCACGGTAATTAGTACAACTCTGAACATCCCCCTTGTTCTTGAAGATTGGTACTAATATACCCCGTCTCCATTCTTCTGGCATCTTGTTTGCCCGAAAAATGAGGTTGAAAAGCTTGGTTAGCCATACTATCGCTATGTCCCCGGGGCCTTTCCACACCTCAATGGGGATACAATCAGGGCCCATTGCCTTGCCTCCTTTCATCCTTTTTAAAGCCTCCTTGACCTCAGACTCCTGGATTTGCCGCACAAAACGCCTGCTGGTATCATCAAAGGAATCGTCCAGTTCAATGGTAGAACTCTCATTCTCCCCATTGAACAACTTGTCGAAGTACTCCCGCCATCTATGCTTAATGTCCTTGTCCTTCACCAGGAGTTGGTCTGCTCCGTCCTTGATGCATTTGACTTGGCCAACATCCCTCGTCTTCCTCTCCCGGATCTTGGCCATCTTATAGATGTCCCTCTTGCCTTCCTTCGTGCCTAACCGTTGGTAGAGGTCCTCATACGCCTGGCCCCTTGATTCACTGACAGCTCGCTTTGCGGCCGTCTTCGCCATCTTGTACTTCTCTATGCTGTCTGCACTCCTATCCAAGTATAGGCGTCTGAAACAATCTTTCTTCTCCTTAATCGCCTTCTGAACATCATCATCCCACCACCAGGTATCCTTAGCTTCGCTTCTCCTTCCCATGGACACTCCAAACTCCTCCGAGGCCACCTTATGAATGCAAGTCGCCATCTTCATCCACACATTGTCCGCATCCCCTCCCTCCCAAGGGCCCTCCTTAATGATCTTCTCCTTGAATGCCTGAGCTACCTCCCCCTTGAGCTTCCACCACTTCGTTCTAGCGACTTTGGCACGCTTATCCCTCTGGACACAAATCCGAAAGCGGAAGTCCGCAACCACCAACTTATGCTGAGGGACAACACTCTCTCCAGGTATCACCTTACAATCTAGGCACGCACGCCTATCTTCTCTTCTTGAGAGGATGAAATCAATATGGCTAGAGTGTCGACCACTACTAAAAGTCACTAGATGTGATTTTCTCTTTTTAAAGAGGGTGTTAGCTACGATCATGTCGTAGGCTAGAGCAAAGCTTAAGACATCTTCTTGATTCCCGATGCCATAGCCAAAGCCCCCATGCACCCCTTCAAAACCTGTGTTAGATGTACTTACATGGCCATTGAGGTCTCCTCCTATGAAGAGCTTCTCGCCAATCGGTACATTCCTAACCATGTCCTCCAGGCCTTCCCAGAACTCCCTCTTGGTGTTCTCATTGAGGCCTACTTGTGGGGCATACGCGCTGATAACATTGAGAACTAAGTCCCCAAATACCAGCTTGACCAAGATAATCCGGTCCCCACATTTCTTGACATCTACCACTCTATACTCGAGGCTCTTGTTGATCAATATGCCTACGCCATTTCTGTTTGCAGCCGTCCCCGTGTACCACAGCTTGAAGCAGGTATCCTCCACCTCCTTCGCCTTCCGTCCCCTCCATTTGGTTTCTTGGATGCAAAGGATATCAACAATCTCCTCACCGCTGCATCAACTAGCTCCCGAAGCTTCCCTGTCAGAGACCCTATGTTCCAGCTACCTAAGTGGATCCTCCTAGGCTTGACTAGCTTCCTTACCCTTCGCACTCGTCGAGTCAAATGCGAAGACCCTTGCTCATTTTCCACTACATTCGGGCGCCCATGTAGCGGGCCACTAAGGATGCGACGACCCGATCATCGCTCACTTGCCACTTGCCACCAGATCAAGATACGGCGCGCCACCGGGGGGGGGGGGGGGGACCTTGCCCATTTGACACCCACACCCGGGTTCTGATGTGGCGCATCGCTGAGAGGGTTACGCCCCAACGAAAATCTTTTGGGTTTCATCTCCATAAGAGTGGCTGAGTTTTTACGTTGGCTCGCCAAGCCTATCACAACCCTCCTCCTTTACCTGGGCTTGGGACCGGCTATGCTGAGGCAACATAGACGGAGTTACTGTTTTCGTTCAAAAAATAAAGAAAATAAAAATAAAACCATTGTTTGAATTATCTATGTATACAATGTACCAAACTGATTATCATGAAGACCTAAAAAGGTTGTTGAGTAGTAAATACCCTTTCAAAGGGTTGTTGCCGTTCACTTCCATCCTAAGGGATGCATCATTAGGCATCTCAACTTCATTATATTTATCTTTCAATTGTTAGCTTGTCGCTGTAGTGAATTAGCAACCGACCTAGCTCAGTGGGTGGGTGAGCGGATGTACAGCCCCATCAATGAGATTTAAGTCCACTTTTAACTTGAACATCGGTGCTTTTCTTCTAGCCAGCAAAAAAACAAAGAAACATACCTACTTCCTACTAGTTATTGTCACTTGGCTCCCTCACAAAAAGTTGTCTTCCTATTTGAACTAGAAAGATTCTATGCCTCAATTCTACTAAATTTACCTTAATTCACAAGTAGCCTGATTGCATTTTGTAGCACATTGATATTTCATTTCTCTCTCTTAACAAAAGTTCTCTGGTGCAGATGATCCATATGAAGTACGGTACCCTGGACAGTGAACTTCAAAACTATGCTGTACAAGTGATGGAAATTCTCCAAGGGAATGGTTCTCCTGATCCACACGCATTGGTAGCTTCCTTTGTCAATTTTGGTTTGAAGTTTGAACTTGTGTATCCATATTTTTTTTCAACCATGAATTATTATGTTTTAAAATGGCTGTATTGTCAGCAAATATTTCCTTCACAAGAGAGACTGCCTTTTCCACATGCGGTTTATCAATTTATTAGAATTTATTTTGAGGATGGATTGATGCAGCTGCATGAGTTACCTAGAAATATGAAATGTCCACATGGAATTAGTTCACCTATAGATGACAGAAATGTGACACAAGAAGTGGAACATGTGCTTTGTAAGAGCCCAGCAGTTTGATGCTTGTTTCCAATTAGTCTAAACTAGTATGAATTTGTAATTTTGTTTGTTAAGAAAACAGGATATCAAATACTGGCAAGAAAATGTTATTCCACTTCAGTTGCTTTAGTTTAAAGGTTCTTATTGCTTTTATATCTAAATGCCCAGGCATGTGTGCTATATGTCCTCCGAGTTGGTTTTGCTGACCAGATGACCGAGCCAACACAGGGTGAATTTTTGGTATTTCTGGGAAAAAAGGTTCGATAGCTTCAACCTGGTTCTGAAAAACAGTATAAAAAGCCTGAGTGAATTTCCTTACATCCTTTGAATTTCTGTATGTATTGTTGAGTGCAGTTGGAGTCTTCAAATTATTCTGCTCCGACGAGAGTGACAACATTACGCATTCTATCTTACCTCTTGAGAAGCTTGGGCGAGGTATTTGCACTCGAAGGGATGATGTATTATCAATGTTTTTTCCCTGTTTAATTTGCAGCCTCGATTGTTATAACTCAACCAAGTAGCATACTTGATGCATTTCCAGCTACTTTGAGTTACGTGTATGATTTTATATTCTCTTTGGCGAAAGTGTTATTCTTATTTGCTATCTGTTTATGGGCAGTTGCTCAGTACCATCACAGAGATCGTGAAGTTGGAAAAGTACTATCCAATGTGTTACTCGCATGTGGCTCTGAGCCTCATATATCATTCCCACAAACAATGATGTTTCCATTTTATACCTCTTTGCCATAGTACTCAGCTAATTTTCTGTTTTTGGATCAATGCTATGCGTACATGAGTAACATCCCATGCTCCATCACACAGGTTCCATCTGAATTCAAGGATATTCTTGATAACACAGTCGTTGCAGCATTATCTCATTCTTCAGCAAATGTATGTTGCAAAATAGGTTTCCTGAATTTTCATTTTGTGTACTCTTAAATTCATAAGTACATGAACATTTTGTTTTTCACATCATCTCTGTTGTACATATCTGCTATGCAATTCCACGATTAAACACATGTAGCTTACTGAATCCTCATGTATGATAGATGTATACTACAAAATTATTTTATTTCAGCTTTCAGAGATATATATTACTAGATGACTAGATAACCATGTAGTCACAGATCCACTTGCTTGTGCCATTGCTATATTACATGTCATGTTACTCCGTCTTGAGAACATTTTCTTCATTGTTCAACTGCTTGTTTTTTCTCAACATCAATGACATCAATGAAATAGTAAACCACTGATGTTGAGTAAACTACACATATACTTACTTTTCTGGTGCCAATATTCATTTTTCTGATTGCATATCATATTTCATCAATCTGTTTCCTGCAAACGACCAACATAGCTTATCACACACTTGCCTGCTTGTCAATACAAAATTTGCATGCAGTGTCTGAACTTCACATTCAGTGTATCATTGATCTTGCTGCCTACTGTATTACTGAGTACCGAGGAAAACTGAATATTACTGTGGTCTTCCATTATATTCTACAAGGTTCCCTTTAATATGAGTATTGAGTAAATTGAAAGCTGAATATAGTGGCAGTCATTTTGGCATGTCCTGCTGTTGCTGCACCTTGTACAGTTGTTTCTTCTAAAAATGAAACTCAAGCCATGCTTAAATTTTCTGTTACCATCAATCAATGCTACAGATGTTCATTTGTATGTTGTCTTAAGTGGTTGACCAACCCTAATATCTTTGTTGACATTGTATAGGTTCGTGTCGAGGCTGCTTTAACATTGCGTGCTTTAGCGGAAGTTGATCCGACATGTGTTGGCGGTTTAGTCTCATATGGTATTACAACATTACATGCTCTCAGGGAGACTTTATCATTTGATAAGGTATAGTGAAGCTTGTCTGTTGCATTTCATAAACTTATTATACCTAGGGATAAGCGGTTGTTCCGGATGTTCACAGTGCACAGCTAGCCATGCTACTTAATATTTAGTACGTACTTAAATAGTTACTCTTTAAAGCGCAGAGTCAACCGATGTCGCTGTTTCTAATTGTAATTGAACCTCTCATGTTACAGTCTTGAGAATTGATCTGTGTTGCAGCTTCATAATTACTTTCTGCTGTCTCACAAAGAGGAAACAGTGGTTAAAAAATATGCATCATGCATACAGCATGATAAATACATGTAAGCCTAGAGCATAGTACTTGCAGCACTGGCAGAGAGTCTTTGTACACTTGTTTTTACTCACCTCACTCATTAATCAGTACAAAGGCTTGCTGATCTAGTCCGGACTTTCCTATAGGATGAATTGGCACTAGTCTCTAACATATTATGTTGTGTTTGTAGTTTAATATGTTCATCAGCGACTATTGGTTTATCTTTTCATTAGTTATTGCTACTTTATACTGTATTTGGCATCATATATGCATGATACAGTTTACTGCCTTGACATTTACCCTCTTGATAAATTTACTTAAAGCAGGGTAAAAATCTGAACCATGAGCTTGATTCGCTACATGGACAGGCTACTGTGTTAGCTACTCTCGTTGCGATCTCGCCAAAGTTACTTCTTGGTTACCCTGCAAGGTTCATTTCATTATACTTCGCGATATTTTCCTTGGTTTTAGTCTCTGATTGTAAATTGTAAATGAATGAAGATGTACATTTCGGTCAAATATATCTGAAGTCTTTGTACCCCCGCGCTCCCTACTTGTGAATGGGAAATGACATTCATAAGTTTTCATATGGCAGTAGTTTGTGGGGCTGCTTGCATTGTTTCACCACTACATCTTCATAGTATTTTGTAGCTTTTGAAATTTGCCTAAGGTTTGTTACATCAGTTTGCTGCTGTATTCCTAGGTTTGTTTGGTAACGATGTAGCCTTGGGCCAAGTTTTAGATTGGATCCTTGGCAGTGTGATCTGGTGGGGCTACGTTCAATATTTTTTAGTGTGTTGTGTGCTCTCATATATCTCTGAGTACCATTAGCACCCCGTGAAAGTGTACTAGGTCATTGTTGTTGTCAGGTCGTTCACCTGTCGACTGTATCAAAGTCCCTTCTGGCATAATAACAAAAATAATTTCATGAATTAACTAGCGCCTAGCATTACGTTTCTGTAGTTGATACAAAACCTACCTTGTTATTCATGTGAACAAAGCAGAAGCAGTGGATAAAGAAATGCTCTAACATTCTGGAATCTGAACCATATATTTGGCATGAAAAGGCTATAAATGCTCTAATATTCTGAAATCTGAACCATATATTTGGCATGAAAAGGGTATGATACTAGGTTGTGCCAACTTTGTTTTGGATCTATTGTCGCAGGTTCATAACTTTGATAAGCATTCTTAACAGTGCCAACATGTATTAAAAACACAATGTTAGAATGGATAACTCTCATTTATTATTTCTGTTAGTGGAAATTATGCCCAAGGAATAAGCGCTATTTGTTTTTCCAATGTTTTGACCCTCATATATTATAAATTTATCTTACTTTTCCTATTCAATAAACGTGCAGGCTGCCCAATTCCGTACTTGAGTTGTCCAAAAAGATGCTGAATGGCTTCAGCCGAAACCCAGTGGCTGCTATAGCAGAGCGTGAAGCT
The DNA here is from genome assembly GCF_018294505.1 of Triticum aestivum. Taxonomy (NCBI): domain Eukaryota; kingdom Viridiplantae; phylum Streptophyta; class Magnoliopsida; order Poales; family Poaceae; genus Triticum; species Triticum aestivum. The sequence goes on from NC_057814.1 coordinate 430,752,824, forward strand.
GGCTGGTTGTTATTAGCTTCTCTTTTAGCATCCATGCCAAAAGAGGTATTGCAGATACTGTCTATGTGTCTCATGTATATATATTGCTATAAAGCTTACATATCGATGGCTCTTTTCTGTGGTATGTATGCAGGAGCTGGAAGATCAAGTGTTTGATGTTCTTTTGCTATGGGCTAGTCCTTTTACTGGAAATCCTGAGTCGTACCTTAGTCATATACAGGACTGGGCATCAGAACTGCGGTTCGTTTCAGCAACTACACATGTATTGCATGTTTCTAGTTCATAGATAGTTTCATAATAGCTTCAAAAACATTTTTGTGATACCGTTCATTGTCATCCTGGATGTCTCTGTCTTCCATACCTGCAAGCTTTGCAACCTTGATACTTCTATTTCTTCCATGATTCTTTGTTTGATACCAAGTTGTGAGTTGTGACATGCATGGTTGGGCATGGGTCTGAAGACTGAAAGTAGAGCAATCGACTGTAGGGGATCACCCTCATCTAGCCGTTGGCAGCGCTCTTCCCTGAGTTGGTAGATAGGTATTAGGCCTTTTGCAGCCTTGGAGAAGGAGGGGGAAACTAGAACTTCTGGTTAGTTTTTGCTTAAGGATCTCAATGATCTGCCTGCACTTCTATAGGAATAGAAGTCCCTAACCACATCAAGTAAGATAGACAACAATGCCATGAAAGGTTCACATCGGTTCCTACCAGATACAGATAAAACAAGAAAGTAGAGATAAAGAAAATAAAATACACTGGACAACTTCTGCAAATCTGTTCATTGCTAAAGTTATTTTTTTAGTTAATTCGCTGATTTGTTTAGCTTTTTGCTGCAGCGTTCTGTCGGTTGCAATCGAGGCGCTTACTGCTTTCATAAGAAGCTTCGTTTCTCCTATTATCGCAACTGCTAATGGTGGAATCTTACTTAACCCTGTCCTGGCCTACCTTGGTGGGTGCGTAAAATTCACTGCTGAATTCCTATTTTAGTCTTTAGTGTGTATTCCGTGAAGGCTAAGTTTCAAGCTATACAATGCAGAGCTTTATCCCTTATATCTTCGTTGAGCACTAAGCAACTGCCAAATCTCAAGTCTGCACTGAATCTCTTCACAACTAGAACACTGATGGCGTATCAGTCTCTTTCCAATCCAGTGGTTTATCAATCAGAGCATGAGCAAATGCTTCAGCTGTGTTCAAGCCCATTCAGGTGGTGTATTTTGAATAGCATGGTTTTATTATATTTATGCTTGGCATGTCATTATGCATTAAAATGTACTCCCTCTGTAAACTAAAGTAGTGATCTAAAAGATCTTATATTAGTTTACAGAGGGAGTAGAATTTAATAAAAATTAGCGAGCACCAACACCTGCTACCAACCTCTGACCATAATACATTCGAACCTCCCTTTTGATTATTTGGAGTGTTACACTGCATGCCCCACAACTTAATTTTGTGTGCTCAGTTACCCTAAATTGGTTTGTTTATTTCGGTCCATCTACTCAATTTAATGTGATCGGCTACATATAATTGTGCAACTGTATTTGAGCACTAAGAATTTTTTAACTAGGATTTAATTAAATTCTACCCAATCATGTATCTTATCTGCACAAGAGAGATTTCAAATGGGTCTGCCAAGCATACTTGACAATAAACACTCGAAGAAAACGTTTCTGGGACTCAGTGCTACAGTACAATTTGCATAACTGTTTTGTCCTTAGTGCTGGCAACATTTGGACATTATTGTGTTGTATATGAATTGCTTTCTAAAACTCTGAATGATTACACAATATGGCATTATCATGGTCTTAAAAGGCAATTCTGTCTTTTCAATTTATTCTTTTGAGCGCTATTTTCACATATGCTTCATCAAGGTACCTGGCTACACGAACTCCCAATACGATAGAACTTCTATTACGTTGTAGGTCCTTGGTGTGCTCTAAAACATAGAGACTTAAAGCATGTAATTCATCTTCAGCATTTGACAGCCAGTATTCCCTTCTTTTTTCTCATTCTGCATTCCTTTAATACTGTATCACTCGCCTTTTGTTCTATGTATTAACTTTCCGGGTGATGAAACTAGTGACCCTTCCGGATGGGAAGAAAGCTCATGCTTGAAGTTTCTGTTAGATAAGAGAGATGCTTCTTTGGGCCCGTGGATACCTGGAAGGTAGCGTGCCAAGTATGAGTTCTCGTTGTACTGAACTATGGCCAACTACACTGTCTTCTTTTAAAAATATTTATGATGGTTTATTGGTTATTACTAATCAGGGATTCATTTGAGGATGAACTACGAGCTTTTGATGGTGGTGTTGATGGATTTCTACCATGTGTGTGGGATGATGAAATCAGCAACTTTCCTCAGGTAGTTATCTTTTCAATACCTCGGCCCAGCTGTCTTTATGCTTATGTTTGCTCAAAACTTGATACTATTGATATGTTTCACATGCATCCAGACATGGAAACTACACTCTAGGCCAGTTCTAAAATACAATAATTGGTTCAGGAAGGAACTAATTTAGTATTAGTCAATAAGAATCCTACATTAAGCTTATACCTAGAAAGCACTATGTACATAAGGATTTTTTTAAATGTTCCCTTTTACAAGAGAAGCAATTGCTAATTAACAAAGCTGCCTGTGCCTGGTAAGCTCTTTTGATGCATGTATATACTGTCATTCTGAAAATCAATACTGTTTTTTCCTTTAACCGCACTTCTTTTATTTGAACAAAATTGTGCGAAGAATTATAAATAGGAAAATAGCATCCAGTGTGAGGACTGAGTAAGGGTACAGGATAGCGAGTGTGTCCTATGAGGCTATGATCACTTATCAGTCACACACTGAAGTTATGTTTGAACTGGGATAATGTTTGCAGTGTTTTTGATCGGTTGTTCACTTACTCATTAGTAACTTCCTTATGTATTAATCCAAACTTCAACTAAGCTTATTACTGTTGATACATGTGGATGCCATCGACTTTCTACAGTCAGGTGCACACTCTGAATGGGCTAATATATGTTTGTTTTTCTTATTGAAGCCAGAATCAGTAAGCAAAATGCTGGTTAATCAGATGCTTCTGTGCTATGGTTCTATCTTTGCATGTCAGGTGCAGTTAACTTCAGCGACTCGTTCATTTTTAACTTGGGAATTCTGCTTTTGTTGATTAATGATTTTCTATTTTTGTTTGTTCATATGCCTATTGACAGGACAATACTGCCAAGATAAGACTCCTGAACAATATTGACCAGTGCCTCAAGGCTGGGAAGAAGTACTCTTGGTATATGTTTCTTGTTTCAAATGCCTGTGTTGCTCTATTGTCAGGGCTAAAGGTACTTCTAATATTTGTTATAAGCTGAGAGCGCTAACAGTCTAATTTGTTTTCTTAATTTTAATATCATCGTGCTCTCTGTTCAGGAGTTACTGACTTTACGTGGCGCTCAATCATTGCCAACTGATATATTTAGTATGATCCAATCTATATTCAAGGTAAAGTATGCGTACAGAGTACAGATCAAATTTGCGAAACTACCCCCCCCCCCCCCACACACACACACACCAAAAAAAATTTAACGTGATTACTGGCATCAGGGCATCCTAGGGGAGAGTGAAATTTCTACAGCACAACGGCGGGCAGCATGTGAGGGTCTTGGTTTACTGGCACGCACTGGGAATGATATATTCACCGCAAGAATGGTTTGTCTCTTGAGTGTGGTCATACTTTTGCACTTAATATTAATATTTGCCTGCTTTGTCAACTTTGAATTTTTGTATAAAATTACTACAATTTTTTATCAGTTATGCACTTTATCCTTCATACTCTCCACTCTCCAGGCATGTTGTAGATGGTTATGCATTTCATTTCTCCCCAGATACATTTTCATCTTCTAGACTATAGTAATGGAAGTGGTTTTTGAATTTACTAGGCTCGTTCCCTTCTTGGAGAGCTAGTAACACCAGTGGATCTGAGCTATGCAGCATCGGTTGCACTTTCATTGGGATGCATTCATCGAACGTAAGTTCTGCTTATTATTGTATTTATTCTTCCTCTCCCTATAAAAGACAGTTCAGGCTTTACCTGGCGGAAGCCTTTTTTTTGGTCACCTGGGATATTGCTCACCTTACTTCGATATGTTCAGTACTGTGTTAACACAAATATTTCGTCATTTGTGTTGCATAAGTATGGAGGAGCCAAACCTACATCAAGCTTGGTTAGGCTAGTTTGAGCTAGCTTGCATTGCACAGGCTTGTACCCGCAAAGTTTAAATCATCTCGCTTTTGTAATTTGTATTTCTATCAGTTTCTGTACTAGTATAGAGACTGGTGAATGGTGATGACACTTTTCCTCTTTGTCTCCCCAACTCCCAGTTGTAAAAAGCAACTAAAATAAAACCAGAGAAAGAGCTAGCAAGAACAAATCCTAGCTATCCCACAAAAAGGAAATCTCATATAACTAAATCCTAAATAGCCACCCTGCGATGTGTGTACACAAAATCACACTAGTACACCATGGTGCATGACCTCACTGAGTAGACCGGAGAGTGCTCCCCTTAAGTCTCGGGGATTGGACAAAAATTAAGAGGGAAAATATGGAAATTAAGCAAGTTAGTAGAGCAATTTTGTGTCTCAACTCCTGAACTACCCTTAATAATAACACTAATCAATGAAATTGCTTAATGTCGTTGCTGGTTACAAAAACTCTGTAGCATGTGCATGCCTCCATTTTAGCAAACTGCAGCAACAACTGGTGGTTCTGTCTGATTTTACCATTATGCAATCCAACAAAAGGTCAACGGCCGTGAAGTTAGGGGGTATGGTGTGGCATAAGGTTGACGACGGCAAACTCGAGGGGATGGCAGGGGCCAAGTACAATGGTGGTGGTTCGGTGCATGTTGGCATGGACCATGGTTGGGAATTCCAGCAGAGCCTTTAATTAAAAAAATGTGTCTAGGGTTCAAAAAGGAAAAATTGGGCTATGTTGGCATGGACCATGGTTGAGAATTGCAGCAGAGCCTTAAGTTAAAGAAATGTGTCTAGGCCTCTAGGGTTCAAAAAGGAAAAAAAGATTGGGCTATGTTGGCATGGACCATGGCTGGGAATTGCAGCAGAGCCTTAAATTTAAAATATGTGTCTAGGGTTCAAAAAGGAAAAATTGGGCTAATTTGTAATTTGAAGAAGTCTGAGAGCTGCAATTAAAAATTTAGGGCGTGGTTAGAGCTTGTAATATTTTTTTCTGTCTCATGTGTAGCAAATGCATTGGACTAGTCGTACATATATGTTACTCCCTCCGTCCCAAAATAAGTGTCTCAAGATTGGTACAACTTTGTACTAAAGTTAGTATAAAGTTGAGACACTTATTTTGGAACGGAGGGAGTATATCAGTTCTAGTATTTAACTGTCTTATGTATGTGAAATTGCTCGTTAGAAGCATGTGTCACCTTGTTTATTTATTTGGATTATGTGGGGAGATGTAGTGGTGTCTATAGGGTAAGTTGTTACCTATGTGGAGTTAGTTTGTGTGGGTATGTTTGACACGTGGAGTTCACTGCAGTAATGCTCTTTTTGTTGGTGCAGTGCAGGGGGAATGGCATTATCTACTCTGGTCACTCTAACTGTGAACTCGCTGTCTCATTTGAGTAAGAGTTCTAATTCTAACCTGCAGTTGTGGTCACTCCATGCTCTTCTTTTGACCATCGAAGCTGCTGGCTTGTCTTACGTCTCCCAGGTTCAGGTATTTTTCGTCAGTCTTATTTCATAAGTTGTAACACTCTTTTCGAGCAATGAATTGTGTATGAATTCGACCTAGTGAGTTATACACTTGCTGTGCAAAGGTTTTCAGTGACTGTTCTTACACCATCTTAGTAATTACATTCTCATCAGATTTTCATACGCAGAGAAATCTTGTAATGTGGCAGCCATGCATAGGTTTCAATAGTATTGTTAGTTTCCTTTTGGTTTTTGTCATCTTTCATACATGCCATGCAGTTTTTGTGAACTATCTACGCTGTTGTGTTGATGGTGCGAGGATTTATACAACACACCAGAACACACCGGTATTAAGTACATTTTTGTTTAACATCTCTTAAATAGGGGTATGAGATGCAGGGATTGTAGTCCTCACCATTTTTTATCTCAAGGGAAACATGTGGAATATTATCCTATTTGAGAGTAACATGTGGATCTACATGTTTAGCATCATAACTGTGCCACTTTGGCAAAGCAATTTCCATTTACTGTCAAACATCCATGGATACACTTAATCAGGAGGGATCCTTCCATGCAATTCGCCTTCACACTTATTAAACATCTCAGTTTCGTGGAATTAGGGTATCTTTGGTTGGTATACTAGGGGCATGCTTGGTTCAAAGCTAACCTTGCCATATCTAAGCTTAGGTATAGTGTGGCAAAACCACTTTTTTGGCAAATTACCAGGCAATGAAAGTGAAAGCCATGTTGCCAAACCAAAGAAAATCTTGTCACACCTTTCTCAGTCAGTGGTCGGGCCCATGCTGTAGGAAATGTATCTTGGTACAAGTGCCGCCTCTAACCAAACAGGGTGACGAACTCAGGCAAATTTGCCTAACATGTAGTGTGGCGAAATGCGGCATGCTAGGCACCAACCAAGCAGGCCTACCTCTTAATATCACCTTTTGTGCCTTTATTTCGCCCACTAGTTGCATAATAATTGTATTCTTGTACTGCTGATTGTAAATTTGTAATGGGTGCTTTGATATGTTGTTACACAGGGGACACTTTTCCTTGCTATGGAAATTCTTCTGTTGGAAGAAAATGGTTACGTGGATTTTAGACAGGAAATAGGCCATCTTATCAATGCAATAGTGGCAGTTCTCGGTCCTGAACTTGCTCCGGGTAGCATATTCTTTTCACGCTGCAAGGTTGGACAATTTTTTCTCTATAATTTTCTGGTAACCTTTATTCAAGAAAAAGGAAGGTCCGGCCTATTTTTCATTGGATCTTGCTAATAATTAATGTCTTATTAATGAATATACATGTCAGTCTACCCTTTTAGTTTTGTTCATACATGTCATTTTACCACTTCAAGGTTCACATGTCATTCTACCGCTTTGGGATGCACATGTCACATATCTTCCATAACGAAAACTTCTGGGTATAGCTATGTAAAGTATAATACAGAGGGTATTGAACTAATGAACAGTGTAAAGTTCATCTTGTTAAGTCTCTCTTGTGCTTGAGTTCTCGTGCATGTTGCTAGAATGACATGTATCTAGTAATGGAGGGACCATTTACTGTCTTTAAGAGACATGAACTTGCAGCTATTTTTCTCCTTTTTTGTTTCTAGAGGAAGTTGTTCACACGACTCATATTGTTAAGTTCAGTCTGTCATTGCAGAGATAAGCTCCTCAAATGAAACGGCTACACTTCTAGAGTACGTAATGATCATAAATAATATCTATTTTCTTTAACAAGTAGGTGATTAGGAGAGGTCAGCTTTGGATGTAGTGCTCAAAGTATTTTCTCTTGTATGTTGCAGATCAGTTAGGTTTGCTCAGCAGCTTGTTCTTTTTGCTCCTCAAGCTGTTCCTGTGCATTCCCATGTTCGAAGTCTTGTCCCAACGCTTTTCTCAAGACAGGTACGCGGTCCTGTGTAGTTGTTTACTTTCTTATTAACATCTCCTTTCTGTAAACAGGTAGGTTATGCCGTAGTGCGTATTCATTTACTTCGATATTAGCATTCCCTTCCCTTACTGTGGCCTACTTTTGTAACAGCCAAGCCATAGGTATTTAGCAGTGTCGACATTGCGTCATCTGATCGAAAGAGACCCGGTAAGGCATGCAAGCTGAAACCCTTTATTTTAGTGCTTCAGTCCAAATACCTGACAGTCTCTAGTATCATTTGCATAAAAGTTATAATTTTCCGCTTTATGTTGTACTACCTCCGTCCGGGTTTATTGGGCCCGTAAGCAACACTCACGCGTACAGTTTTACAAGGCCCCTGCAGGGGGAAGCCCTCGATTTTCTCCCGAATTAATCTCGCGTGCAGTTTTAAAGCGCGGGACGTTTCAAGAAACAGCTAGCACACGCATCTTTAATGGTCCTGATTGGCCATGCAGCCACGATTAGCGCGCACGTGAGCATGCATTCGTGCGCTTTCCAGGAAAATCACAGGCACAGTTACTGCGATCCCGGCGGCCTGGTTTATCGGCAATAATACATGCTTAACTACTGGTTCTAATCAAAGCTATATCTCTGCGTTCGAGGTTGCCTTGGTCTCTAAGTTTTGGTCCAAGGGCCCAATAAACCCGGACGGAGGGAGTACATAGCATGGAAATGAGGATTTATTTTTGATTGCTTGTCACTATATTATTTGGCATAAATTCTCATACTGATTTGTCTTATTTTAATGTAAAAGCTACCTGTGCATGCAAATTTTCTTACAAGGGTAACTGTCTAAACTTATTGCTATTTCTGGAAAATATGCATGTAATCTTTACTACGTAAAGTAAAATCCAGTAGCAGTAAGTGTGTTAGCAATAAGCACTCACTAATTACTGCCAACTCTGCCATTTTGGATGCCATTAACTTTGTATGCAGGAAGATCTGATGTCGTTATATTATTTTGTCATATTTTTCAAATTGATGTTTGATTTGTCACTGATAACATTTTAATATGAGTTTGATGGACAGCTAGTTCATTAATCAATTAAATTTTTAGCTCTTTCACTTGAATAAACTTGAATGACCTCTTTGATGCTATAACATTTTTTGGCATCTTTATATGGTAAGAATACATATGTTTTATCCAGAATTTCCTGTTGTGGAAGAATCCTATGCAATTACTTCCGCTTGTCTTATTTGCCGCTGAATCTTCTATGTCAGGCTGCAATGATCAATGAGAACATCGAAGAGAATCTGTTCAGTATGCTTGATGGGGAAACCGACTCAGAGTATGTTACTACCATTGGTGTGTGTGTGTGTGTGTTGCATCTGTGGTATATCCTGTATTCTTCGCACCTAGTAGTTATAATCTTTTCGTGTCCAAGCTAGTTCTTATTAGGTTTTGAATTTCCATATTGGTTGAAATATATCCTCCTGTCTTCGCATGCATCATCGTGCTATGATGATGCTGTCCTTTTGCTGCATAATACAAAGATGCCAAGGCTGGCATTGTCATATTTGTCAGTGTGCCATCATAAGGTGGCAGCATGCTATATTTTTGCACCCATCTGTAGCTTCTTACCACGATTATATTATATATTTACCAAAGTAAAGGTGGACTAGTGCAACCGTACAACTGAAGGGATGGAGTGCCGGTGTTAGGTGCCAGTATGTCATATTTTGGCTCCCATGTATAGCTTCTTACCGTCATCATATTATACTCCCATATGTTCATCTTTGCATGACGTTCTAGGCTTCTTACCATCATCATATTGAGCTTTGCATGGCATTCTATCCCACTTAATTACTCCTTTGAATGAGCGATGTTAAATCCAATCTCTGGCTGCCATATTAGATGCTTGTGTATGCACATCAAATGCAGCCAATATAGGGCCACCGCCGCTTAGGGAATTTATATATGGATAACACTGTTGAAGTTCATATGTGGATTGCCTAGCCCTTTCCATCAGTTTGGACTTTTGGTTGCGTTGGCTAGTGCATGAAGCTTAACATGGTATCAGGGCCTAAGGTCTTGAGTACAAGTCCTGGCTTTCGCAATTTATTCAAAATTGTTGTTCCCTCCTTTGTGTCCACGTATAGGCCTCTTGAGCCATACCTCTGAGTCTATCCATGTGTTGACTTCCCGTGTCACACGTGAGAGGGAGTGTTGAAGTGTATATGTGGATTGCCTAGCCCTTTCCATCAGTTCGGACTTTTTCTTGCGTTGGCTAGTGCATGAAGCTTAACAAACACAAGGGTATTTATTATGGATGGGAAACTGTGAAATACTAGGCGTTTACAGTTTCAAAGAGAATGGTTGACAGCATTTTCTACTGAACACTTAAGAAGGGCAAGGGTCTCGTAGTAAATGCGGAACATTCTCTTTGAGGGTGTAAACGCCATGGTATTGTTTAACAAACATACTGAAAATATTGTATGCCCAAAATGTCATCTATGTGCGTTGTGCAAACAGAGGACATACATATTGTATCACCTTCCATTCAATGCTTGTACATATGTGTATTGCTGACACTTATTTTGGATTAATATTTCTATAAAATCATTGTTTGGAAGGTGGAAAATTTATTACTATTATAAAATGTTCTTGTCAGTTGTGAGATGGAAATTAATTTTCAGTTTTCAAATGTGCAGAATAGCAACATTGGTTCGGGCTACTATTATTCGCTTATTATATACATCATGTCCACTGCATCCATCTCGATGGTTAGCCGTTCTGCGGAATATGGTATGTTTAATAGGCCTTGCATTGAGTTTCAATATGTTGTGTTTAGTTCCTAAGACTAGTTTATCCCCATCATGAAGAGAGACATGCATCACAATAATTATCTGCGATGGCATATATCCTTTTAATGTTCTGATTATTCATTCTGCGCCGAGGGTAGATATCATATCTCTACTGGCATACTGTTCCTTGTCTCGAAAAGAGAATCATGCAAAATGCTATAGATTCTTGCAACTAGTATGTTCTATGCAATTTAATTGTAGCATGATGGCATTTCTTATCTCAATACCTGTCTTCCTATTTGCATGCGCGCTGACAGAAGGCTTTTGGTACTATATGCTAAACATTTTCTTGCCTCTGAATTTGTTGATTCTCATCATGAGCGCATATTCTCAGTAAGCGAATCATAGATTGGTGACACTGTGGTACATTCTTCATGGATCTAGTATACGTGATGATAAACATGTGTATTAGTTCCTTCCAAGTGTTGGTACATAATTCTTCAGGAGGAGAATTCATGCTTTGGAGTTGGTATGGCTTATGTTGATTCTTTTTTGCCATTCAGGTTCTTGCTACATCAGTTACAAGAAATACGAGTGAAGGTCTGACCAGTTCTGGATATGATTCCGTTGACAGTACACATGAGAATGATGTGTATGGAGAAGATGACGACAATATGATTTCCGGCCCAAAGCAGGAGCAAGTAAACTGGTCTGCTCCTATATCGAGTCAGTTTTCTCGAAGAAATAAGCACCTCAGATACCGCACTAGGGTATTTGCAGCAGAGTATGTTGTGCATATGACTTTTGCTTCTATCGAGCCCAAACTTTTCTGAAGATACAACGTAATATTTTTTGTTTCCCACTCATCATTTGTACTTTCTATTGGTTAAAACAGATGTGTTAGCCATGTACCGGTTGCAGTTGGAACAGAACCAGCTCATTTTGATCTCTTGTTGGCAAGGAGTGCAATAGCTAAGGGGACTTATTTATCAAATGATTGGCTCGTGCTTAAGCTACAGGAGTTGGTCTCGCTTTCGTATCAGGTCCAAACATAAAACAGATCTTACATGCAGACCATAGAACCATCTGAAAGAAGTTCTTAAGTCAAATTTGCCTGTTTAAAGCTAACAACTACATTTGCATGGCAGATAAGTACTGGACAGTTTGAGGGCATGCAACCGATAGGCGTGCAGCTTTTATGTTTGATTATGGACAAGGTATCTCAGCTCTTCCAAAGATATAGGCCTTGACATAAATATATAAGTTGTTCATGCAATCAACCATTCACTTTATAGCAATTCTAAGGCAAACATCTGTGACTTGAATTATAATATGGAAGAACTGGTCAAGGCTTGTTGACCATGCATATTGTGTTGCCTTTAAAATGCCGTGAAACTATAGTACATTGTTTTGCGAAGTATAATGTTGTACATGTGTCCTGAAATGATTTAGGCACCTGGTAAGTCTAGTCTGTCTATCATGCAATAATGCAGTCCTGTTATTTGCTTGCACAAATCATGTGGTAGTCCTTATAATTGTTTCACCAGGGATATTGAGTACCGAATTGAGATTTTTAAATTATCTATCTTTTTGTATGAATCCTTTCCTGTGATTATATTAGTCCTCTAATTATCTATTTTAAATTATTTACTCTGTTAAACTCAACCTGGGCCATTTTTTTTTCTAGTTTGGCATGACAGTGGATCCTGAATTTCCTGGACATATCTTGTTAGAACAATTTCAGGTGATTCTCTGATCTCATCACTTCCTAATAGCAGTTTTGAGCAAAAAAGAAATTCTTGATGGCCTGTGTTCTTACTGTGTAATCCAATACATGCATGCGGCAGATGTATGCGGACAAATCATCTATGCTGATATAAATTAACCAAGTGATTGACCAATTATTTGATGCACTGTTGCGTACTTCAAAATGCAGGCTCAGCTTGTTTCAGCTGTTAAAACGGCAATAAGTACTACTTCTGGTCCACTTCTATTGGAGGCTGGCCTTGAACTTGCTACAAAGGTGAAAGCTCTATCCCTAAATGAATCCTGTTCTTTCCCTTTGATATTGATCTCCACTTATAAACAACTATGCTCATTAACACCAGGTTATGACGAGCAGCGTCATTGGTGGGGACAAAGTAGCCCTTAATCGTCTCTTTTTGCTAATATCCCGTCCACTAAGTGATATAGAGGACCTTTTTTACCCATCTTTTGCTGACTGGGTTGTGTGTAAGGTATTTCTCCTAGATTTTCTTCTGTAGTGATACATCTCTTCTGTTTTTGTTTTCAGTATCTGGTACCTTCATTGTTTCTGATCTATGCTGTGCAATCATACAGATCAAAGTGCGCCTTCTTACAGCGCATGCTGCAGTAAAATGTTACACCTATCAATTCTTGAGGGCAAAGGAAAATGTTCCTGATGAACACCAGCAGCTGGCACCTTTACTAGCAAATAGCTCAACGCTATTGGGGAAATATTGGGTTGGAGCCCTCAAGGATTACTTTTCTATAATCTTTGGCTTGCATTCAAGAATTAATGTAAGACCATCCGTCAAACTCCAATTACTGCACACCTAAGATTAGGAAATGACCTACATTGTTTTCTTTAAACAGCACAAGCCATTCCTTGATGGAATTCAGTCATTATTGGTCTCGTTGAAGGTACAGAAGTATCTTGATGAAGTTTGGGCACTGATTCTCCAGGCAACAGCTCTTGATGCAGCTCCTGTGGAGTTCGGCGCGGATGATTCTGAAGATGTTCATGAACACATGTTTATCTCTGGACGTAGTATGGTCAAATTGGAGCAAAGTGATTTCCAGTTTCTCTGGGGACTATCTGTCCTTGTGCTATTTCATTCACACCAATCAACGGTGAATGGTTCTGTCAAGATGAAGCTTGACTGTAGCAAAGAGAATTTTTTTTCGAACATTGTTTTCTATGGACTAGATAATCCAAGGCCATGTGATCAAGTCTTACCTGTGTTATTGTCCCTCACAACTGAAGCCTTTTTCAGCAAGGATTTCCTTTCAGTCGATATTTGCCAGGAACTCCTTCAGGTCAGTGCACTCGGCTCTATTCTCGATATTTACTTGTATTCTTGGTTATGATGGGAATCTAAGTATAGTGCTAATGTATGCATTACTAGGTGCATATACACATTTGATGAGTGCGATGGTTCTCTAGTTTAGTTTTGAGTATATTTCTGCCAACCTTGAGTTAGTAGAGCGGTTGAGCCTACTATAGCCATGCAAATTTCAATGCAAGGGAGCAACTTTGGCCATGGCAGTCTCTACCGTTGGCTAATAAGCTCAAGTATTTAGCTTTTAATATGACAAGAGAGTCTTACATCTTAGTTATTTCTGTTTCTGAGGGAACTTGCGTCGGCATACCCAACTAAACACTATTCATGTTTCCAAATGATAAGATGACTAGATGCAATTCTGATACGCCATCAGTGTTCTTTAACTCCATGGACATCTTTGGGTGATTGCACAGTTGCAAATTGGTATGCAGGTCTGAGGTTATCAAAAAAGATATGAAGCTGCTTGCTTAGATGTGTTACTGTTTATTCTTCTATTTAGTTGTGAGTTCGACTTTATTAATTGTGTCATATCCTTCTCAAGGCCATTCTTACGTTAGCAATTTGCATCAATGCAGGCTCTAATATATGCTGATTGCTCTGGTGCTCCTGTTGTATCTCTGTTCTCAAAGGTAATCTACCAATCACAATTCATCGTGCTTTCATCATGAGCACTCCTGAATGTGAACATTATCCTTATGTATAATATGTTTGAGGATATATGATTATTAGTACACGTGAAAATGCAAAGAAAGAAGATGAAAGTTGAAAACAAGTTCATAAGAAAACCAACATAAACACACACTCGGCTTATTATAATGTAAATTCGGAATGGATGCCTGGGCAGCAAAACTATGATATGAATTGGTAAATTGCAATGCCTTGCAGCATGGGATCATCTTGGTCCGACCACTCGTGAATGTCAATCTGGCACCTTAATTTGTATATGTGATGCACAATTAGTCAAAACCCTCCCACAAGGGGTCCACTTCTGACAAACCTGCTAGAGTTGGGGTTTGTATTTTGGGGTGTTCTCAAATGACTCCCCAGGAACAAGGCGCCGGGACAAAATGATTTCACTTCCAAAGTTGTCAAAGCATCGAGACACAGTGAAAACTGCTGCGTCTGACAAATTTACCTGAATTAAGCATTGATTGTGCTGATCTGGGAGAAACACTATGTGAGATCAGGCGAATTAGCCTGATACATCTCTTGGCTAAGCTCTTTGGCTAGATGCTAGTATCGTGCCTCTCTCCTAAGCTTCCGGCAATTGTGCCTACAAACTAATGCACATTCATTTGTAGAACTCATAATCCATGACAACAGTGGCGGAGCCAGAAAATATGTATCAGGGGGGCCAAGTTCTGCAAAAACAAGTTAGGGAGGGCCAAACTATTGAAAAATAGATTTTCAGCAGCAAAAAATACTGATGTCACTGCTTGTAGCAAATTAGCAGCAAAATCCTACGCCGGGGGGGGGGGGGGGGTCCTGCCCCTGCTGGACTTTATGACGGTGCAACTGAGTGCTGCACCATCATGGAGTTTGCCCAGAGGTTTACAATCTTGTGCCCAGCTGTGTTAAGGCAGGTATTCAGACGGCTAGCCTGCCAGGATTGGTGTTGGACAGCGGAGTATCTGCCTAGGCACTAGCTACCACATGCTAATCCTTGTCTGCTGTTGGACCAAGCACCAGAAACGGTGCAACATCTCTTGATCGCAGCAGCTTTGGCGTGAGATTCTGTCATGGATTCAATCCACTGGACAGCCACCTGGGTCTGGAGATGACTTTGTAGAGCTGTAGATATTCACGATGCGCAGCATGCCCATGGTGCAATGGAGGGGTGTAGCCTTGCCATGCTCTACGCATAGTAGATTTAAGTGCCGAAATGCTGCCCTCTTCAACGATCGTCATCGCTAAGCTGATGTCTGCCATCCAAGCAGAGGCACGACTCTTGAGTGGCGGTTGGCACGAAGGGTTACAGTTCACATTACCATCCACGCCTAGTCTGTGACAACTTATTTAATTCTATCTATCAATGCATCAAGACCCGTGGCTTTTTTGTTATCTCAAGAAAAAAGGACTTGCTACTATTGTTTCTTTTTTGAATATAAGATCATCATTTATTCATGTGTGCTAAAAGCTTGTGGGAACATTGCACCTTTGTGCCATAAAAGTATTGCTGCTGGTTTGGAATTTGGGGCATCCGTTGATTTGCTCTATTTCAACATGCTTTCATGGCTATTTAACTAACACGTTTTTCCTCTTGAAGATTATAAGACTCTGCCCTGACAAGTTTTTTGAGGAGGAAGACTTTGTCTTTGTTGCATTAGAGTTATACTCTCATTGTCTTGCCATGGTACTTCGAAGGTATTTCTACCATAATGTACTTAACTCCGAATCCCATTTTATGGGCTCGTGATTATTTCTTCTTTCCTCAGCATAATATTGGCAATTGGTTCCTTTTTCTCTCTCATTGCAGCAGGGATGGAAATTCCCAGGAATTGCCAAGTAACAACTTACTTCCTGAACTATCTTCTGCAAGTGAGACTATGGGTTGCCGAATGAACAATAAGGTAGTGATATGACGCAACCCGAGCTAATATCTCTGACTGCGTGTAAAAATTCCTTATTGCCTTTTGTGACTTATGAAAGCTAATAGCTTAATTCATGTGGCAGCATTTGTGGAAGCTAATGATGGTACTGCTATCCACATCGCATCAATCGTCTCAACTAGTCTCGACTGATCAGTGCTTGTCAAATATCATCTCCTTTCTGCATAATATCTTGCCTTTCATGAAGAAGTGCTTTAGAGGTAGCATCTTCCTGTTGTTCTTGACCTACTTCCTTTAAGAGAACTTTTTGCTTGTGTCCGTACAATATCTGCATATTTCAGAATTTCCTTGAAAACATAATAAATATCTAAAATTGCTCTTAGTCCTTTCTGTATGCATCTCGAGGTTCAGTAAACTACTGGAGACTGGTCAAACCAGTCTGGAAAATACGAGTATCTATGTTTGCCATATGTACCAAAAACAGAATTTTGCCAAAAGGAAAATCATAGGTAGCTTTAAACTTTTCTGCCCGTAAGTGCTGACTGAAAAGGGCTATATATATTAATGTTGTCTGTTTTGCAGAAAGAGCTGAACCAGGTGATGTGCACACCAATCCGCAAGTTGCATTAGGAGCTTTGATTAGCCTGTTGGCATACTTCTGTACAGAATGTGATAATAGGATTTCAATGCTGGAAAACAAGATTTCTGATTCCTACAGGCTGTTGGCGAAGATACTATTTTTTTGTTCCGGAGAAGTCATTGCTCTTGCAAAACTTGTTCACGAGATTGAATTTCTTAATGAAAATGGTGCTAAGAATGATGTGCATATGTGTGGCAGCTTTAGGCATTGCATACACATTATTCAGGGATCACTTCGTAGCACCAACATGCAGGTATCTAACTGGCTTTGCCTACTATGTGCACCTAACATTTCAGATTGTGTTAGTAGCTAAGAAGATGGTTTGACCAATCAGGTTCAAATGCTGGGGATACATGTGCTGAAAACTTGTGCTCAGAGAGAGCTAACTGAAGTTTCACAAACAGAGACTCATTCTTTTATGATATTGCTTGGGGAATTACTAGGAGATGTGTTTGATTTGATGCAAACTGCATTGAAGGTACTGTTTGCAGCTGTATTAATTTTGATATTATTGACATTTCTACGAAATCAGATGGCATGCTTTGACAGCTTTCCTTCTCCAGAATTGTTCAAGCCAGGAATCTGTCAATGTGATTGATGATTGTTTAAAATTGCTTTTCCTCTTCCACACACTAGCACAATCACAGAAATACCAGCAAGAGGCTACAGTACTTCTGTTGGATGCCTTACTGATGGTTTTCTATTTGTCCGATGAGAATGCTTCACAGGTAGCAAATCGATATCTTTTTCCCAGTTTTATATCATGTGTATAGTATCAAGTTTGGTGTTAATGTCTGTCTAAGCGGATACCTTTCAGGAACTTACTGAAGTAAATACCATCTCCAAGAAGTTGTTCTCTCATTTTATTCAGATTCCGTCAGCCGCCATACAGATCAAAGATGTAATGCTGTCAGCACCACCTACAAAAAGACAGCAGCTTCAGGTATTGTGCATTAGTATATGCTTGTCATTCATCACGTGAATGTTTTTGTTTATACATCTTTTGGATCCTGATTTTCGTGATGGCTTCTAATTTTTTGTCACCTTGCGATCCATTCTCTTGTAATTTGAGATTACCTTCATGCTAAATATCCAGCTGCGATGCAGCTTTCTTTTGATGGGATGTGGGTTTGGGGCATCTTTTGATGTGCTAAATATCTGCATTCTTTGCATCTTAAAGCACTCTGCTCTTGCCTTTTGTTGTAGGACATGATCCGGGCTTCAGTAAGCCATGGTCAGATCATGGTGCCGTTGAATACGAGTGCACAATCACAGCAGAATGTTCAGGATAGCACTAAAAAACCTGTGTCTGTAGCCATAGCGTCTGGTGCTGATGCAGTCGAAGAGAAGGATGGAAATGAAGTTAGCGATGATGACTGGGATGATGATTGGGACACTTTCCAATCTCTTCCCGCAACTGCTGCCAAGGATGATGCAGATTCTGCTATAGTTGTTTCACCTATTCCTGAACAGGGCTCCGTTGCAAGTTCTCAAGAACAGATCCATCAGGGAAATACTAATCATGATATTGGTGATATGGATGTAGCAGTGGGCACAATAGAAGGCAGAAAATCTGCTGACAGAGTATTTGAGGAAGCCTCTGCTTCACAATGCTCTAGCCCTAAGCCACAGATCAATAGAGAATCCCTAGAGTCGTCATATGAAGATGATGATGAAGTTCCAAGATATCCAACAGTTGATTGCCTGGAGCAACCGGCGGATGTTCTGATGAATGATAAGACACTGAGTGAATTGCCGCAGGACCATGACAACCAGTTTGGTTGTAACGAAAGAAATAATGGTGACCTGGAAGATGAGGGCACTGATTCAGCTATCGAAGATAACAAGAAGGATGCTCTTCGAGGAACTCGAAGCTCCGAGGGAGATGCCCTAGATGAAAATATTGCTTGCAGAAATGATTCCACTAACAGTTTGAACAAGAGTTCAAATGTTGTGGTTAATGAGGGCAGCGACATGCCATCAACTGTTGATACCAAGGAGTCTGGGGAAGAGTTAGCACCTTCCTCTCATGTCCCTGGTACGACGAATGCTAGCTTATCTGGGAATGATATCAGTACAAGCAATGCAAGCGAACACCCTGGTAGTGCCGACACCAAACCAGAATCATCCGTAGGTGAAAGCTCAGAATCATAACTGAGAGGAACTTGTTGTAGACCACATACATCACTGTAGAGAATTGAAATATGCTGATCGGAAGATAGGAAATGAAAAACAAGGTTGGCCTAGCTGCAAGCACTTAATCCTCATTGCCTGACCTTGATGATACAATCGGCATGCTCAAGCCTGCAGTCTAAAAGAAGTGGCTGCCCTGAGGTGTGGTGAGATCAGAAGCATCGCTCCACGATAGAAGACTCTTGTTCATAGCTATGGGTAGCTTGGGCTTGCAAGTTTGGCCTAGTTATGACGTGGATTGTATTGTATGCTTGTTCTCACATGTTTGCTGTGGGTTTTGGTTGCATGCTGTAGAGTTTGTATATCGAAATTTTAATACTTGAGAGTTCAGACATCAGACGCTGGGGTGCACACATGTATCTACTGTGCAATTGCTGGCCTCATCTTTGTGTTGGGAATAGGAGGCCAGCTGATATCATGTTTGTATGGGAACCTGATCTACATCATGACATTTTGTTGACGTCATGGATATTCATTACTTATATATGAAGTCGAGTGCGTGTGTGGCTTGCATTTACTGATGTGTTTATGCGATGTTAGCATGCTATGCTTAAATTCAAGGCAAAAGGTGACCGTTATAACCTGTTAAAATACATAAAGTTTGATCCCTAGCACGTTGATTGTTCCCGAACGTCTGAGGACAACGATCGAGCGTGCACATACTTGAGATGTTCGGCCGGCGACGGGGTTCAGGCTTCAGAGTAGCTGAGGTCGCTGCCGTGGATAACAGTGGAACTCGCACCACCTCAAGATGACTGTCTGTCAGAGAAGCATGCCGATGTAGACATTGGCGGCGAGACAAGAGCTGAGCAAGATATGCCTCGCTTGAAATCGCCAAACTTCATCAACGAAAGTTTCTTCACGCTCGGGTGCTCGGGGCCCGTCTCTATTCCGGCCCTATATAAGTATTTGTCAAAGGAGAATCGATGTGGAACTTGAGCTCTGTCAATACCTGAACCTACCGCTGAAACCAGTCGTGGAGCCATTTTCACAGAGCCAAAAGAGGTTCAATCCAAAGCGCACAGTCATGCTCACGCCATATGAAGGCGTCACAAAACGTTCCTCGCCAAGGGCTGCCCTTGTAACGCGCAGACGCATCATCAAACGCACCTCCTTCCTTCCAGCACGGCCAGCAGCGAACCCGCAGCCGCACATGCGCGGACGGACACGTCCTCTTCAGCAAATAGCGAAAACGTAGATCGCACGGTTTGTTCCGAAAGCTGATCGAGTGAGCAGCATATTGATCATTCAGACGTTGATCAGTGACATGACCTCAGGAATGTGCCAACAGTACGTCGCCCAAAAGAGTTCTCCACAAAAAGATGATTCATTCGTCTATCCATCCGTCCATATTTCTGCCTGGGCAATGATAAAAATCTATTGGAGAAAGATGGTATGTCCAGCCTTCATTCGTCTCTGGCAATGATATATGATCTGTTGCGAACCACATGATCCATGTTAGGTTAGTGGATCACACCTATACCTGACCCTGTGGTTCCGTGCTGTTACTGGTGGATTTGGATCTCATTCATCCTCTCCCAGACGCCACAAACCTTTTTCTCCTTTGCACTTTCCATTAGAAGAAGCCAGAATGGAAAGGGCGATCTACGCACTGTGCATACCAGGTGGGAGTGGGGCATTGTGGATCACAGATGGAGTGGATGAGTATCAAAGTGCACACGGTTTATAGCTGGTCTTCTTCCGTCCATCGGTTTGAGATAGAGCTGTTTTGCATGGTCGGGATGGAAAGGGACGCTTGTGCCAACTTTGGAAAGGGGGCCTAGGCCCATTTCGGGATGGCATGATGACCTTGTGCGTGGGGCCTCACGTGTATTTGCATGAAGGGTTTGAAGCTTCCTGCGTCGATTCCTCATACGGAGAGGGGTAGAATAGCGAGCAGAGCTAACTGGACATGGTTACTGCGTGGCAACGGGAACGAGAAGCGGCATCGGGTTATCGTGCATGCCCCACAAAATTGGTTGAGGAAGAGGGCTCTGGCAAGTGGGCCCCACCCGTCAATGGAACGTGTGAAAATAAAATTTGCCGAAAGTTCAGTTAATGGCCTGACCGAGGACCATTTTGTGCAATTCTTGTTTACCTTCAGATTTTTTGTGGGTGTAAGAAAAGGGCGACAAGAATTGTTTCATAGTCATTTGCACCCATTATGTGCCCGTATAAAAAGTTCATCATATGGACGGGTTCGTTCCATCTTACAAGTTTATAAACTTTACAAATTGTTCCTGCCTCTCAAGTTCACTTAACCCTGATCCCCGAATTATTAGGAAGAGGAAGATGACATCGGGCTATCGTGCATGCCCCCACAATTGGTTGAGGAAGATGGCTCTGGCAAGTGGGCCCTCCCCGTCAATGGAACGTGTGAAAATAAAATTAGCCGAAAGTTCAATAAATGGCCTGATCGAGGACCATTTTGTGTAGTTTTTGTTTACTTTTGGACTTTTTCGTTGTTGCAAAAAAAAGGTGACTAGAATTGTTCCGTAGTGATTTGGACCATTATGTACCGTATAACAAGTTAATCACGTCGACTGGTTTGTTGCATTTTGCAAATTTATAGATTTTATAAATTGTTCCTGCCTCTCAAGTTCACTTGCCCCTGATCCCCGAATCATATTACCTCCGTCACAAAAAAACTATCTTAGATTTATCTAAATGCAGGTGTATCTCCGTATCAAAAAGATTGTCTTAGATTTATGTAGATATGAATGTAAGAGGGAGTATTAGACTTGGTCAGCTGGCGCAGCTCGCGTGACATGATCAGCATAGTAAATCAATCAAAGAGATAACATGGGAAGAGAGCTTAGCATGTGAACAGCCGTGGATCACGCGTGTACCACCACCACCTGATTAGGATCCAGCGCGCAGCTGTCCCGTTTACTTAGGTTTATAGTTATACGTACGGTTTTCCTAATATTATAAGCGGGCAGCCACGTCCATGCTTATCGATGCATCGTATCCGTACGGAGCAGGCCATTGATGATAAGCTATCGCCATCACCATTTGTCCCTAATGTCAACCCTTTGTACGGAATCCCAAGCACATCTTTATGCTATATATGCTGCACGGTACTCCGTGAGAGGGAGATGAAGTCCAATTTTGTTTGTCGCCCTTTCGTGGATCATTTGTCGTCACGTCTGCTCTTTTAACTTGATTTTGCAAGAATTTGAGTTTTTGTTTTGCTTGTGGTGTCATATACATGGGGTTCAGTTATTACTATTAGCTGAACCAATCGTATGTATTCATCTTTGTAGATGTTTTAAGATGATTTTTTTAACACGGTACAGATGCATGCTCATATGTACGCGCATACACTCATATATACAGTCGACCTCCATGCAATAATAATACAAACATAGGAAGTTATGCGCACCAGCTCTACAAGTTTAACGGACATTTCACGGATATTCATGGTATACACGCACTCCAACGCTACCACAACGTGATCAAACACAGAAACCATGTGATGCGCCATAGATCCCAACAACGAAATGGAACTATATCACAACTTGCACACTTAATTAAAGCTACTTGGTACATGAAACCCTAGCTTGTGTTCTTGTTTAGCATCTGGTTGATTAATTGTTTTTCTTTCGTTTGTGAGGGTTAATTAGTATCATGAACGCTTCATCTAAATTTGATTGAGAAACGCATGACTTTTGCAAGTACCATGAAGAAAGCTAAGAGTTACTTGGAGAACACCTATGTATGTTCCCGTAGAAAATTTTATGTCAGCACTTGTGTTTTTCTTCTATGCGACTTGCGACTTCTTTGCCTCCAAACACGGGTCTTGTTGTCCGTACCAAAGAAATTTCAAGCACTCAAATGTGGCGACGCTGACGCATTTGGACCAGGTACGCACGTCTACATGTACGGCAGCTCTTCTAGCTACCTTGCTGCTCTCCAATTCCAGCACACTAGTCATGTATATCCTCTTCTTAACTAATTGCTCTTGCATACACAGATATACAGTATGAACGTAAGCTTCATATGACGTGCCCTTCCGTACAAACGTTCGTCGACTTCGATCAGGCGCTAATTTTCCGTCTGTGACACACATGCGATTTTGACATTAACGTTAGAGCAAGCAACCAATATTGACTGGTTCAGCTCATATAAAACACAATATTCAGCTAGTCAAAACGATTCTTTGATGCACCCCCGGCCCAAAGACACCCGGCTTTTATTTATGGATTTCTACAACGTAAGCAAATAGAAAAAAAGAACAGATTCTTGGACAAAAAATATCGTATGAACATGCATGCTACATGTTCATTTCATCCTTCTCTCAAGATACTGATGGAATAGTGTAGAGTATTTGTTCTTCAAGGGTGAAATAGTTTCAGACAGCCGAAAACTACTGTGCAGTGTCAGATAAATTATGAGTACATAATTGCACATTCGCTGGATTAATCTTGGTGATGCTTATATACCAAAGGAAAATTTGAATGAAGAGTTTTTTTTAGTGAAGAAAGAGATTTGTAGGCAGCTGGGGGAAAGAAAATAATATGACAATTTTCTTAACACAATACGTTTATATATACGCGCATACACTCACCCTTATGAACGTACACACACTGTACCCCTATGAGCAACTTCGAGAGACTGGGCCGGCATATTATCATGTATTATTCCACCACCAATTTTAGCATAATAAACATAACTTTATTCTAATAATTTATCTGCTAAACTACTCGCCCTCCCCGGAAAAGATTCCCTGTGAGCGAGCCTAACTATGAAAACCAAGACTTAGGCAGTAAGGAAACTCTTCATTAATTCCTAATAATTTTTCTTCCCAGGCATCTCCCCTCATGATATAGCATACTCGGTCAAAGTATTTGCATGTGACATTATTGTTCACTGGATTAAATTATTAGATAAAAAGACCCGATTGAATGGTTTGTGGTCAAGCGAAGAAGTACGGCCACTGATCTAACCGGGATGAATTTATTTCAAACTTCCGATGATGTTTGCTCAGCGAGAGAAGATGTTCTCGTCGACTGCTAGATGTCTGTGATAACTTCGTAAAATCTCAAGATGCTAGACTGGTCCAGTCTTCCGAAGGTGCTCATAGGGATAGGTAGTACGTGCATACGTTCATAGGAGCGAGGATATGCTTGTGTATATGAGTGACATCGATTGTAATGTGTTCAAAAACAATGTTCCACTTTCTTCAATAATTGGACCACTTATCATAAGAAACATTAGACAAGTTACAGGAGTCACACTTTCTATACAAATAACTTAGGATGTAAATAACTAGGGAACTTTCATCAGAGGAGGGGACCCTGGCGAGTACTCCTTCTCGGCCGCCGCCACATGTCATGCTCTGGGCGTTCCCTTTGATTTGTGTTTTATACGCGTTTTCGCCTTTTAGATGATTTTTTTGGCTTATCAGGTTTCCCATGGTTTTTCTTAGCTTTTGGACTAATGTTTTTTGCGCGAAAAACAATTTTCCCCCTTCCGCGGAGGCACGGATTTACTTCTCACGGAGGCATGGATTTGCTTCCGCGAGAGCATGGCAGTGCCCCTCGGCAAGGAAAAAACCCGCATTTTCTTTGGCATGGATTTACTTCTCGTGGAGGCACGAATTTGCTTCCGCGAGAGGCATAGCCGTGTGTTACTTCTTGAGCTTGCGTTGGTTTTTCCTTGAAGAGAAAAGGGTGATGCAGCAAAGTAGAGATAAATATTTCCCTCAGTTAAAGAACCAAGGTATCAATCCAGTAGGAGGTACAAACAAGTCTCCAATCTATGCACCTGCACAAACAATCAAACACTTGCACCCAATGCGATAAAGGGTTTGTCAATCCCTTCATGATCAATTGCAAGGATGAGATATGATAAAGATAGATATAAAAGATTTCTAAAACATAAAACAAAATAAAACAAATAAATTACAGTAAGGTATTTTTGGGTTTTTTGGTTTATAGATCTGAAAATATATGATGGAAAATATACCCGGGGCCATAGGTTTCACTAGAGGCTTCTATCTTGAAAAAAGCATACAATGGGTAAACAAATTACTGTCGAGCGATTGATAAAAAAACGCAAAGTTATGACGATATCCAAGGCAATGATTATGAATATAGGCATCACGTCCGTGTCAAGTAGACTGAAATGATTATGCATCTACTACTATTACTCCACACATCGACCAACTCCTGCCTACATCTAGAGTATTAAGTTCATAAGAATAGAGTAACGCCTTAAGTAAGATGACATGATATAGAGGGATAAACTCAAGCAATATGATGAAACCCTCATATTTTTACCCTTGATGGAAACAATAAAATACGTGCCTCGCTACCCCTACTTTGTCACTGGGTGAGGACACTGCAAGATTAAACCCAAAACTAAGCACCTCTCCCATTGCAAGAAATACCAATCTAGTTGGCCAAACCAAACCGATAATTCAAAGAGAAATACAAAGATATCAAATCATGCATATAAGAATTCAGAGAAGATTCAAATAATATACATAGATAATCTGATCATAAATCCACAATTCATTAGATCTCGACAAACACACCGCAAAAGAATATTACATCGGATAGAAGTCCAAGAACATTGAGGAGAACATTGTATTGAAGATCAAAGAGAGAGGAGAATCCATCTAGCTACTAGCTATGGACCCGGAGGTCTGTGGTAAACTACTCACGCTTCATCAGAAGGGCAATAGAGTTGATGTAGATGCCCTCCGTGATCGAATCCCCCTCCGGTAGATCGCCAGAAAAGGCCACAAGATGGGATCTCACGGGAACAGAGGCTTGCGGTGGCGGAAAAGTATTTTGGTGGATGCTTATGATGTTGGGGGAATATTTGGGAATTTATAACCCAAACATTAGGGTTAAAGGACCTCGAGGGGAGCACAAGCCAGGGGGCGTGCCCCTACGGCTTGTCGTCGCCTCATGGGTCTTCTGACTTTATCCCCAAGTCTCGTAGGTGTCTTCTGGTCCAAGAAAAATCATCGCGGAAGTTTTATTCCGTTTGGACTCCTTTTGATATTCCTTTTCTATAAAACTCAAAAACAAGGAAAAAAGCAGAAACTGGCACTAGGCTCTAGGTTAATAGGTTAGTCTTAGAAATAATATAAAATATCATATTAATGCATATAAAACATCCAAAACATATAATATAATAGCATGTAACAATAAAAAATTATAGATACGTTGGAGACGTATCAAGCATCCCAAGCTTAATTCCTGCTCGTCCTCGAGTAGGTAAATGATAAAAACAGAATTTTTGATGTGGAATGCTACCTAACATATTTATCCAGGTAATCTTCTTTATTGTGGCATGAATATTTAGATCCATAAGATTCAAAACAAAAGTTTAATATTGACGTAAAAACAATAATAATTCAAGCATACTAATAAAGCAATCATGTCTTCTCAAAATAGCATAGCCAAAGAAAGTTATCCCTACAAAATCATATAGCCTGGCTATGCTCCATCTTCATCATACAAAGTATTAAATCATGCACAACCCCGATGACAAGCCAAACAATTGTTTCATACTTTTGATGTTCTCAAACTTTTTCAACTTTCACGCAATACATGAGCGTGAACCATGGATATAGCACTATAGGTGGAATAGAATATGGTGGTTGTGCAGAGACAAAAAGAAGGAGATAGTCTCACATCAACTAGGCGTATCAATGGGCTACGGAGATGCCCATCAATAGATATCAATGTGAGTGAGTAGGGATTGCCGTGCAACGGATGCACTAGAGCTATAAGTGTGATGCCCGGATAATTAAGCTACAGTAATTCCCTGCTAATGATGCCACGTCATCATGATTACTGTTGTTAAACTCGCGTTGGTTCGAATCCGGTCCAAATTCAAATTCAAATTAGAGTCAAAATTTAAAATTTTCAAAATGTAAAACTAAAGTGTTCAGACTTTGACAAATAATTCATAGAAAACACTAGTGGAGAAATCATCTTTTTACAAATTGTTTAAGTGCCTTAAAATAAAAGAAAACAGAAATGTTTTTAAAAAGAAAACAAAAATAAGAAAAAGGCCAACCCCCCTGCCCAACCAGCTGGCCAACCGGGCCAACTGGCCACCCACGCGGCCCACCCCCGCTACCCCCCCGGCCTATTAGGCCACACCCAGAACCCTAGCGTCACCCACTCCCCACGCACTCCCCCCCACTCCCCCGATCCCCTTCTGGATCGGGGCTCGACCGCGGTCAACCGCGCCCGTCTCTCCTTCTCCTCCCGTCCGTGCGCCGCCCCGGCCCCTCCGCCCCCGATCTGGAACGAGGGCTCAACCCCGCGGCGCCCCGACGACCGCCCCCGCCGCCCGTGGACTTCGCTGGCGCTGCCTTCCCACCGGACTGCCCCGTCACCACCTCACCCTCGTCGGCCGACGCTTCCTGACGCCGCGCCCGTCGCTCGTCACCGCGCCGTCGTCGTCCCGTCGTCGACCATCGCCACCCCGAGCCCCCCTCGAGCTCGCTGCCACCTCCCTACGACTCCGATGTGAGCCGCGTCCGCCCCCCTTTTTCCCCCATCGTTTCCATCGTCGATTTGCGCCGTCCAGCTCGCGCCCGAAGCTCGCGACGACCTCGTGCTCACCGTGCCCGCGTCCTGACCGCGCACCACCGCGCGCCACTGCAGCCGCGCCTGCATCGGCTGCCGCTCGCCGAGTCCGCCTCCGCCCCAGTCCTCGCGGCTCCGGCCGGCCGCGCCATGGCCGCCGGCGCACGCCCTCCTGGGCGTCCGAGTGCTCCCCGCCCCTGGTGGCCTCGAGCACGCACGCCCACACCCGAGCGCCCCGCTCCTGCAGCCCCGATAGCCCGCTCCAGTGGCCAGATGGGCCACTGCTAGCGGGGCCCCACGCCCCTGTTTAAAAAAAAGAATTAAAATAAATAAAAATAAAATTAATTAATTAATTAGTTAATTAACCCTGTTTAGATTAATCTAATTTAATTAATTAGTTTAATTAATTAGTTAACCCTAATTACCCTAATCAGTTTATGACATGTGGGACCCACGTGTCAGATGACTGCTGACGTCAGCATGATGTCATGCTGATGTCATCGCAACACTGTTTTGGATAATGTTGAATTAAATAATTAATTAAAATTCATAAAATGATTAAATCTTTAGAAAATCATATAAAATAATCCGTAACTCGGATGAAAATACTTTCTACATGAAAGTTGCTCAGAACGACGAGACGAATCCGAATACGCAGTCCGTTCGTCCGCCACGCGTCCCTAGCATAGTGAACCTGCAACATTTCACCTCCGGTTCATCTGTCCGAAAACGTGAAACACCGGGGATACTTTCCCGGATGTTTCCCCCCTTCACCGGTATCACCTCATACCGCGTTAGAACACGTCTAGCTCTGCCTGTTGTCTTGTTATGCACTTGCTTGCTATGTATTTACTGTTTCTCCCCCCTCTTCTCTTCGGTAGACCCCGTGACGATGCTGATGCCCCTGTGGTCGACTACGTCACCGACGACCCCTCCTTCTTGTCTGAGCAACCAGGCAAGCCCCCCCCTTGATCACCAGATATCGCCTATTCTTCTCTATACTGCTTGCATTAGAGTAGTGTAGCATGCTACTGCTTTCGTTAATCCTATCCTGATGCATAGCCTGTCATTGTTGCTACAGTTGTTACCCTTACCTGCTATCCTACTGCTTAGTATAGGATGCTAGTGTTCCATCAGTGGCCCTACACTCTTGTCCGTCCGCCATGCTATACTACTGGGCCGTGATCACTTCGGGAGGTGATCATGGGTATATACTATATACATTATATACATGACACATGTGGTGACTAAAGTCGGGTCGGCTCATTGAGTACCCGTAAGTGATTCTGATGAGGGGGCTGAAAGGACAGGTGGCTCCACCCCGGTAGAGGTGGGCCTGGGTTCCTGACGGCCCCCGACTGTTACTTTGTGGCGGAGCGACAGGGCAGGTTGAGACCACCTAGGAGAGAGGTGGGCCTGGCCCTGGTCGGCGTTCGCGGATACTTAACACGCTTAACGAGATCTTGGTATTTGATCTGAGTCTGGCCATTTGGTCTATACGCACTAACCATCTACGCGGGAGTAGTTATGGGTATCCCGACGTCGTGGTATCAGCCGAAGCTCTTTTGACGTCAGCGACTGAGTGGCGCGCGCCGCATTGGACCGTAAGCTCGCGCTTGTATTAAGGGGGCTAGGTCTGCTTCCGGCCGCGTACGCAACGTGCAGGTGTGCATAGGGCGATGGGCCCAGACCCCTGCGCGCATAGGTTTAGACCGGCGTGCTGACCTCTCTGTTGTGCCTAGGTGGGGCTGCGACGTGTTGATCTTACGAGGCCGGGCATGACCCAGAAAAGTGTGTCCGGCCAAATGGGATCGAGCGTGTTGGGTTATGTGGTGCACCCCTGCAGGGAAGTTTATCTATTCGAATAGCCGTGTCCCTCGGTAAAAGGACGACCCGGAGTTGTACCTTGACCTTATGACAACTAGAACCGGATACTGAATAAAATACACCCTTCCAAGTGCCAGATACAACCCGGTGATCGCTCTCTAACAGGGCGACGAGGAGGGGATCGCCGGGTAGGATTATGCTATGCGATGCTACTTGGAGGACTTCAATCTACTCTCTTCTACATGCTGCAAGATGGAGATGGCCAGAAGCGTAGTCTTCGACAGGACTAGCTATCCCCCTCTTATTCTGGCATTCTGCAGTTCAGTCCACTGATATGGCCCCTTTACACATATACCCATGCATATGTAGTGTAGCTCCTTGCTTGCGAGTACTTTGGATGAGTACTCACGGTTGCTTTTCTCCCTCTTTTCCCCTTTCTATACCTGATTGTCGCAACCAGATGCTGGAGTCCAGGAGCTAGAGATCCCGAGGATGATTCTACATGGAGTTCGGCTTCGAGGAGTAGTTAGGAGGTCCCAGGCAGGAGGCCTTGCCTTTTCGATCGTTGCTACTTTTGTGCTAGCCTTCTTAAGGCAAACTTGTTTAACTTATGTCTGTACTCAGATATTGTTGCTTCCGCTGACTCGTCTATGATCGAGCACTTGTATTCGAGCCCTCGAGGCCCCTGGCTTGTATTATGATGCTTGTATGACTTATTTATGTTTTAGAGTTGTGTTGTGATATCTTCCCGTGAGTCCCTGATCTTGATCGTACACATTTGCGTGCATGATTAGTGTACGGTCAAATCGGGGGCGTCACAAGTTGGTATCAGAGCCGACTGCCTGTAGGAATCCCCCTTTCCAACTCCTTGGCCGAAGTCGAGTCTAGACATTACAAAACTTTTACTAACATGGTTGTGTGTCTTACGGGCCCACGTCGCCATTGGGTGGTACTAGGATCTTTTACTCCTTGCCTATACTCTGGAACTCTGATCTCTCTTCTATTCGGGTTAAGTGAATTTTGCTAAATCTAACATTAGGATCTCGTTATCACTTTCACCCGGAGAGCTCCTTATTACTGATGATCGTCTGCTGCACGTGAAGACCCTGAAGATACTCTCCGCTGATAACCCGAGAACTTGTGTTCATCGCTTTTGCAATTCCCTTTCAATAATAAACTCCTATGAATAGCCACGTATACTCGCCATTCATACAATTGTTTCCCAGTTGATCTTGTTATTACAAGATACCCTGAAATTCTCTTTGCTGCACCGAGAATCCTTTGAGCTTACTGCCTTGCTGTTCTTTGCCACATGAATACCATTAAGGATAATTTCTAGCACTCACCGGATATTTGCTCATCCCCAGTTGATTCATGTATTTCACAAAAGTCTTCAAAATACTATTCGATCTTCCGAAAATCTCAGGAGCCTATTGCTCTTGAAATTCTTGCTTACTTGCATTATGGTTAATCCCATAAGTCTAAATCTTATTGGCATCTCTTGTCATTATCATTTTGAGTCCGTTGATTCAATTTGTTGCGAATGCTCGCAATCCTCAATCAGATCCTAGAATTCATCCTTCCGGCTCAGACGTCATTTTAACATGAGCTGGATCTCGACCTATCAAATTGCCATCGATTGTACCCCTAAGCCTACTCAACTTATCCATCCTTGATCAGAGCGTTGCTTCTGACCCCCTGATTTGGAAATCATAATTCTTTTGCATTTGAACTTTGAGTTAGTCAGTTGTTTCTATAATCAGATCTCCTTGCATTCTTCTTCCTCTGGTTGAGTACCGATGCTCACATCAGATCCCTTGTGGACCATCGGTTCCTTTGTTGGATTTTATCCGACAGTGTCCTTCATATTGAATAACCTTGTGAGCCTTTCCATGGGTATATAATGCATTTGGTAAATTGTATCATCTGTTTTTGAATAATGCTCTTCTTTTGAGCTTGTAATATTTACTCCGAAGTTTGTGGTATATGTTCCTAAGATGCCTTGATGGGTTGAACCTATGCCTTTCATAATATGTGTGAACTCGAAAGTTTTCATGAGTCATACTCTTCTGGTATTTTGCCAGATAAAATTTCAACACTACAACTTCTTTGAAAAATGAGAAGTGAATGAAAGGTTATGCATTGGAGAAGTGCGAGTCGACCTTGAACTTTGCGTTCATGCCCATGGACACGATGTAGATCTTATCATTAAAGCTTTTCTTAAATTAATTATTCCCTTGGTATAAGTTCGTCTTATATCTGGGATCTGACATTTTGCAATCGTGGTTCCAACCATGTTCTCTTTTAAATACCATTTCTTGTGCAAGTTTAAGCACTTGTCTTCTGCAGAGCAATACCCCAGTCCAACCTCTACTTTGGTTTGTCGTCGAGTATTACCCCCTGGTATCTCGAGATTATCACGGAACTGCATAACTTATTATGAGTTCTCCATCAAGTATTACATTCTCATTGATTCCAATTTTTCACGGGCTCCGAGTTATTAAACACTCAAGGACATCGATAATTGAATCGAGTCCGCACTACGGTTCAACAACTTTTAGTAATGTTCCTTACTACGAGTTTGTACCCGATCGCGTCATTCCTAGCCTGTTTGGCTATATCATTATCTTGATGATTTTAACTGTGCTACCTGGTCCTTATTCCCGGAGCACCACTTTCGACGATGAGCTAAGCTTACGTCGATTTTCCTCGTCATATCGTTTCACCTCGAACAACAAACTTGCCCCGAGTTTGTGTAGTATCCGTGGCTCCAATAATCTTTTGTTGCATCAGTCCTTTTGCTTGATGCAGTCGCTGATCAATTGCTTCTTCGTGGATCCCCTCGACAACAAAATGTCGTGATCACCATCAACATTTTGAGCTCTTCCAGGATATCAGTCGAAATTCAGGATGAGAAATACCATCCTTGCCCCTCGATGATTTGTGTTATCATCGGCAACGTTATTGCCCCCCCCCCTCCAAGTCAGACTTGATCATGTTATGGAGCTCTTTACTATCTAGCTTATGTTATGTTCTACATTGAAGTATTACTGTCCTTCATGTCAAGGATGTTGTGAGGATTGCCCCACCTCTTAAGAATTCCTGATATAGTAATACTTCTCGTCATCTCCATTCATTTCTAGGTTCACGTGTTGATTCTAACCGGGATACCAACAGGTGAACTGTGTTGTTTGGATTCTGCCCTTCTAGCAACCTTATTCCTTTGAAGTTAATGGTCGGCCGTTCATTCTTAGACTATTGATTATGGAATCACCATTCCGACGTTGGTCGTGCAACCCATCCCATATTTCGGGTGCACCTTTCAACCAATGTTTAATTGGGTATGTTCTCCTCGAGCATACCTCATTATATCATTCGATCTAGCTAATGTTATCTCCTTGGTCACTTAGTTGTGGAAATCCATCTTTTGGAAATCTCAATGGGTTGTCGCTGAGACAATCAGCCACCTCCTCATCCTCTCGTTGGTATACTGATGGACTCTTGTTTCGGAACTCGCTTCCATAGTTCGTTTCCCGAGAATCTTACAATGTCATCTCGTCAATTGGTGTTGCACCTTTTTCTTCTTAGGCATCCTAAGTCTGAGGAATCGTGACACCAATCAGATCTGAATCTCGGTCAGATATGATGGTTGGAACATATTTCCAAGAGTTATAACATTGGTCTCTACATAACTCGATAAGGTGGTGTCTTTGCTTAGCACCCCTAGCCAGAGGACCTTTTGTTATAATTTCCTTTTTAGCAAGGTTAACCATTCTCCCATGAGGAAATTGTAAGACTTATTCTACAAGTTGTTCCTGATGGATCCTTCCTGTATCCAAAGTCTGACCTTTGCTTGAATACATTGCCAATGCTATCTCAAAGCATGTCACTGGTACTCCAATTTTCAATAAGAACATTTGAAGCACAATGCTAAATTTTCTTTATCAATTATCCATACACCGTTGTATGGGTAATGGCATGAAATTTCTCTCCTCTTTCCTAAAGGGTTTTCTACGTTATATCCCGACATGGATATCATGCTCTGCTTACCCTTGGGAAGAATATACCCTTGAAATATGTGTTTAAACACATTTTCCTTTCCATTGTTCTGTTTAATCTGATAATGATATTTTCCTTTCCATTCTTTTGTTTAACCCTTCTTGAGTTCTATATGATCTAAGCAGTAATATTCTCCTGCTTATGTAAACACCTCGGTGTACATTCTGTCAGCAAGACCCTGTTACTATTGTTGATGACATCCCGGTAGCCACCGATGGACGAGAACTTTGCCTAATGGTCCGCCTCGTTTCAACGAGCAGGAAAATGGTTCTCTTCGTCCCTCGCCCTTGGTACCAACGTGTTGCCGACATAACTCACAGGGTATTCTCTGACATGCCTTGCTATCATGACCATGCAAGATGTCACTGCTCCTATAAAAAAACCACATGGTGGGCCCATAACCCACAGTTCCACAGGATCGAAACCTGACTCTCCTATACACCCTGTTGTCGAAGTTATTCCTCGAGCTTGACTTCGTATGTGATTCACGGGCCACCTGCCTAGTGATCTATTCTGGTACCAGACATAATACTTATTCCGATTGCTTTGAACCCCCTTTCACACTTTGTTTCAGGCTTCGAACGATTGCCTACCCGTTTGAAACTTCTCATGTTACTTTCTTACTTGCTCTCGGCTTTTTCTTAAGATTTAGTTCGAGAGTTACTTTCCGCCACCTTCCCTGATGTTATCAACCAGATAGTCAACCGTTCAGAGGTCCGTTCTTCCAGAATACCCCCCTTACTCTGTCGTAAGTACGATGGAGTTCCCGAAGAAAGGACGACAACTTTATCATGATGACCTGAGGCAGCAGAATGAAGACATTAATGTAATGGATCAACCTCTTCGAGAAGAACAACCAAGACCAAGAACACTCCCTAGAATTTCGTAACCCGAACCTTCCCCCTTTACTTCCCTCTTAAATCTCGGGACGAGATTTCTTGTAGTGGAGGAGAATTGTGATGCCCGGATAATTAAGCTACAGTAATTCCCTGCTAATGATGCCACGTCATCATGATTACTATTGTTAAACTCACGTTGGTTCGAATCCGGTCCAAATTCAAATTTAAATTAGAGTCAAAATTTAAAGTTTTCAAAATGTAAAACTAAAGTGTTCAGACTTTGACAAATAATTCATAGAAAACACTAGTGGAGAAATCATCTTTTTACAAATTGTTTAAGTGCCTTAAAATAAAAGAAAACAGAAATGTTTTTAAAAAGAAAACAAAAATAAGAAAAAGGCCAACCCCCCTGGCCAACCGGGCCAACCAGCTGGCCAACCGGGCCAACTGGCCACCCACGCGGCCCACCCCCGCTACCCCCCTGGCCTATTAGGCCACACCCAGAACCCTAGCGTCACCCACTCCCCACGCACTCCCCCCCACTCCCCCGATCCCCTTCTGGATCGGGGCTCGACCGTGGTCAACCGCGCCCGTCTCTCCTTCTCCTCCCATCCGTGCGCCGCCCCGGCCCCTCCGCCCCCGATCTGGAACGAGGGCTCAACCCCGCCGCGCCCCGACGACCGCCCCCGCCGCCCGTGGACTTCGCTGGCGCTGCCTTCCCACCGGACTGCCCCGTCACCACCTCACCCTCGCCGGCCGACGCTTCCTGACGCCGCGCCCGTCGCTCGTCACCGCGCCGTCGTCGTCCCGTCGTCGACCATCGCCACCCCGAGCCCCCCTCGAGCTCGCTGCCACCTCCCTACGACTCCGATGTGAGCCGCGTCCGCCCCCTTTTTCCCCCATCGTTTCCATCGTCGATTTGCGCCGTCCAGCTCGCGCCCGAAGCTCGCGACGACCTCGTGCTCACCGTGCCCGCGTCCTGACCGCGCACCACCGCGCGCCACTGCAGCCGCGCCTGGATTGGCTGCCGCTCGCCGAGTCCGCCTCCGCCCCAGTCCTCGCGGCTCCGGCCGGCCGCGCCATGGCCGCCGGCGCACGCCCTCCTGGGCGTCCGAGTGCTCCCCGCCCCTGGTGGCCTCGAGCACGCACGCCCACACCCGAGCGCCCCGCTCCTGCAGCCCCGATAGCCCGCTCCAGTGGCCAGATGGGCCACTGCCAGCGGGGCCCCACGCCCCTGTTTAAAAAAAAGAATTAAAAATAAATAAATAAATAAAAATAAAAATAATTAATTAATTAGTTAATTAACCCTGTTTAGATTAATCTAATTTAATTAATTAGTTAACCCTAATTACCCTAATCAGTCTATGACATGTGGGACCCACATGTCAGATGACTGCTGACATCAGCATGATGTCATGCTGATGTCATCGCAACACTGTTTTGGATAATGTTGAATTAAATAATTAATTAAAATTCAGAAAATGATTAAATCTTTAGAAAATCATATAAAATAATCCGTAACTCGGATGAAAATACTTTCTACATGAAAGTTGCTCAGAACGATGAGACGAATCCGAATACGCAGTCCGTTCGTCCGCCACGCGTCCCTAGCATAGTGAACCTGCAACATTTCACCTCCGGTTCATCTGTCCGAAAACGTGAAACACCGGGGATACTTTCCCGGATGTTTCCCCCCTTCACCGGTATCACCTCATACCGCGTTAGAACACGTCTAGCTCTGCCTGTTGTCTTGTTATGCACTTGCTTGCTATGTATTTACTGTTTCTCCCCCCTCTTCTCTTCGGTAGACCCCGTGACGATGCTGATGCCCCTGTGGTCGACTACGTCACCGACGACCCCTCCTTCTTGTCTGAGCAACCAGGCAAGCCCCCCCTTGATCACCAGATATCGCCTATTCTTCTCTATACTGCTTGCATTAGAGTAGTGTAGCATGCTACTGCTTTCGTTAATCCTATCCTGATGCATAGCCTGTCATTGTTGCTACAGTTGTTACCCTTACCTGCTATCCTACTGCTTAGTATAGGATGCTAGTGTTCCATCAGTGGCCCTACACTCTTGTCCGTCTGCCATGCTATACTACTGGGCCGTGATCACTTCGGGAGGTGATCACGGGTATATACTATATACATTATATACATGACACATGTGGTGACTAAAGTCGGGTCGGCTCGTTGAGTACCCGCAAGTGATTCTGATGAGGGGGCTGAAAGGACAGGTGGCTCCACCCCGGTAGAGGTGGGCCTGGGTTCCTGACGGCCCCCGACTGTTACTTTGTGGCGGAGCGACAGGGCAGGTTGAGACCACCTAGGAGAGAGGTGGGCCTGGCCCTGGTCGGCGTTCGCGGATACTTAACACGCTTAACGAGATCTTGGTATTTGATCTGAGTCTGGCCATTTGGTCTATACGCACTAACCATCTACGCGGGAGTAGTTATGGGTATCCCGACGTCGTGGTATCAGCCGAAGCTCTTTTGACGTCAGCGACTGAGTGGCGCGCGCCGCATTGGACCGTAAGCTCGCGCTTGTATTAAGGGGGCTAGGTCTGCTTCCGGCCGCGTACGCAACGTGCAGGTGTGCATAGGGCGATGGGCCCAGACCCCTGCGCGCATAGGTTTAGACCGGCGTGCTGACCTCTCTGTTGAGCCTAGGTGGGGCTGCGACGTGTTGATCTTACGAGGCCGGGCATGACCCAGAAAAGTGTGTCCGGCCAAATGGGATCGAGCGTGTTGGGTTATGTGGTGCACCCCTGCAGGGAAGTTTATCTATTCGAATAGCCGTGTCCCTCGGTAAAAGGACGACCCGGAGTTGTACCTTGACCTTATGACAACTAGAACCGGATACTGAATAAAATACACCCTTCCAAGTGCCAGATACAACCCGGTGATCGCTCTCTAACAGGGCGACGAGGAGGGGATCGCCGGGTAGGATTATGCTATGCGATGCTACTTGGAGGACTTCAATCTACTCTCTTCTACATGCTGCAAGATGGAGATGGCCAGAAGCGTAGTCTTCGACAGGACTAGCTATCCCCCTCTTATTCTGGCATTCTGCAGTTCAGTCCATCGATATTGCCCCTTTACACATATACCCATGCATATGTAGTGTAGCTCCTTGCTTGCGAGTACTTTGGATGAGTACTCACGGTTGCTTTTCTCCCTCTTTTCCCCTTTCTATACCGGATTGTCGCAACCAGATGCTGGAGTCCAGGAGCTAGAGATCCCGAGGATGATTCTACGTGGAGTTCGGCTTCGAGGAGTAGTTAGGAGGTCCCAGGCAGGAGGCCTTGCCTTTTCGATCGTTGCTATTTTTGTGCTAGCCTTCTTAAGGCAAACTTGTTTAACTTATGTCTGTACTCAGATATTGTTGCTTCCGCTGACTCGTCTATGATCGAGCACTTGTATTCGAGCCCTCGAGGCCTCTGGCTTGTATTATGATGCTTGTATGACTTATTTATGTTTTAGAGTTGTGTTGTGATATCTTCCCGTGAGTCCCTGATCTTGATCGTACACATTTGCGTGCATGATTAGTGTACGGTCAAATCGGGGGCGTCACAATAAGTGTATGAAAGCTCAAAAAGAAACTAAGTGGGTGTGCATCGAACTCGCTTGCTCACGAAGACCTAGGGCAATTTGAGGAAGCCCATCATTGGAATATACAAGCCAAGTTCTATAATGAAAAATTCTCACTAGTATATGAAAGTGACAAAATAGAAGGCTCTCTATCATGACGATCATGGTGCTACTTTGAAGCACAAGTGTGGAAAAAGGATAGTAACATTGCCCCTTCTCTCTTTTCTCTCATTTTTTTATTTTGTGTTCTTTGGCCTCTTTTTTTCTCCTTTTATTTTTCTTTAATTTTCGTCCGGAGTCTCATTCCGACTTATGGGGGAATCATAGTCTCCATCATCCTTTGCTCACTTGGGACAATGCTCTAATAATGATGATCATCACACTCTTATTTACTTTACAACTCAAGAATTACAGCTCGATACTAGAACAAATATATGACTCTATATGAATGCCTCCGGCGGTGTACCGGGATTACAATGACTCAAGAATGACATGTATGAAAAATATGAACGGCGACTTTGCCACTAATATGATGTCAACTACATGATCATGCAAAGCAATATGCCAATGATGGTACGTGTCATAATAAACGGAACGATGGAAGTTGCATGGCAATATATCTCGGAATGGCTATGGAAATGCCATAATAGGTCGGTATGGTGGCTGTTTTGAGGAAGGTATATGGTGGGTTTAATGCACTGGCGAGAATTGCGCAGTACTAGAGAGGCTAGCAATGGTGGAAGGGTGAGAGTGCGTATAATCCATGGACTCAACATTAGTCATAAAGAACTCACATACTTATTGCAAAAGTCTATTAGCTATCAAAACAAAGTACTACATGCATGCTCCTAGGGGGATAGATTGGTAGGAAAAGACCATCGCTCATCCCCGACCGCCACTCATAAGGAAGACAATCAATACATAAATCATGCTCCGACTTCATCACATAACGGTTCACCATACGTGCATGCTACGGGAATCACAAACTTTAACACAACTATTTCTACCAATCCAAAATTACTCACTAGCATGACTCTAATATCACCATATTTATATCTCAAAACAATATGCAAGGAATCAAACTTCTCATAGTATTCAATGCACTTAATATGAAAGTTTTTATTATATCCCTCTTGGATGCCCATCATATTAGGACTAAATTCATAACCTAAACAAATTACCATGCTATTTAGGGACTCTCAAAATAATATAAGTGAAGTAAGAGAGTTAAACGATTTCTATAAAATAAAGCCACCGTTGTGCTCTAAAAAGATATAAGTGAAGCACTAGAGCATATTGCCTAGCTCAAAAGATATAAGTGAAGCACATAGAGTATTCTAATAAATTCATGATTTATGCTTGTCCCTCTCAAAAGGTGCGTACAGTAAGGATGATTGTGGCAAACTAAAAAGCAAAGACTCATATTATACAAGACGCTCCAAGCAAAACACATATCATGTGGTGAATAAAAATATAGCCTCAAGTAAATTTACCGATGGATTGAAGTCGAAAGAGGGGATGCCTTCCGGGGCATCCCCAAGCTTAGGCTCTTGGTTGTCCTTGAATATTACCTTGGGGTGCCTTGGGCATCCCCAAGCTTAGGCCTTGCTACTCCTTATTCCATAGTCCATCAAATCTTTGCCCAAAACTTGAAAACTTCACAACACAAAACTCAACAGAAAACTCATGAGATCCGTTAGTATAAGAAACTAAATCACCAACTTTTGGTACAGTTGTGACCTCATTATTTGTTTATATTGATGTAATATCTATTGTATTCCAACTTCTCCATGGTTCATACCCCCCGATACTACCCATAGATTCATCAAAATAAGCAAACAACACATAGAAAACAGAATTAGTCAAAAATAGAACAGTCTGTAGCAATCTGGACATTTTGAATACTTCTGTAACTCCCAAAATTCTAAAAAATTAGGATAACCTGGGAAATTTGTATGTCAATATTGTTTAAAAAATTCAGATCAAAAGCACGCTTCTATGATTTTCTAAAATTGTTTTACTCGGCACAAAAATTTCTGTTTTTCAGCAAGATCAAATCAACTGTCACCGTAAGCCATCCCAAAGGTCTTACTTGGCTCAAACACTAATTAAAACACCAAAACACAATTACTACAGAGGTAATAATGTGCATTCTCATAAAAACAGAAAAGAAAATATTGGGTTATCTCCCAACAAGCGCTTTTCTTTAAGGCCTTTCAGCTAGGCGTTGATAATTCAATGATGCTCACATGATAGGTAATAATTGAAGAACAAAAAGAGCATCATAAAGCATGTGAAAATCACATCTAAGTCTAACATACTTCCTATGCATAGGAATTTTATAGGAAAACAAATCAAGACAAGCAATAACTAGCATATGCAAGGAAGAAGAAAGAAGCAATAGCAATCTCAACATAAAGAGAGGTAATTTAGTAACATGAAAATTTCTCCAACCATATTTCCATCTCTCATAATAATTACATGTGGGATCATATTCAAACCCAACAATATAGCCGTCACATAACATATTCTCTACATGATCCACATGCATGCAAAGTTGACACTCTTCCAAAATAGTGGGATTAACATTAACTAATGTCATGACCTTTCCAAGCCTACTTTTATCAAAAAATTCATAAGATCGATCAATCTTCAAAATAGTGGGATCATTATTACCTAGAGTTGACACTCTTCCAAACCCACTTTCAATATTATTGCAAACATATTCATCATGAGGCTTAAAGAAATTTTCAAGATCATAAGAAGAATCACCCGAATCATGATCATTACATGGGGTTTTGCTTATTCTTAGCAAATTGACATTAATAGAATTTATAATAGCATCATTGCAATCATGCTTTTCATTCAAGGAGCTATCGTGAATCACTTCATAAATTTCATATTTTAACACTTCATCACAAATTTGATTCACGAATTTCAAGCAAAACTTCATAAAGATAATCTAGTGCACTCAACTCACTAGCAATTGGTTCATCATAGTTGGATCTTCTAAAGATTAGCAAGTGGATGAGGATCCATAAACCTTTTGCTTTCTGATTTTCAATAAATACACAATTATTCCAAGCAAACAAGCAAACAAACCAAGTAATACATAGAGGCAAACGGAAAGAAGGCAAATAAAAAGACCTTGTACTGCAAGAGATGTTCTCGCCATGTGAAGTGTGAGCCCTTTCACGCTACTCCGATGTCTCTCTTCAGATTCAAGACCTTGTACTATGAGAGATGTTCTCGCCATGTCAAGTGTGAGCCCTTTCATGCTACTCCGATGTCTCTCTTCAGATTCAGGACCTTGTATTGCGAGAGATGTTATCGCCATGTCAAGTGTGAGCCCTTCCACACTACTCTGTAAAATGTCCCTAATGGAATAAAATACGTTGATGTTGAAAAAACAGTACAAGTCATGATCTGGCAAGAAAATAACACAATTATATGAGATAAAGTGATCATCCTCAATGTCAAAATCAATCATGAACACGTCATTATAAGGTATCATGACCTTTTAATTTCATAGAAAACCCAGGATGGTGATCAAGACAGAAAACACCATTCTACAAACAAACAGGTGAGTAACTTTTTCTTGTCCTCTCAAATGAGGATGTGTGTTGTTACACATAATATACTCCTTTACTAAACACTGGTACACAACAATGCTATGAGTTACAACAACATAATTACAGTCTGATTGTACATTTTACAGATGTACAATGTACAAGGTATAAACAACAAGAGTACAAAGTCAGAATAGCTCCGCGCAACAGAATGGATAATAGCCAGCTTCTCCAGCAGATTCCGAGACGACTCTCAACTCCTTCTGAATCTTCCGACGCTCATAGAACACCGGGCATGCAAGCGAAATGCACTTGACCCCACTTTCACGATCCAGTCCGCGTCGCCATAGTGGCCACATACCTGGACAACATTCAAAAGTTAACTGTCAGCTGAAACAACTTGTCTTGAGGGATTTCTGTTTCATGGATGACATTATTAAATTACAAGGATTGCTGCACTTCAAATAGTGGTCAAGTACATTAAGAAAGACTAGAATTTCAATATTTCTGATGCTTAGTTCATGTTACACAAAAATGTCAAGAAACATAAGTGTTAGTTTTAATTTTAGTATTCCATGCAATGATTTCATTTTCCAGTGTGGAATTCAAATAAGAGAAGTATAAAACTAATAAGAACTTACAACAACAAGATGTTGGATTTTTCGCTCCAATTTTGATGTCCTCCCAGCGACTACAGTGGCAACAACAAGTTCATTTTTTAAACAATAACTGCAAAAAGTTTCTGATCCTTGAACTGTATCACCATAGATAGTACAATGGCTCGACATATAATAAGTATCTATCCTGGCTACTTTGGCGGACGGTTTCTTGTTCCATCCCAATCGGATGGAACTGCTATCACGAGAACCGTGACCCAAAGCAGACTGGCGTTTCAGGAGTGTTGACCGTGTGGGGTGAGGCATCTCGTTAAACAATTTATTTAGGTTAACACCTAGGAGTCCAAAGACACGTTGTAGTGCTGGAATAATCTGTTTGGTTATGTAATATAATTCATTTAACCTATAAGGGGATCCAACTTCTAGCAGACCATGGCAAATATTTTTGTATTTTTCTGAAAATCGTTTTAGAAATGGAGGAGAGGAAAATGAGAGGCAAATGGCGCATAATATAATGCAATAGATGAGAGTTTATAGTGGGTACTTGGTAGGCTTGATGTAGACCTCCCCGGCAACGGCGCCAGAAATTCTTCCTACTACTTCTTGAGCTTGCATTGGTTTTTCCCTTGAAGAGGAAAGGGTGATGCAGCAAAGTAGAGATAAGTATTTCCCTTAGTTAGAGAACCAAGGTATCAATCCAGTAGGAGGTACAAGCAAGTCTCCAATCTATGCACCTGCACAAACAATCAAATACTTGCACCCAACGCAATAAAGGGGTTGTCAATCCCTTCACGGTCAATTGCAAGGATGAGATCTGATAGAGATAGATATAAAAGATTTCTAAAACATAAAACAAAGTAAATAAATAAATAAATAAATTGTAGCAAGGTATTTTTGGGTTTTTGGGTTTATAGATTTGAAAATATATGATGGAAAATAGACCCAGGGGCCATAGTTTTCACTAGAGGCTTCTCTCTTGAAAGAAAGCATACAGTGGGTAAACAAATTACTGTCGAGCATTTGATAGAAAAGCGCAAAGTTATGACAATATCCAAGGTAATGATTATGAATATAGGCATCACGTCCGTGTCAAGTAGACAGAAACAATTCTGCATCTACCACTGTTACTCCACACATCGACCGACTCCTGCCTGCATCTAGAGTATTAAGTTCACAAGAACAGAGTAACGCCTTAAGTAAGATGACATGATGTAGAGGGATAAACTCAAGCAATATGATGAAAACCCCATCTTTTTACCCTTGATGGCAACAATACAATACGTGCCTCGCTACCCCTACTTTGTCACTGGGTGAGGACACCGCAAGATTGAACCCAAAACTAAGCACCTCTCCCATTGCAAGAAATACCAATCTAGTTGGCCAAACCAAACCGACAATTCAAAGAGAAATACAAAGATATCAAATCATGCATATAATAATTCAGAGAAATTCAAATAATATTCATAGATAATCTGATCATAAATCCACAATTCATCAGATCTCAACAAACACACCGCAAAAGAATATTACATCGGATAGAACTCCAGGAACATCGAGGAGAACATTGTATTGAAGATCAAAGATAGAGGAGAAGCCATCTAGCTACTAGCTATGGACCCGGAGGTATGTGGTAAACTACTCACACGCTTCATCGGAAGGGCAATATAGTTGATGTAGATGCCCTCCGTGATCGAATCCCCCCCGACAGACCGCCAGAAAAGGCCCCAAGATGGGATCTCACGGGAACAGAGGCTTGCGGCGGCGGAAAAGTATTTTGGTGGATGCTTCTGATGTTGGGGGGATATTTCGGAATTTACAGGCCAAAGATTAGGGTCAGAGGACCTCCAGGGGGAGCACAAGCCAGGGGGCGCGCCCCTACGGCTTGTCGTCGCCTCGTGGGTTTTCCGACTTCATCTCCAAGGCTCGTAGGTGTCGTCTGGTCCAAGAAAAATCATCGCGAAAGTTTTATTCCGTTTGGACTCTGTTTGATATTCCTTTTCTGTAAAACTCAAAAACAAGGAAAAAACAGGAACTGGCACTGGGCTCTAGGTTAATAGGTTAGTCCCAAAAATAATATAAAATAGCATACTAATGCATATAAAACATCCAAAATAGATAATATAATAGCATGGAATAATAAAAATTATAGATACGTTGGAGACGTATCACCGTACCCCATAGAAAGGAAAAAAGATGTTTTCCTGTTTGTTCCTTTCGCGAGAGGCACGGATTTACTTCTCATGGAGGCACAGATTTGCTTCCGCCGTGCCTCTCGGAAAAGAAAAAAGAACATGTTTTCTTTTTTTGCCCTTCCACGAGAGGCATGGATTTACTTCTCATGGAGGCACGTATTTGCTTCTGCGAGAGGTACGACCATGCCTCTCGGAAAGGAAAAAACGCGTTTTTCCTTCCGCGAGAGGCACAAATTTACTTCTCGTGGAGGCATGGATTTGCTTCCGCGAGAGGCACGATCGTGTCTCTTGGAAAGGAAAAAACATGTTTTTTCCTTCCGCGAGAGGCACAAATTTGCTCCACGTGGAGGCATAGGTTTGCTTTCTTGAAAGCCACGACCGTGCCTCCCGGAAAGGAAAAAACACCTTTTCTTTTTTTCTTCCGCGAGAGACATGGATTTACTTCTCATGGAGGCACAAATTTGCTTCCGTGAGAGGCACGATCGTGGCTCTCGGAAAGGGAAAAACATGCTTCTGGTCCAGTTATTTTCGTCTGTTTTTTCATGAAAAAATGTTCATTGAAACCTGTCAACATGGG
Organism: Triticum aestivum; assembly: GCF_018294505.1. Lineage (NCBI taxonomy): Eukaryota > Viridiplantae > Streptophyta > Magnoliopsida > Poales > Poaceae > Triticum > Triticum aestivum. The sequence goes on from NC_057814.1 coordinate 430,797,494, forward strand.
ATCTTGTTTTGAAGATCTCAACGTGAGGAATCCAACGGTGAAAATTCAAGAATCAGACACACGGTTTGAGAGATAAAAATGTTTTGAATAAACGAATCTAGGAAAAAAGAGAAAACTCCCAGGTTGCGACAAGTAACGCAAATACAGTGTGACACTTGTGGCAACCTGGAAAGGTGGGAGTGACCTTCACAAAGAGTACTGATTAAATTGATTTTGCCCCACAACGAACCACGTAGCACGTGAAAGATAAATTGGGCCAAAAAGAAGGTCCTACTTTAGCGGTAAAAAAGTAAAGAAACCCAAAAACTAAAAAAATAAAAGTCCAGAAAACTGGACCAAAATGTGTTTTTTTTTTCGTAAAATAGAAAAATGGTTCATGCCACCACACTGCAAAAACTACCTTGTTTATGAATATATATTTTTCTTTATTTTTGCCATGGACCAGTACAAAATGCCATGTGACATTATAAAAAAAAGCTTGCCATGAATTAGAAAAACAAAAAAAATTCATAAATGTGCCATGTGACATTGTAAAATTATAAAATAATTGACACCACTTTGCAGGGTCGAAAAAACTATATGAATTTTCTATTTTAGCATAAATGTTTCTTCTAAAAGTGCTATGAGTTAGCACACAAAAAACATTATAATTCTGCCATGTGAAAGACGAACTAAAAATATGTACATTTGCCATGTATGAAGCAAAATTGCCATGGTGTGTCGAAATAAAATTGCCATATTACCTACGATAAAGCTAACATGGGCTAATTAATAAATTGGGTCTTTTACATCCGTGTCCCTAACTGGAACCCACTACTCATAATTGCCCCTAATTTCGAAGCCTGCTCAAATTTGCCCATCTGCCATTATGTGCACTTATAGAAATGCCCTTCTGTGTCGTTACCGTCCGGCCAAAATCGGTCAAAGGGCTTTGACCGTCCTGAAAAAAATAGCAAAAAATCAAAAAAATTTGAAATTTTGTGGGATCAAAGATACTCAGGTTCTAAAGATGTGTGCAAATTTTTGTGTTGTTTGGACATTTCAGGAGCTCGTGGCAAAGAAAAAATAGTAAATATGTACGCCTGTGAACAGTAAATTCAAAAAAATAGCAAGAA